>NW_027397067.1:62222874-62395569 GCF_003265705.2 Callorhinus ursinus | reverse complement strand
TTTGTATATTATTATATATTATATATAATATAATTATTATATTATATATATAATATATATAAATATTATAATATATTATAAATATAATATAAATATATTATAATATATTAAAATTAATTTAAAAATTAATAATTTTAAATAATTTAATAATTTAAATAATATTTAAAATGTGTAAAAACACTATAAAAGAACAGATAAGCAAATCTGTGGGCTGCCACCACTCTCAACAACCCCCTCCCACCATACACACACGCACACGCACACACACACACGCACACGCACACACACACACACGCACACACACAAATGCACACACAGCTTGGTGTGTATCCTTTCAAACCATTCTCTCCATCAAATTTATACATGCATATATACGTATTCATAGGATTTATGTTGTTGTTAGTGTTTTTAACAAAATATAATTACAGTATACACATTACTGGGCAATGTGGACTTTTTTACACTTGCATGGATTAGAAATGCCCAGTACTAGTAGATATAGATCTAACTTGATCTATTTTCTAGATTTTATGCTATATTCACATACATTGAATATTTTGTACACATAGGCTCATATCAAACATTGTAAGAAACTTTTTGTTGTCTTTTTCTCCTAATTTTATTTTTTATTTCTCCACACCTTCCTTCTCCTTTCCTATCTTCATATTCAATCTACTATCATAAGTTTAAGGATTTTACCATATGGTTTTGGATTTCTAAGAATGTCTTATTTACAACCTTTGTTCACAGTTCTGAACTATGTTTTCATGTCAGTTTGAGGCCTATATATTCTTTGTATTCTATAGATTTTCAAATGTTGTCTCTATTTGTGTTACAAATACATTTTGTAAATCTATGATCTATCATCCATTGACTTTGGTATCTTCTGCCACATATATATATGTAAATAGGTCTTTTTCTTTCTTTCTAGCTTTCTTTTTTTTTTTTTTTTAGAGAGAGAGCGAGCGAGAGCACACCCATGAGTGGGTGAGGGAGGAGGGTGGGGAGTAGGGGGTAGAGGGAGAGGGAGAAAGAGAGAATCTTAAGGGGCTCGATCTCATGACCCTGAGATCACGAATCACCTGAACTGAAATCAAAGTCAGATGCTTAACCAATGGAGCCAACCAGGCCCCCCTACTTTCTGGATTTCTTGTCCTGGTTTAAAAGTTCTCTCTCATCCATAGGTAGTAAATGCAACCTCCTAGATTTTCTTCAAAGATTCTTTTTTATTTCTTTTTTAAAAATTTTATATTTAAGTCTTTAATCCAACTGGAATTGATTTTCATATATGGTACAAGATGGGGCTCCTACTTCATTTTCTTCCAGATGAACTAAAATGTCAACTGTGCTTAAATAAACTATCTTTTTTCCTAATGAAATAAAGTGCCAAGTTTATTATATATTCAAAATTCATACATATTAGAGCTTATTTTTTGATTCATTATTTTATTCCAATGATCTATTTATCCATTTAAATGCCAGAGTTCTATAGCACCTTCTAATGTCTGTCCAGGCAATATCCTTATCATGATATTTCTTCTTTACACTTTTCTTGGCTATTTTTGTTATTTAGTCTTTCATAAGAACATCCTTTATGAAATTGCCTAAAATTCTTCCTACAATTATAATTGGAATTGATATTTTTATTTATTAAAGTTATCATGCAAAAATATAGCATGTCTTTCTAATTGCATGAATATCCTTTTATGCCTTTCAAAAAGAACTTAATTTTTTTCTATAAGTTTATTAAATTTTCCCATTAAATTCTGATGTTTTTCTTCTTAAATTCATTCCTAAGTATTTTATCATTTTTGCTACCACTATGAATGAACTATTTTCCTGCTTTTATTTCTGGTTACCATTATTATAGAGGAAATCCACTGCTTTTTATGTCTTTATCTTATATTAGTATATGAGATAATATATATCTTTCTTATGTAAATGAATTCCTTTGACCTAATTTTCATGTTAATTCTTATTAATGTTCTATATATAATGTACTTGTTGATTTTTCTACTTATAGTTTCTCACCAGTAAAACAAATATGTTTATAACTTCTTTTCCAAAATTCTTGCTTTTGTTTTAGTTGAAACGGTTTTCGTATTTGACCATTTAGGATATTTATAATTATTTGGCGTGCCAAGCATAAACAATTATTTCATATTCACTAAGCTATTTTTACCTTACAATTAGCTGGGTTTTATAAATCAATATTAATAACTCGGGGCGCCTGGGTGGTTCAGTCAGTTAAGTGTCCAACTCTTGGTTTCAGCTCAGGTCACGATCTCATGGGTCGTGGGATCAAGCCCCACATAGGGCTCAGCACTCAGTGGGGAGTCAACTTGAAGATTTTCTCCCTTTGCCCCTCTCCCTACTCTCTCTCTCAAATTAATTAATTAAATCTTTTTTAAAAATCAATATTAATAACCTCTAACAATTAAAGATGAATAAGGACTGTCTACTTTGCCACATACATGCCAGATTGTATGTTAAAATGAAAATAATTATACAATCATTTATTAGCAATCAGGAACCAAAATAGTCACACACTCTGGTATTTCTAAACTCGGTGAAGCCTAGCATCTCTTCAACTTGTAGGAACTCCAAAGAATACTTTGCTTGGAAATTTTACCCCTTCACAAGTAAAACAAATATTTTGATGGTGGGATCCACTAATCTTCTAGTCAGATTAGGCAGAAAAGAGAGGCTCTTTGATCTGGCCCCGTTCAAGCCTTCAGACGACTGGCTCCTGACAATACCCTTACATCATGAGAGACCCTGAGGCTTAACCACCCCGCTAAGTTTCTCTAAAACTCCTGACCCACATAAATATCTGTTTGTTATTTTAGGCCACCAAGTTTTGGGTTAACTTTTTATGCAGCTGTAGATCACTAACACAACATATATAATACTTTTTTTTATATGTCCCATCTTACTCTATGTTAATTAATTTTTTTATTTTTTATTTTTTTTTATTTTTTTAAAGATTTTATTTATTTATTTGAGAGAGAGAGAATGAGAGACAGAGAACATGAGAGGGAAGAGGGTCAGAGAGAGAAGCAGACTCCCCACTGAGCAGGGAGCCCGACGTGGGACTCGATCCCGGGACTCCAGGCTCATGACCTGAGCCGAAGGCAGTCGCTTAACCAACTGAGCCACCCAGGCACCCATGTTAATTAATTTTAATTTGACATTTTTCTTTTTATATTTGTAGCTTGTTTACAAGTAGAACTCCTTATTAATTCGGGACCTGTACTCTACTTTTCTAATGTGCTAAGGGTTCCCTTCTTTATCCTGGCAGTTACAACCAAGCCCATTATTTCTCTATTAATATTAATTTTAGCTCCAAAAACCCTTACCAAGTGATCTATTCTTCTACTACATCCCTCTATCTCCCATGCACCTCGTAGGATAAGACTTGAGATTCCCCATTCTTCTTACCCCCACTCACAGATTCAATGTCTACCCTGCCACCCACCACTCAAGCACCTCATTCTCATCTCTGTTAGGATTTATTTGTTGTTAGTTGTGGTCCACTCTCCAGAATTTTCCTCCTGTAGAATAATCAGATGATGCATATCCTTTCATATCTACAAATATCTTTATTTCGTTATGATAGTGGAATGGCATTTTGGCTGCTTATAGGATCCATGGTTGCACTTCTTTCGAAGTAGTCGATAGATGTCATTTTATACTCAGCAGCTCTTCATTCTGCAGATGAGACGTCCAATGACAACCTGAATTTTTAAATTAACCTTCAAAATAACTTGTTGTTTCTATGTGGAAGCCTCTACATTTTTTTCTTTATTCTTGGACTTAAGGAATTTTATCAGGACCCACTCTAGTGTGCCTCAGTGTCTCAGGTCTTCCTTAGTTTAGGAAATTTTCTTCTATTATTTGTTTAATTATTACCTTTCTTCCAAATCTTCCTGTTTTTCCTTTTGGAAGTATTATTATTTGCATGTTAGGTCTCCTGTGACTCTAATTCTCATCTCTCCCTCTTGACATCAATCTCTTTTCAGTTTGACTAGATAGGCCCTGAAGGTTTCCTCTGTGTGTCTTCCCAGCCTCTAATTTGAATCTCAGTAAGGACTGTTTTTTCCTTCAATTTATCCACTGATATTTTACTTAAAAAATAATGTGACTGGGGTGCCTGGGTGGCTCAGTTGGTTAAGCAACTGCGTTCGGCTCAGTTCATGATCCTGGAGTCCCGGGATGGAGTCCCGCATCGGGCTCCCTGCTCAGCAGGTAGTCTGCTTCTCCCTCTGATCCCCCCCAACTCATGTGCACGCTCTCTCTCTCTCTCATTCCTTTGCTCTCAAATAAATAAATAAAATCTTAAAAAAAAATAATGTGACTTAGTTCCCCAAGTCTTTTCTGTGCTATAATGAATCTCCTTACCTGCTCTTGTTTTTTCAAGTTGTTCACATCGTCCACCGGCTCTTGCATGAGCAGGGGCTGCTTCTCCTGTTGTGCTTGTTCTTCTCTCTCTAGGCATTGGAAGGTTCCAGTGTATAGTTTTTCTTTGTCTGCTATTTGGGACCAGCTGCTGGACCCCAAGTAGCATGGTGGCTTCTGCTCCCCTGAGACTACATGTGAATGTAGCAAGATTGTCTGACTCCTGTTTGATCACCTGAGAAAGACTGTCTGCTCCTTGGTCTCCTCAAGCTTTCCAGTCTCAGAGGTGGAGTGGGCTTAGCTCATTTGCTCAGTTTTTCCTCAGATGATCATAAATGACAGACCAACACTGACCTATCCCAGGATCTGGGCCTGGTTCAAATCTTCACCCCAGTGTTCGTCTGTCCTGGTCCCCAGCTCTTGTGACATTCAATGCATGGCAAGGCCTGCAAAATCCTCTCATGCCCATCCTCCAGGGTCTGGCTCCCTTCTAGCACCAACAGCCATTTGGCTCATGAGGAGGAAGAATTAAAGTTGAATTTGGGAATTCAGCAGGATGTTTTAGCCATCAGGTTTTCAGAATTCCTTCCTGTCTTTAGAACTTACTCCTTAACTGAGATGTGATGCTAATCTGTATTTAACGCATGGTGTGAGGCAACATCCCAACCCCCAAGTATCTATTTACAGCCTCTTTTTTGCATGCAAGCAGAGCATTTTTGAATGCTGTCTATAATTAGGATATTTCTGATATAAGCCATGTTGCAAGGACAGACGATAGCTGTTGCTGATGTATGGGAAGATCAATAAAAAAACATTTCACTTCTCCTGGCCTCAGTTCTGAATCAAATGTAAAGTAAAACAAAAGAGTAAGACAGATGGAGACACCAGTAGCACCTTAATTACTGATTTAAGAACATGCCTTACACATTTTGGTAGCTAGTTTCTAAAAAGACACCTCCCCACACACACCTCTTTGAACCTCCCCCTCGTATGAACATCCCTGTTTTACCATCCCTCAGCTATTAAATCTTAGCTTGCCCTGTGACTCAATTGTAATCAATAGAATATATCACTTTCAAGACTAGGTCAGAAGAAGCCTCGAGCTTCCACTTTGGCCACCTGGAATGCTCATTCTGGGAAAACCCAGCCACAATATAAGCAGTCCAACTACTCTGAAACCACCATAATGTGAGGAAGCCCACACTAACCTTGTAGAGTGTCCACATGGAGAGGTAGAGATGCCCAGCTAGCCCTAATTGTTTCAGCCAGCCTTGCCCAGGCAAAGAAATGTTAGTGAAAACCTTGGACATTCTGGCCTTGGTAGATGCGATATGGAGAAAAACTGAGAAACTCAGCTGATGGCTAGAATCAAGGCCCAAGAAATATGGCTCCAGTCAAACCAGCTGAGCCAAATCTAGCTATTTGAGCCAACCTAACTGAAGGCTCTAGTCATTGCAGAGCAGATACAGGTCATCCTGGCTATATCCTGCCCAAATTTCTGACCCACAAAATTATGAACTTAATAAAATGATTGTTGTGTTACACCACTAAATTTTAGAATAGTTTGCCATATAGCACTAGGTAACTGGGAAGGGTGTGTAGTAACAACGGGTATCCTGCTCGTCTGTCACAGACAACACTGGATAATCACAGCCTCTCCAAACAGGGGTGCCCCAATATGATAAAGGGTACAGAGGAATAGACTAGAACACATGTCTTCTGAAGGCAGACTGCCTTCCATGACAGTGAGGAAGGAAGGGGCTGAGATACTCCCACCCTGTTCCCCTCCCAAACTCACCAGTCGGATAACTCACTCCACTTCTGGGGAAGAAAGGAAATGAGGGAGACTAAGATACCAGGAATTTTCAGCAAAACACTCTTCTCTGGGAAAGGAATAGGGAGAGAAGAAATATTCACCCATCAAGGGCCCTGATACCACAAAGGAAAAGGATTCTGCCCCAGCAAGACGCATCCAGCAAATGTGAGGAGGAGTGGTGGTTCTGAGTAATATTGTACGTGCCACAGGCCCCATACTTGGATATATGCACCTCAAGAAAAAGAGCTCATTATAAGTTGAAAACGTGGCCTGCAGAATTTTGTAATTATACTCGTTTGCTAGGGCTGCCATAACAAAATACCACAGACTGGATGTGGTAAACAACAGAAATTTAAACAACAGAAATTTATTTTCTCACAGTCCTGGAGCATGGAAGTCCATGATGAAAGAATCGTCAGGTTTGGTTTCTCGAGACCTCTCTCCTGGGCTTGCAGATGACTGCCTATTCAGTGAGTCCTCACATGGCCTTTTCCGTCTCTTTGCATGCCCTAATCTCTTCTTCTTATTGGGACATCAGTCAGGTTGGATTAGGGCCCACCCTAGTGGCCTCATTTAATTTAGTTACCTCTGTAAACACGCTATCTCCAAGTATGGACCAAAAGATGCACTTATTTTACCATCAGAATCTTGTTTGTCCATCTTGGATGAAATCTCCAGCAAAGTGATTGTTCTTGTGCCTTGTTTTTAAGTCTTGCTTTCATTATGACACCTGAGAGCAAGGAAGGGCGGGAGGGGGTGGGTAGAAGATTTGGGGTCTCCATTTACTTCTAATCACCAAAGGCTACCATTGATGGAACTGAGAAATGTGAAATGCCAAACTGTATCTCTCATAAATGCGCCCAGCTCAGGGGTTAATTCAGCTATATTGCCACTTGGTGAGGTATAGATGCAGAGATTTATTCCCCAACCCCACTGCCTTCAGCCCCTCCCTTTACCATGGGGGCTCCTTGGTGTCATGAAACTCTAGCAAGATGCCCCTCAGCTAACCTGGCCCCATTCCCTTGTCTATTTCCCCTCTGTCCTTTGACATATTTTAATCTAGGGAGAAGCCCTTCTCTGTCCAAGTTTCTTAAGAGGCACTTTCTCTCTGCTCTTCTTGCCCCACTCATTCCCCTCTGTTGTCATTTATTCCCCCCACATTAAACCTTTATGGCTCATTAAACCCAAAGTCGGAATCATTAGCAACTAAAAAATCTGGGTTCCTTTTTTTCCTTGAAGGCAGGAAGAGCTTCAAGTTTAAGCTTTCCCTGAAATCCTTCTAATGCAGCAAAGGAGGAAAAAAACCAATAAAAATAACAAGCAAAAGTCAGGTTTCCATATTGAAATATTCTGACATTCACGTGTAGCCAGAGTTGAATATGCAAAGCATATACCATACATGGCTACCAGTGATTTCTCAAACATGGGCAGAATTTCTTACTTTATGAACAGCTGTAACTGTCATATTTCATACTTGTTGTGGTTAGGTGACAGGAATGAAGTCTTCTGGAGCACTGAAGCACATCAGAGTTGGTGGAACTATTAACCTAGTCCTGGTAAGGTGAGCTGGCCCTCCGGCCTGACAGTAACCAAGTCCTCTGAACTCAGCAAATGAAGCTGGGAGCTTTTTCGGGAGGGAGGACTTAATGGGTGGCCCACGACAGGATTACAGATGCTGCAAAGGGAGAAGGACCCTATTTCCAGAAGTGAGAAGGCACATACAGGTTGCGATCCGCTGGGTTGTAGGGAGGCTGAGTTTATCTAGTATACAGAACTAATGTGAGCTGGCTGGTAAATAAACTATAGGTGAAATGAGCAAGATGGACAGAGAGATGCCATGGAGCTGAGTTGGTAGTCACATGGCTGATTTCCCTTGAGCTGCGTCACACACGCTGAGGCAAGATTAACATTAGTAAACCCATTCATTTCTATGTCTTTTTGCTTGTTTCTGCAATGAACTGAATGCCTATTCCCCACCCCCCCCCCCCACCACCACCAATTCATACTAGTTTGAATCCCAACCGGCAAGGTAATGGTATTAAGAGGTAGAGCCTTGGGGAGGTGATTAGGTCATGTGAGTAGTCATGCTATTTCTACTCTAGCAGCCCGAACTGACTAGGGCAAAAACTGGTGGCAAATATCAGGCACTGCTATGTCAGATACCCAAAAATGTGGAGCAGCTTTGGAAGTGGGTAATGAAGAGAAGCTAGGAGAGTTTTGAGATTGCCGTGCATGGCTCATGAAGGGAAAATCTGGTGAGCATCCAGAAAGAAAAGAGAGTAGAGAGGAGGCCTCGGTCTTCTTAGAGAATACTTAAGGAATCCCGAACAGAATGTTAGTAGAAATGTGGGAGTAGAAATAAGGGGTGTTCTGATGAGGTCTCAGATAGAAATAAGGAAGCTGTTACTAGACACTGGAGGAAAGGTGATCCTCGTGATAAAGCAGCAAAGACCCCCCCCCCCCCCCCCCCCCGGCCACTGGCCGGGTGTTTGTGCCTTAGTGTCTCCAGGAAGGCAGAACTTCCACAATGAAAGCAGGTGAGCAAGGAATTTGGGTATTTGGCTGAGGATATAAGCAAAGTGTTATAAGGAGTGGCCTGGTTCCTCTTGTTGGCGTAAAGATGGCATTGTTAATCAGGAGGGAAGTGAAACTTGAAGGCATGGAATGTTCTCAACCTGTCCGTGCTGTAAAGAATGAGAAGCCCTGTTTGAGAGAAGATTTTCAGGGTGTAGCCAAACGACTATCTGATAAGGAGATTAGTCAGCCTTCTCAACAGAAGCCAAGAGCTATGGTTCAAGACAATGGAAGAATGACCCTCCTTCTCCTCAAGGTGATCCAGGGCTCATCAGAACAACTTCAAGGGACAGGCCACCTGCTCCCGGGCTACCTTCAAGCACCTTGCCCTGCGTAGGTGTCCCTCGCATCTCAGGCTCTGCTTCCCACACTCCAGTGCCAGGCTTCAGGGCCAGCCAGGTACAGGTGTGGCTCTTGTGGCTCCAGGGAGGCAGGGGCCATGGCAGCCACCCCTCTGGAGGCACCAGCAGCAGACTTTGGCATCCCACACTTTGTCTACGGGTATGCATGGTGTAGAAACCTGGGGACTTGGCTACCTCTACCCAGATTTGGAAGGATGGGGCTACTCGGAGCCACCAACTTGGCACCCAGGCAGAAAACATCTCCTAGACCCCAGAAAAGTAGAGCTAGCCAGGGGAGCCACAAGCACAGGACAACAGCCTGTGGGAGCTGCACTGCTCTGTCCCAGCAAAGCCATGGGGATGGGGCCTCCCAAAGCTGCTGGGCCTGGAGGGCAGAGCATCAATCCAGAAATGACTCTTGAACTTAAGGTTTTGGATTGACTAGGAATCGGTCACTCATTTCTTCTTTTCTATTTCTACCTCTTGTAATGGGAATGTGTGCCCTGTGCCTGTCCCACCGCTGTGTTCTGGAATCACATAACTTGATTTCACAGCCTCACAGATGGAGGGAAATTTCCATCAGGATGAATCATACTTGGCATCTCACCTATCTCTGATTTAAATGATACTTAGATGAGAATTTAAACCTTAGACTTTAGTGTTGATGCTGGAAGGAGATTTAGGGGCTATTGAATGTATTTTGGATGTGACAAGGACATGAATTTGGGGGGCCAGGGGTAGAATGCAACAGACTGAATATTTATGCCCCCCTCCACCCAACATTCATGTATTGAAATCCTAATCCCTACGGCATTAGGAGGTGGGGCCTGTGGGAGGTGAGAGGGTCATGAGAGTGGAATCCTTATAAAAGAGACCCCAGAGAGACCCCTCACCCTTTCTGCCGTGTGAAGTTACCATGGAAAGGAGGCTGTTCAGGCAGCACCAAGCTTGTCCATGCCTTGATCATGGACCTCCCAGCCTCCAGAATCGTAAGAAATACATTCTGTTGTTTATAAGACACCGTGTCCATGGTCTTTCTGTTATAGTGTCCAAATTGACTACCAGAGTTTTCAAAATTTTTAAAAATACATTTTTAAGGGTAGTTTTAGTTTCATATCGAAATTGAGCACAAAGTACAGAGTTCCTACTTACACACTCCCGATATGCTGTATCTTTTTATCTGTCTTTTTTCTATTACTATTTTAAAAAAATAATGTTGATGCCTGCTAAAAGTTATCATTTGAATAGTTGGTAGTCATTCCGGGCTGGGATTCTAGAAGGTGCAAATGATGATACAGGAGAAAGATGGGACAAGGTAGTATTTGGTCTCAACTTCAGCCTCACATTGGAGTGCCCCAACCCTGACACCAAGGTTCCAACACCAGAGATTACTTGATCTGGAATGCAGAATTAAAAGTTGTCCAGATGATTCTAAGTATGTCAAGATTTCAGACCAAGGAGACAGAGCTATGATCAACAAAACAGGGAGAGATTAGACATAGTTAAAGGTGCTCCTTTCATCCAGTCTAGAGTTTTCTGTCAGCTTAGAGCCCAGTGAGATTAGTGTGTGTTAAAGTAGAAGGTGAGGTACAAGCCAGTCCCTACTCTTGGGGCTGTGGTCATTGGATCATATCATTGTCGTGCCCGGGCCTCAGTCACAGCGTGCTAAATGTAAGCCATTCTTTCAGTTCCAACAAACGGCTGGTCCACTTTGACTTTCAATCCAAAGCTAATTTCTTCAAATAGAGTTTTGATTTTCCATCTCATCCTGAAAACTTTCTACCTGAATGAAGGGATGGCTTAGGTTTTAACAATTCTCTTTGGAGTCTTGCAATTGCGAATAAACTATTTATTGCCTGACTATCTCTCACTGACATCTGCCTCCTCACAGTTTTCCATTTATAAACGTAGGCAGCAGTTAAAGAAAATGGAAAGAGGACAGTCCAGATGCCCTCTACATCTCCATTTGTGTCTAAAATCCTCTGGATCTCTAAAGCCTTTTATGAATAATCCCCAGAGGCTCCATGTAAAATGGACTCCTGTTTTATTGTTCTGAGAATTTTTATATCCACCCCCCCCACCTTTTTTCAAATCCAGATCTACCTGGTTTGGCTATGCCTGTTTACTTGTTGGCAGCACAGAAGTCACTGATCCGAACCCCAAAACATTTTTTAGCTTCTGTGAAATTGGGGTGTGAGAGACTATTGGGATGTAAGTGGTAAAACTGTGATTATGAGGGATGTGGGCAGAACTTTCCTCTTGCTTCTTTGTTAGCAATTGTTAGTCCACTTTCCACTGTAGCGCAAGCCAGCAAAAGCATGTAAGAAGATGGGCTCTGGTCTTCCCATTTTGCAATGGAAATGCATTGCATACCTGGATATGTGCAGGTAGAAGTCCAGATGTGCTGTTTCCAACATGTGCCAAGTCAGGGGTGGGCAATGAGGAAGAAGGACAAGATCAAAGGTGCCAGGTGCCCCGCTCAACAGCTCTCTTCATTAACCCTACTGTTGCTTTCAGGGACTCAGGGTGCAGAGCCAACTTTGCCTCATCTGCAGGCACCCACTCTCCAGCTCACTGCATACAAGTTGGGCCCAGGCCTTCAACTCAAAATGCCAGTGTCTTCCTGGTCTTAGCTAACTCTATCTGTCCCTGGGCCTTTTCAACTCCCAATACCAGCCTCTCTCCTCTTTCTTTCGATGAGTCTCCATGTCCCTAATAAAAGAAGACTGGAAAGGAAGAGTTAATTGTTTGTGGAGGGCTGGAAAATTCTATTTCATGGTTTGAGGCCAAAGTTGCAAAAGAACTTTCAAGGCAAGGAGGCCCAGCCTCTGTCAGAATAGGAAAGTCAGTCTGCATCCTTGGGATAGGGAAGGAAAAAAAGGTGCCTCTCATTCACTTAAGGAGAACAAGTAACATACCACATTATCCTGCCTCAAAAAAACTTCTCTTTGCTCTGATGAACAAGAAATTTGTACCTATGTTGAATCCAATTTGGGAAAAAAATGGACATCTCTCATACCCAAATGTTACAATGAACTCACATCTGTAAAAACACATGGAAATACACACACTTTCTTATAACTGATCAGATGACTTGGACAAGTAGCATAGGCTTTAGATGACCTGAGAATATTACATGTTGAAGCTTGTCTGTAAATTTGCTAAACCAAACCATCTCTCTTTAGACAGGAATCCTCTCCTTGTTAGGATTCCATAAATAGCACATCTTCCTCTCTATTTTTCTACCTCATCTATGAATAGACTCAAATTTTGTGTGTGCTGTGGAGTGGAAGATTATGAAACTTCCTGTCTTTCTTCAAATATTGTATTGTGGGTAAAGTTATGGTTTCAGCTGATGCTTGTTCAATAAAATTCTATCCCAATCACTGCTATAAGATTTGGGGCCTCTGTCATCCCCCGAAACCTTCTATTAAAATACAGCAATTGCTTCAACGACGAAGCTGTTGCAAAAAGAACATTTTCAAGCTAGCCCAGGAATCACAAAGCCAATTCTAAAAGAAAATTCACGTGGCCTAACCAAGATTCGACTCATATCTTCAATTACTCCTCAACCACCTACTTCAGTGTTCTGCATAAAATAACATGGGGTTGCTTCATTTTTCCTAAATTTAGTATTGCGATGTAAATACTGTACCTGTAACCAATCAGATATTTTAGTTAGGTGAGACTACTTCCATAAATGAAATAATTTGCTCTTGAGCACATTCCCCTTTACAGGGCTCACACACATCCTGTATTACTGCACCCACACCTACATTGTCTTCAGCAAATTCAGTGCTGTCATGTGATTTATCAGTCAATTTAGAAAAGTTACAAGCTTTAAGTCTGTTCACGGGGCAGTTCTTCATCCCCTCCCCTTGACTGGCTGGAGCAGGAAGGGATAGAAAAGATGACTTAGGTGAGGGTCTTGAAAATGCTAATATTGATGCGTGCTTTCTTTGGATTCCATGTAGACTGACCCCTTTTCCCCAGTGGAGGAGACTCCCAACCTGGCTGCCCACCCTGCTGCCACTGCTACTGGTCCCCTCAGTCCCCCAACTCTGTTTGTGGTGACACTCTGTAGTCAACCCAGTTACCAACTGTGAACTCCCTCATCTGTATTTCTTCCATGGCAATGTGCAGGCCACGGGAATGGGGGGCAACCTGTGCTGTGCCCTGCCTGGAGACCTCCTATTCCCATGTCATGCCCTGTCACAGCGGATGTAGCCACGAGGGCTGCAGCCTGCTGGACTCAAGCAGAGAAAGGACAGGCTGCCACTCCTCCAAACCCCTTCTTGGAGAGACCTGTCAAAGAAATGCTGCCCGCTTGTGGCACCTGGTTGGCTCAGCCAGTTGAGCAAACGAGTCTTGATTTAGGCTCAGGTCATGATCTCAGGGTCCTGGGATCAAGCCCCACATAGGGCTCCACACTGGGCGTGGAACCTGCTTAAGATTCTCTCTCTCCCTCTCCCTCTGCCAGTCTCCCCACATTCATGCGCACGTGTGCTCTCTCTTTTTCTCAAAAAAAGAAAGAAAACAAAAGAAAGAAACGCTACAAGCTCTTTTTAATTTCAACTGGGGTGCAGCAGAAAAATAAAAAAAAGAAATCATTTTGCCCCTTCATGCTAGTCTAATATCACATTAGGAGTGATATCCTTTTGGCCTTATCCACTTAGGGTCTGGCATTTTTGTTCGTGACAGTGTGTGTCTGCCAAAGCAATGATTACCTCTGGGGAAAGGGCTAACAGGTAAGTTGAGGAAAGGGTTAGCAGGTCATACAGGAAAGGCATATGGGTGTTTTCCCCTGAAACTTCAGATACCGGCAGCCTCCTAATTAACATTCGTCAAATCTTTTCTTGTGTTGACTTTATTTTCATACCATAATGCTTTGAGGTTTATGATAGTCTGTGTGAGAGAGTGGGCACTGTAGAAAAAGCAGAGCTGAGGAGTCAGGCAGATCAAGTTGTCTTTAACTAACCTTTCTCACAAAGGTTTGTGAAGTTCACTTAAGCACTGAGTATGTAGAAAATTTTGTATTTTAAACATTGATTTAAAATATTAAATTAGTTGATAATCTTACTCTTCAATTCAACTGGCCATTCTAAAACTTCTGCTCTAAATTGTCAGTTCTAATATATAGGTTGATTAAGCACTAAACTGTCATTGATCAGGTATTGGCAAGATGTGGAGAAACTGCCAGTCTCATACATAGCTCCCTGAAAGGCAGTTTGCCAGAAGGAAATAAAATCCTTAAATTATGTGCACTTTGACCTAACAGTTATACTTCTAAAAATTTATCCCAGGAAAATAATTGCATCAGTGTGCAAAAATGTATGTATAAATACTTTTATCATAGCATTTGGACAGCTAAGTATTAGGACAGATAGGAAATAAGTTAAATAATTGTGTATTCACCCAGAGTGTATGTACAGAAGAATGATGCAGTTCTATTTACTGACTTGAAAAAAATCACCACCACACAGTATGTGTACGTGCACACAAAAAAACACACACTACAGGGGCACCTGGGTGGCTCAGTGGGTTAAGCGGCTGCCTTTGGCTCAGTTCATGATCTCCAGGTCCAGAAGCAAGCCCCCGAGTCAGGCTCCCTGCTCAGCAGGGATTCTGCTTCTCCCTCTTCCTCTGTTCCTCCCCTCTGCTCGTGCTCTCTCCCTCTCTCTCAAGTAAATAAATAAAATCTTAAAAAAAAACTCACACACAAACATACATATGTGTATGCATGTACACAAATATATATCACATATATGATTCCATTCTACATAAATATTTAAATAAATATGGGAGCATCTGGAAGATTATATACCATCATCAATGGTAAACATAAGGTAGGACTATGGATGACTTAAAAAATACTTTTCTCTATCATTGAACTTTTTTTGTAGCGAACATGTATTTTGTTTTGAATTTCCAAGAAGCAGGGATTCGTGTGCAAATACTTTATTGAAGGAGAGCTCTCAGAAAGAACTTGGCAGGAAAAAGGAAGCAAAATAGCAAAGAGGAAGAAGCCAAGCCGGAATGTCTAGCTTCAGCCTCATCCAATGGGGAGACCTGGAGCAAGACAGAGTAAGCCCTACCTCCACATCAGGGAGTCAGCCCTTTGTGCACCGACAGAGCCAGCCCTTGGTTGTAAGCCACTCCCAGGAGTGTATACAAATAACCTCCTGAGCAAAGGGACTCCCTTGGGCTGATGGCACTTCACTGTGCCAGGAGAAACCAACATTCATAGTAACCCTGGGGAAAAGGTACCAGCCTAAAGAGGAGATCTGGGCAGGACACCAACAATATCTTCTGCAGTCTATACTTCGCACTGTGGAGAACCTTTTGCTTTCTTGTATTAAATTCACTCCATCCAGGCACAGCTTCTCCATAATTCTGATTGGTCACAGGAGCACATGAGTGGGAACTACATTCCCCACCCCCACTGCAGTTGATTCCAAGACCATAACTGAGACTCATCATCTTCCTCATCCACCATCCTTATTAGATCTTCCTCTTCCTCTGATAGTACTTACTTCTGGTGGTGTCGATGTCTTGCCTAGTGGTCTGACCTATTTTCAAGGAGCCTGATCCCATAGTTAGCGTGCCTTTATCAGGACAAAGTTATTTCCCTTCCCCTCAAACTACCATGAGAGTACTTGATGCCCAGTGGGTCATTTGGCTGCCAAACATATTCCTTCCTTTTCCTCATTATGTATCAGCAGCCCAACTTCCCCAAAATGATCAGGGTCAATAGCCTGACCTTTACGGTGACTACTTGCTTTAACTACTGGCTTGCTGGCATAAAGATCCTAAGTGACCATAGCTTTAAGTTTAGTGGGACTCTTGTGCCCCTGGTGGAAGCGTGAGACCTACAGAGCCTAAAGTTGCTAGGACAGAAGCAGATTGCTCTAGCGGGACATTGAGAATGAAAGTGAATGAGATCATTCCTCTTTCTACCACATACTTCAGCTCCCTGCTTACTACTTTTCAAAATCTTTTAATATCCATTGTTTTAAGGTACATACCAGAACAATGGTGTTCTCTCCAAGCTGGCAACTCAACCACTGCTTCAAGGGTCTATTCTGTCTTCTCTATTGGGCTAACAGCAACTAGATGGTGAGATAGGTGGTAGGACCAGTGACCCCATGGTTATGTATCCATAACCACCTACTTCCCCATATAGTTGGTCCCTTAGTCTGAGATAGTATTGGGCATTGCTCAGAAGCGTCCCAGAGTGTTGGGGTGGGGATAACCACCTGAGCAGAGCTTGAGCCATTAGCAACTAGCACTCCCAACAGCTAGAAGCTAGGTACAAAGGCCCACTAAAATAGATCTGAGCAAGAAACTAAGAAGTGTATGACTGCTATAATTAGAAAAATAGCAATAAAGCTAAAAGAAAGATTTAATATTCAGCTACATTTTTAAAATGATGTACATTTAAAATGCTTTAAAATATAAAAGTGTTTATTGTCCCCATTTATTAATTCAATGATTTATTTATATCTTCATGGACTTACAGACATTTATTTTATACTTTGGGTTATAATCCAAATAAATTATTCATTTTTTTTCTCAGATTGTTCTAGCTTTGGCCATTAGGAACTTTTCAGTTAGTTCCCGTGCTTCTTTGGAATACTACCATAGATATGGGTGCTTACTTTAGTTTTTTGGAGTTAGCATATGCATTTTTATTGAGATATAATTCATATAACAAAAGTTACCATTTTACAATGTACCTTTGAGTATTTTTTAGTATATTCACTCTATTGTGAAACTATCACCTCTCTCTAATTCCAGAACATTCCATTACCCCCCCAAAAACCCCAAAACTATTGACAAGCCAATATTCTCCCTTCCCTCCAGCCCTGGCAACAAGTAATCTATGGATTTGCCTCTTCTGGACATTTTATATAAATGGAAGCAAACACAAAGTAGCCTTTTGTGTCTAACTTCTTTTACTTAGCATAATGTTTTCCAGGTTCAACCATATTGTACCATGTATCAGAACTTCATTCCTTTTTATGGCTCAGTAATAGTTTATTGTATGGATATATCATATTTTGTTTATCCACTCAGCTTCCAGTGGACATTTATGTTATCTCTACTTTTGAGTTAGTATTAAAAACACTGCTATGAACATTTTTGTGCAGGTTTTTGTTTGTGCATGTGTTTTCCACTCTTGGGTATATACCTAGGAGTGGAATTTCTGGGTCACCTAGTAACTCTATGTTTAATTTTTGAGGAACTAGAATATAATTTTAAGTCTACTATATACATCATTCACCATTGTTTGTCCACTGTTACGTATGTATCATTTATAATCTTCTTGCCAAAGAAAATTTGAGATGGTTCAGAGTATAGAGATGTACAATACAATAGTTATTTTTAAAAATTAGTGTAGTAAAAAATCACAAGATATGTAATGTATGCATAAGGGGTTCTTAATCTCTTGGGGCTATGGGTCCCTTTGAGAGGCAAATGGGAGCCATGGAGCTAGCTTAAGAGAATCTGATATTCAAGATGGCGAGGCCCTTATATCTTCAACATGGGATAAGATGGATTCAGTAAATGAGTGTTACATTTGATTTGGAAGTTTCCAGGAGCCAGAGCTTCTCCCACTATGGAAAGGAGATCCTAGTCTCCCTAGTTTCTTATTTCACAACTGTAACTTTACACTACAATTTAGCAGAGCATAAAACAGAAATACAACTGCATAATTTAAAACTGATCCTAGGAAATCTCTACTCTTAAAAGTTCATGGGCACAAACCAGTCTCAGAGATCTGAGATCAACTGGCACAGTTCCCTGCCTGGTGTCAGCCTGCCTCTATACTTCAAAGATTAGCTTACTCAGCACCATCTGGAATGTTCCCTGCCACATCCCAGTTTAGAGTCTAAGTCTACCTGCTCACCAGCCCCAGAGAGGAGGAGGTTCTTCCTTCCCATGGTACCTGGCCCAAGTTATTTCCTGTTACTGAATTAACCTCTTCCCAGGAGAACTGACAGTTCCTTCAGGGTATATTCTGGTACAATGATCCACAAAAGACACTCTCAACTGTCAACAATTTCTTTTCCCGTCAGGCTTACTTAGTTTTAAATTCCACTGCACTGAAACACTGACATCCAATGGTTTGTTGAACCTGGTTTGCACCATGAATAAAAGCCAATTACGCACATCAATTTCCAATTCTATATTCAGTGACATCATGTTATTAGTTTGAAATGGACCATGACAGAAATAGTTACACCACGGGAATTGGCAAACATTACACATCAGGGCTTTTTCCCCCAAATAGCCAATTGTTAAATGTTTACCAGCATACCACTGCTGATACCCTAATCTTTACACACCAAACCTTACCCAATTATTCCTTTTACACAATGCTCCATCTAGCATTGTGCCTAAATATTTCACATACACACAGCCCATGACTGTCTCCATTTCACAGATAAGAAAAGTGATATTTAGAAACGTTAAATGTCCAAAGTTATACAGCTAGAAAGTAGCATATCTGAAGCTCAAACTCAAGTCATTTTGGCCCCCAGTCTACACATACGTGGGCATGATTTATACAAAAATGTTCTTAAAACCACTCACTATTCTGGTATGAAAAACATTGCATATATCTATATAAACTTGTGCATTTGTGTCTTACACCTAGGCTGAAACACACACACAAAAAATAAGTTAGAAAAGAATATTTCTTTTACAGTAGTTGCTAAAACAAGACAGCTCTACTTATCTTGCAAATTAATTTGGGAAAAAATTTTATCATAAATCCCTTTTTGCATGCTGTCCCTCACCACCTGAGGGATTTGAAGACTAATCCTAAATTATCTCATTTCATATGAATTTCTTCTTATTCCCTCCTCCCATTTATATCTCCCCTTTATAACACTGTTTTAGTCTTTTTTACTCAAGGATCATTTTCAGTGTTGATTTGTGTCTTTTTCACTAGACTGCAAGCACCCAGGTGATATTCATCCTGCTCCCTTTCAGTTCCTAGAATACACTGTACACAGAGTCACTTTTTTTTTAAACATTTTATTTATTTATTTGACAGAGAGAGACACAGCAAGAGAGGGAACACAAGCAGGGGGAGTGGGAGAGGGAGAAGCAGGCTTACCGCGGAGCAGGGAGCCCGATGCGGGGCTCAATCCCAGGACCCTGTGATCATGACCTGAGCTGAAGGCAGATGCTTAACTGAGCCACCCAGGTGTCCCACAGAGTCACTTCTTAATAGATAGTTGTTGAAATGAAATGAATCAAATCAAGATGACCCCAAAGAGCTGATAATTGTTTTTATTTATTTTATGACCACCCCTTTCACCTTGCCACAATGACAACCTATTCTTTCCATATTCAACACTCACCTTTTTTCTAAAGTCATAATTCCCTGTAAGTTTTGGCAACAAATCACATATAGGGCAGAAATACTATTCAAGCACTGGGCACCTTGTCTACTTGCTATAACATGAGCCAACCCAAGAGTTTCTGTCTAGTACTGCTTTACTATTTCCCTGAAGAGAGTTGCACAGTTTATACTTTCTCTGAACAATTGCACAGAATTGTCCAACACTCAGTAGAATTTGTATTATGGAAATATTTTATCTCATCTGTCTAAGATTATATATTGCTAACATGTGAGTCTATAAATCATAGATGGTTGGAAAGAAGTATTCTAACTCTTAATGTATGTTTTAGTATATTCTGAGCAGTTGAGTCAAAGAAACTGTATTTGCCAGTGACCTTAGCCATCAATGTTCTTGTCTCTAAAGGTCCCTGAAGTATCAATCATTATATTCCACCACTGGGCCTCCTCAGCTTCAACTATATTGTATGTTGCCATATTTTGTTTTCAGGCCCCTAGGACTGGAGGGTATAAGGTTCTCGACAAAAGTAGTCAGTATATCATTAATTTGAAAGTCGTGATACTTGTCATAAGGAACAAAATTGTTTTCTTTTCAATTTCGGCCAGTTAATCTTACCTAGAAGCCTTTGTACCAACCCACATCATTTTTCTCCCATCCCAACCTTCAAAGGGACTTCTGTTGTTGTTAGAACTTTTATGCTTTGTATCCCTTACTCATAAATCATCTACTTAGGCCCATAATCATTTAATTTTCCTCTTCAGTTAACTCTCTCTAGGTAGTATAAATCAGATTATTACATTATGTATTTGCATAATTTTCCCAAAGCAAATCAAAGAATTTCTTACAGACATGATCCCATGAACCATTCTCACAGCTCCAGACAGAAGATGTGAAGGAAAATAAATATGTTTATGTATTGAGGAAACTGAGACATGGATCATTTTGTAGGTTCGACCCTGGTGTTAAATAGTACCCTATATAAACGAGACTGCTAAATCTTATAATATCAAGCTACTAGACATGTTCCTACGGACAAACAGCATATGCATTTTGCTACTCGAGAATACAGATTTCCTGCGTTATTCCACAGAGCAGCACAAAAACACCATTTGCTCTGGTTTCCTCAGAAACAACTTGCTACAAGTCTCTGGTGAGTGATTCCATGATGCTCATTTGTTGGTATTGATCCTGGCCATTCTGGCCTTTTGCCCCCCATCCTGATTCTAGACCAGGTTGAACAATGCTCCACATCTTGAGACATGCAATAGAGAGAAATGGTTAAGTGCACTGGCTTTGCTTTTGGACTTGAAACTCCATTCTACTACTTGAACACATCCCTTCAAGCTCCTATCTTGCTTCCTCATCTGCAAAATGAAAGTTAGTAATGGTCTTCATTGAAGGTGGAATGACAGAATGCATGTCCACCCTCAGGCATTGTGTCAAGCCTGGTACTTGCTAAGGAACGTTGGCTGCAATTATGATTATTGTTATTTTTTATCACCAGCTCTGCCCTATCTAAACTGCTAATTTGCCAACAGTTACCACATCAGGCAAATCCTACTTGTGTCCTGGGTAAGTATATGTGACCAGTTTTATGTAATTTCCTCCCCCTTCTCTTCTCCCTAGTCAAAATTCACTTCTTCCCTTAATTAACTCCAGAGAAAAAGACCTTAGCATCCATATTTCCTCATCTCACATCCAACACCCTAATTCTCCAGAACAAGGCCTAGGCATCTAACAGAGTAATCCAGGGATTTAAAAAAGAAAGAACCCTTTCTGAGAAGCAAAACATGGATTTGGATGAAATCCGGCTATCATAGCCTATGAACTTCCCTCTGGGCTGCTTTCAAAGAAACTATTTTTGCCCTCCTGTTCACCGAGACACCCGGGATTATTCCAGCAAATGAGCAATGATGACTTTCTATTTTCTATCTCCTTGCCCCCACTAAAATCTGCTACTTTGTCCTTTGAGGCCATTGACAAGACAGAAGAAATATCCTATGGTCCAGAATACCTCATTTCCAAGTGCTTATTCAGTGTGGTCTTGCACTTTTTGTAAACTAGAGGGAACCACATTAAGCTTTCACATTTGCATTACTAATTGAGTTACTCAAAATAAATTCACCATTATAACCTGATGCAAGGTATGGATTTTTCATGCAAAGAGACAAAAAACTAAAACCAACCAGCAAGACTTACAGTTTAACTATAAGTAGGTTAGCAGCTTAACTGGGGCAGTTAAGACAGGGAGACTGAAGGACCCGAGGAGAGAAAAAGCTGTTTTTTCCTCTGCTCCCTTTCCTGCTTCTATTCTTGCCAGGACCAGCACCCCTGCCCTACACATGCCTTAATGTATGTCCTCCTTGTAAGGGACAAGGAGTTAATGATATCTCTGGAGTCTTCCAGCACATGAGATAACAGTTCATCTCGGAAATGAATGGGCGAAGCCACATATGCATATTCTAGATCACTGGTGCTCTAGACACGTCAACGCCAAGACCCCCTGGCTCCAGGGAATGAGTGAGTTATGATGACACCTGGACTATGTTCTTGTTCTTTTTTTTTTTTTTAAAGATTTTATTTATTTATTTGACAGAGAGAGACAGCGAGAGCAGGAACACAAGCAGGGGGAGTGGGAGAGGGAGAAGCAGGCTTCCCGCCGAGCAGGGAGCCCGATGTGGGACTCGATCCCAGGACCCTGGGATCATGACCTGAGCTGAAGGCAGACACTTAACGACTGAGCCACCCAGGCGCCCTATGTCCTTGCTCTGACCAGTTCCTAGATGACTAAGAGGACATATGCACCAGACACAACCGTCAATAAAAACCTCAGACCCCAAGCAAAGACGAGACTCATGCTCCTTTCCTTTCTGAGTCTTCCAGACCCTCCGTCTATATCTGCTCTCTCTCTATACCTTCAGTAAACTCTGCTCTCACTTCCTACTGGTATGCATTCGATTTCCATCCTGGATGAAGCCAAGGACCCTCTTGAATGGTCCTGCACGACCTGCTTGCGTCAAGGTGATGATGATAAAAATAATGATAACAATATTCATTAGCAAGTATCATGCCAGACATAGTGCAAGATGCTCCACATGCATTTTCTTATTTCATCCCTGTCTGAAATGCTCCTACAGGCATGATTCAGAAAACAATGTGACTCAGTCTCCATCGAGTGGCATTCAGGCACCTTTCAGAGGTCATAAATCCCTGTCCAGAGACTGTCCTCACTCTCAGAGGCCAAAGTTAGCTTGTCAAATGTCTAATTAAAAGTGGCAGGGGAATCAAAGATTCACTGTCTAATTTCTTGTATCTTTAGCCACTAGGAGATCAAAACTTCCCTTAATGACTCATGTTTTAACTCCAAAATCCATCACGAAAAGAAGATACTGGATTCTCTTAAGTCTTTTAGCTCAAAGTCTTAACTTCACTAAAACTCCAGTTGACTACAATTTAAATGTGGGTTTCCTCATCCTGTTTCTAGTTAAACATCTATGCAACATAAAGATGAAAATGTCTGGATATTGAGTCAGGGGTTGATTTAAAAGTAAAAAGCCACAAGAGGAATGGCCATTTATTGGATGAAAGGTTGGGCTATAACAACGGTTCACAGTGGGGGCAATATTGCTCCCCAGGGACCATCTCCAAATGTCTGGAGACATTTTTCGTTGTTACAACTCAAGAGCAGGGGGGACTGCTGGCATCTAGTGGGTAGAGAACAGTGATGCAACTAAATATGCTACCACAGGATGCACAGGACAGCCTCAAAGAATTCTCCAACCTACACTGTCAATCCTAGCCTAAAAATATGTAAAGTTCCTTTCCACAATTATACTCCAATTCACTAAAATTCCTCCAAAGAGACAGTTACACACCTCTCCTCTGTGTGTAACCAACTCTGTACTTGCACTTTTTCCTGGTTCAAGCAAGGATTACTGCAGATCAAGTGAAAAATGTTGGGGGGCGGTGGTGGTGAGACTCAGTCATGTTTCAACTTTGTTTCTTCTGGGCCAATGTGAAGTGTCCAGCGGGGAAAGTCAAGGGTTGGAATTAGGTAGATCTTGGCGAGATATGGGGAGAGCACAGGAATGGCCCTAGGGAAAACGGTGAACTTTGTGTCTCTGTTCCCTCCATTTGACTCAAGTTCCTTTTATCTGGTTTTCCCTGCAAGGGTGTTCCCCTTGCACAGGCTACCTAATATCCATCTCCTTGATGCTCTTATAGTCAAAGAAACCAATCCTCTATTGGATAATACTTGCCCAGAATGCATCCCATGTGAAAGGAGGACAAGAACCAAGACGGGGCAGGTTTTTGCCCAAACCTGAAGCTTAGTGCTTACACGCACTATCACAACACAACTGAGACAGGTACTCTCAGCCTTGTTCTATGGTGAAGTACCTGAGGTGCCGTAAAACTAAGTAACTGACCTAAGGTCAGCTGGTTAACCAGTGGTAAAGGTGAATTCAAACCCAGGTCTTTCTGTTCCCAAAGCCATGCATGCCTTTTTCACTTTACCACATAGCTTCCCAGGTCACATTTTGCTTTCTCCTATGAGCTGATGCATGCATGCATCCAGAAATCCCCAAAGGGCTCATACTATTGGTAGTAATTACAGACATACATCCATTTTGGCTTGACATATTTTCCAGGGGGCATGCCCATCAATGCCCATTAATCAGGCCAAGTAGGCATGACATTCAACCACCTATGCAGAGTATCATATCTAGAAGGATTCTGAAATATAATTCAAGCAGACAAGTCTTCCTAAAACCAACTGCCAATCAATACCATTTATGATAATGTATTGTAATCGTAAGCTAAAGCCTGACCTGCTTTAATATATCCAGCTCATAAATGGGACATCAGTTCCCTACTCATCTTGTTAGACTCTGAATCAGGCCACTCTTTTCTCCTTCAACTTCATAAATTCAATGAGTCAAATCTCTATACACTAATTCCTTATAGGGCATGAAGGATGAGAGTAGCTTTCTGTGCTCAAACGGTAATACCTAGAAGGCACAGGGACCTCGAAAAAGCTCATCTTTATTCCATAGGTTTTTAATTCATTAATAGGTTTCAAGAGGTCCATGTTTGTAAATTTCATACAAGTATGCATTTTTCTTCACAGAATTGATGAACGCTTTCTTCAAATCCTCAAAGGTAACTATGGTTCCTGAATTTAGAAATCACACTCTCTCCTATCCTACAGAGCTTGTCCCGTAATTTCTGCCCCTATTCCATTGTCCTGAATTACAGTATAAAGGATTTCACTACTTAATACTGGCCGGGGGTACTGGGTGCATGAGGTCAGGAAGCATCCTTGGATTTACACTCTCTATCACTACATGCCCAAAAGTTCTGGGGATCCCATGGTCTTCATCAAGAAGCCATCTCTGAGTGCAGGAAGAGAACTGGCCAATTTATAATTGATGTTTTAAGCTGAATGTGATAGTGTGAATGTGCCTTCCTTCAACTTGTTTTTGGAGTCTCTGTGGGAATTCAGTAGAAGAAGAAAATTTAAAACTTCCTGTGTAGAGCAGAAACCATGCCTTCTGGCAATTCTATCCCCCACAAAATAGTCATTTTCCTATCCTTTAAATATTAAGTACATTAAGATTGAAGAAACCTTAAACATCTAACCTCCTATCTAGATCAGGAATTTGATCAATCTCACAATCTCCCTTGCCGGCAGGGTCATCCCACCTGCATCTGGGCCCTCTCGGTGATAAGGTCTTGACTTGGCTTTTAAGGTGGCCTATTCCATTATTTTAAAGAGAGTCCAAAGTGTTCAGATCTTCATTCTGTTGAGTTACAATCTGAACCCATGTAACATTTATTCAGTTTCTTTTATTTAATCAAATATTTCTTGAGTACCTACTTTGTGGAGGTACTATGCCCAGCCAGGGAGATACAATGCAATTGTGGCAGACACTATCCCTAATCTACAGGAGATTAACATCTAGTTAAGGACTGTTCTTGAAAAGAGCCAGTGATACCCTCCCCAACAAGAAATCTCAACATTTGAGATGGTGATCAGTTTCCCTCCAATTGTGTCTCTTCTCTAGGCCATATATCTTCATTTCAAATGTTTTACAGACTTCTTCATTATCCTAGTCAGGCTCTTTCTACATTTCTCAGTGGTCATCTGAACAATGTGTTACCTAGAATGAAATGCAATATTCAAGTCTGGTAAGTCTGAGTCATAGATTGATTTATTGGACAGAGTTTAGATTATGTGTTCCATAAGACTTCCCCCAGATGATACTGAGGCTCTATTTAATTTATGATCAGTGAAGAGAACAGTGGAACCCATGGAGAATGCCAAGATGACTCTTCTAAGACTCAGTCAGCCAAAGCAGAGCCCATTTTTCTCACCCACCAGTATTGCTGTTCTTTTATGACAGCAATGAGCCTCCACCGCTGG
Source organism: Callorhinus ursinus (assembly GCF_003265705.2). Classification (NCBI taxonomy): domain Eukaryota; kingdom Metazoa; phylum Chordata; class Mammalia; order Carnivora; family Otariidae; genus Callorhinus; species Callorhinus ursinus. The sequence continues at coordinate 62,369,643 of NW_027397067.1, read as the reverse complement.
AGTCATGTCACCACTTCTGAGCTAAGCATCCCTGCTAGGTGTAGGCACCCATGTCAGCTCCAGCCTCTAAATCCAATCACATCTTCTGCCCAGTGCTACTTTCTTCTTCTCTCCAGATACAGATACCTAGAGCACTCCCCCAATAAAATTCCTGAGCAAAAAATGTCAGTTTGTTTCCTGGGGAATCTGGCCTAAGACAGGAATCCACTGGGGTCCATGTTTAAATTAGTCCAATTCAATCAAGTTCTAAAGCTGAAATGGCTCTTCAGAGTTGTGACTTCCTTGCCATGCCAAAAGGCATGGCAAATGGACCAGATCTGTATTGCCCATATTGCCCAATTGCTGCCTGTGGGTGAATGTGCCTTTGGGCATGGCACCTCTCTTCAGCTGTTAACAAGTCCCAACATATGAAAGGATTGAGTATCTAAGCCCTATGCGGGGGGGGGGGGTGTTCCACAACGTCCATTACACTCCCTGAGTGACTGTGTAGAACAGAGTTCTGTCTACCTGTACTACACAAATAAAAGAAAAACTCTGTGTGTGTGTGTGTGTGTGTGTGCATGTTTAATCCTGAGATTTCATGGCTAATTTGGCATGGCAGCAATACTTAGACACTACCCTGCCTAATAAACCTACCTCATAAACTTGCTGGAAGAATATATGAAAATAAATGTGAATCACTTTATATGAGAGGGGCCTTATCTACCTCTTTCAATGTTTGCACTTCCCTGTTCCCTACAAGCTCTTGATGACAAGAGCTTTAAGAACTGACTCTATTTAGAGTGTTACCTCCCCCATTCCATCACGGTTCTCAAAGTGCGTTCCCTAGACCAGTATCATAGCATTATCTGAGAACTTACTAGAAATGAAAATTCTGAGGCTCATGAAACTCTGGGCACAGGGCCCAGCAATCTGTGTTTTAACAACCTGTCTAGGTGATTCGTATTCATGTTAAACTTGACAAGCACTGCTCTAACTCATTTTTTAAATTTCCTAGACAACATTCCTGCCATCCAGGACAAAGCTGTTGGGTCATGAGTGTCCTTCTTGCTTCTAGTTCCCCATACTACTTTTTATATTCCTCTATTCTACTTATTTTCATATTAATTCTATGATCCATAGAAAAATGTCTTTTCTCATAGACTATGCCCTCCTCCAAGGCAGGTATTAGCTATGTTATTTTTGCATATCCAGAGCTTTGCATGGTTCTTACACATAATGAATACTCAACAAATTCATTCCATTAATAAATATGTAGCACATACTGTTAACCATGGATTTTTCTAGGTATATCAAAAAACTCATATTTAATAAGACAGATAACCTCAAAAATAAATGCAGTAAAGTGATGCAGATGCTATAGCAAAATATTATTAGTAATGATATTCTTTGTGTCTGGCACTCCCCTAAGTGGTTTGCATGTGTTAATTCACTTAGTCCTCACAGCAATCCCATAAAGTATGATTCTAGGAAAAGAACACAATTGATCCTAAGGAAAAATTGTTCTTTTGTTGAGCTATAATTTTTAACGAGGCCTTTGGTTATACAACTCAAGACCGGAGCCCAACCTGCGGTGAAGAGGATAAAACAAAGGTAGCTAAAGTGAAAGGGGATGTAAAAGGTTATCTTCTTTGGAGGTTGATGTTTTGATAACTGATTTTTTTTTTTTTTTTGGTCTCCTGTGCATGAATTGGGGAGACAGAATACATAGATATATGGTAAAAATCTTAAAAATCAAAAAAATCTTAGCCCAAAGAGTAACTCTCTAAGGGTAACACTTTAGACACTGGGAGCAGGGATGGAGACACTGGGGTAAGGGGTACAGGATCTTCAAATCATAGTGCCTACGACAATCAGCCTGCTTTACCTTTAAGGTAGTCTTCTTGTCATTTTCCAAAACTATGGAAAATATTTTCTCCATGTGGTACTTCAAGCAGAAAATTAAGAAAGTTTGTTTTATAATATGAAAGAGTTGTTGGAAAGTTGTATTTTAATACTATTAATACATAGAAAAATTTCTTGGATTCCCTATCTTGAACTTATTTCTCGACAGATTCATGACTAGAGTTTGAATTATTCACCACTATTTACATTGAGCAATTAATTCTCCCCAGTGTAATCTGACCATCTCTGAAAGGCTATATTATCAGGCAAGGGGAAAAAATCCATAATATCCGGCAGCTAAAATGATTTTGTAATTAGCATGACATGGTTTTCTATAATGTCACATTAACTCTGAGCATGAAAAAAGCCTGGAATAAATCGAGGTCGAGGTGCTAAGTAGACCCCTTTCTAGCACATGGAAAGGAAACCATGCAATATCCATCACAATGCCTACTGTCATCGGAAATATGAAGCTGGGAATCTTTGAGTAATAGAAATCCCAGGAAATAAAACAGGCAGTGTGGTAGCTGTATAGATTGTAGTAATTGGTCCCGGTTCTTCACCTCTCCCTCTATCCACATGTGATTGGTAGTTAGCCCATAAAGTAAGTAGAATACATTTCCTTGCCCTCTGACTGTGGCTTTGGCTTCATGGCTTGCTTTGGTCAACAGAAGGAAGCAGTGGTGACAGTCATGTTCAACTTCAAGACTAGGCAATCAGAGGCCTTGCTTGGTTGTGCTTTCTTTCTCGACCTCTGCTGTCTCCGTGAGAAAAGCATGCTCTACCTGCAGGTCCCAGGAGGAAGATGAAAGACTTGTGGATCAGAGCCACAGCAGGCGGCGGTCCTAACCAGGTTCCTTCTAGGTGAGACAGATCTCCCACCTCTGCAAACACAGCATGAGAAATAAGTGCTTATTGTTGAAAGCCAGGGACATCTTATGCTATTATGCAGCAGTACTGTGGCCATGGTTAGCTGATACCAGGGGGCATCTGTTTTTTGTTTCAAGATGACTTCAAATGCAAACTTGAAAGTTAGCAGATAATGATAACTAAGTTTCATCTTGAAATGTACCAAAAATAGGATGACCAGAAACAAGGAAACCAGAAACAAAGACTAAGAAAAATAAATGGCTCCTGGAATTGGCTTTCATTTCGAAGATGATGACAGAGAAGAATCCAGTTCTCTCAGTGAAACTCAGGGACTACCGCTTGACACTTTTAATTAAAAAGACATTAAAAAATTAACACAGAACTCTTCCCACTTTGCTCCAGGGCAGCTCATGAAAGATTGCCTCTTCGCTATCAGAATGCATAATATCTATGTCCAGGCCCATCTGCTTCCCCTTCTACAGAAAAGATTGTGAATGTCAGTGCCTCCAGTGAGAAACTGTCCTGTCGAGGCTTAATTTCCTCGGCACTGATAACATAAAAGCAATCTGGCAGAATAAATTAGTGGATGATTCCAAAGCACACATTTTTGATCTCCTGCCATATTCCTGACAGAAATCATAACAGTCAAACTATTTTTCATTACCAAGAATGGAAAGACCTATTTGAAAAAGTGCAATCCTGTTTTATCTTCTTAAAAAAAAAAAACAAACAAACACCCTGTGAGATGCTGGGGGAGCGGGGGGCGGAGTAACTTCTAGGACAGTGCTTCCAAAAATACTAATCTACATACAGATCACAGACAGTGAATGTTTAAGGTAGATTCAGATGCAGGAGGGACAGAGGAAGTTCCAAGATGCTGAATTCTAAAAGGTCCTGTATGTGGCTGATGCTGCTGGTCCAGTTACCTCAAGGGGATCATTCTTCATCTATGCGCAACTCTATAAGATGAAGTTATCCTGAACTTCAGGACTGATTTTCACTACTAGGAGAGAGTATGGTGTAGTGGAAGGAACCGAGTTCAGGGTCACTATAGTGGGTTAAGTAGCAAGATTTAAATCTTGCCTATCTACACTCATCTTGTTGCATATTTTTAGGTGCTCTGTTACATGTCTCTCAGCCTCCATTTCTTTGCCGATAAAATGGAAATAACCACTGTGGGAAAGGAGTTAACCTAGAGAAAATCTTGCTAAATGGCCATTGGTCAATAAGGTGAATTCCCATCTTTTAATACAGTAAACTCTCAACCATAATCTCACTTTCCCTAATTAATTGACCTATGTTTTATATTTGGAAGGGAGTTGATCCATGTTATGTCTCATATCTGTTTGTTTACCTTGGGACAAAATGCTTCAGTCATAAGGAGACATGAAGACATTCTGAGATGTTGAGATGGTTAAATGCTATTTATTTGATAAAACTGCATTAAAGGCACACTCTCCACTAAAACTGATGGGCGCTTTGAAGTACATAAACACAAGATTTCACACCCTAAAGGAAGCTAAATTCTAGAAAGGATCAGATTACATTTTCTTTGGATGGTTTTATCTTTTTCTTGAATCTGTTTAAGACTTCCTTGGATTCGGGACTGAATATATTTCATTAGTATTGTCTCTGTGCTTTTAAGAGGCATTGGGTTTTGTAGAATCAAAAAAATGTTTTTTTCCTAGAAAGGGATTTTAGAAGCTGTCTTGACCAGCTACTTGGTTATATAGAAACAGTTAAGTAATTTTCACACCTTTCAAACTGGATTCTTCTATAGTTAAGCAGTCCTAAATATAAGTCACTGGTAAAATGTCTTCTGAAATTATTTGGACAAAATAAAGGCAAGTGATATCACTGAATAATTCTTACTGTATATTTTTAGATGGGAGGAAATTGTTGAATTGATGGATTCTTGGGAATAACTTCTTAGTTGCTGATTAATCATGTAATATCACTAAACCTCATAACGCTCATCTGTAGAATGGAAATTAAGAATATCTACTTTATACAATTTAGGAGGAACATAATAACTGTTCAATAAATAATGGCAGTTACTTATTATTCCTTGATCACCTTTTCTTACGCTTTTCATATAACATACCAGGTATCTCAAGTCAATACAAGCTAGAAAAGTTGGTTCAAAGGCTTTTACCTTGTAATCTCTCACGTAAAACACAAAGATGAATGTGGATCATCACTTTACATGGAAGTTTTTATTAAATTTTATTAAATTCAATCACACTTTCTTTGTGGACCCCTACTTACTTCCTCACAGAGCTCTTATACAAAGCATCTTATAATCTTCTCCCCTGGAACTGGAAAGCCCTCCCCCACACATTCTGTTCCCACCCCTAACCACGTACAGTCACCTGAGCCAGCAGCTCCTAGAACTGGTGATAAGCCCAACAGGGCCCGTAACTAATAACAAAGCCCGAAGCTATGGAAAATCACATAGTTGGAAAGCTTCTCAGGAAATGAATTGCAAAGATATGAAACTGAGACCTGGGGGTGGGATTTTTTTTTTCCAACTATGAATGCCAATCCTAGGCTTCTCTAAGTTGGCAGAGTTTGTGATTCCAGTATAAACACTCCTATTATATATCTATGGAATTGTAACTGGATTAAACCAGAGGATAGTCAACCCATGCGCCACATTCTAATCTTAGAAGGTCAAAGAGAATGTGGGAATTGGAGAATTTTTATGTCTTTGCAAGAGTTGTTTTCCTTAATGGACATGCTTGAGATTCCTAGCGTAATCAACTGCCTCCATTCATTAAGCACCTACCGTAGCCTAGATACACAATAACTTTATGAAGTATGTACAGTTTTATCATGCCAATTTACAGATGAGAAAACTGAAATTCAGAGGGGTTAAGTATAATTTTGCCTAGGTTAGAAAACTGTGAACTGGTAGAGCTGAGATTTATACAGCCTTTGTGACTTCAGGGTCAGTACTGGCTTCAGCATACAAAATTATTTTTAGAATATCACGCCAATATATTAGGAGTGTCCCCTTTTCCTTTGGAAAGTGAACTTTACTTTACAATTGATAAAATAGGAAAATCAAATAAATGACAACCTCCAGGCCACCTCTAATTGTCATTGTAGTTTCTCCCTCCAAATATTTTATGAAAGTTGCACATGAAACATTTGGTTGATTTGAGTTTCCCATACCATCCATACACCCCTATCTTATCTGTAGGGAAAATGATGAGCTAATGAGCAGTCGAATATCAAGATAGCTGAGGTCAAGGAAGAGGGTTAGAGAATAGAGATCTTGGGGAAGCCTCAGAAAACAGGGGACCATTGAGAAATGGAAGGCTCTAGCAGGTCTATATATTCATGGAAGAAATTTCTATATGAGGAAGAATTTGTTTTGCTTGCAACAAAATAAGAAATCCGTCCCTTAAAGAGATCTGCTTCACTGAGAAAATATTGCCTTAAAATCTCTTCAGGGCAGGATTGGGAAGGGAATGTGCAGAAGTGGCAGCCAAAGGAAGGAGAGATAAGGAGGAAGAATGTGGTAGATGAGAGGAAAAACAGGAATCTGGGGAGGGAGCTTAGGGGAAAAAATGTCATTTGGAGAATGTGCAGGATGAAATGCATTGGGCTTCCGGAGGCGACCACAGCCCACAATCTCTAGGATTTTCAGGAGAGGCTGCCAAAAGTATTGAAACTGATGAAGAGGTGGATTCCTTGTCATGACTGATGGCACTGGATGAGAGAACATCTGACTTTGGGTTACATCCAGAATATGTCAGCTAATCTCCAACACCACTAGAGAAAAGGACTCACAGTATATACCAGGAGGTTGGAAGAATGAGATCTTTTGATTCCTCTGAAATTGAAAGCATTTAAACCTCTCACATGCCTCATGCCTTATATTGTCTTGATAACATGGCGCCGTCCTCAGCCTCTAGCTCCTGTTAGATGACAAAATAAATATGCCAAGGCAAGATTTACTTTAGAAGAATCTTTGTGCACCCTCTGATGTCTAGCAGATGTAATACTTGATACATTTTTATATTAATGAATAATTAATACATTAATGTTCCAATATATTTGGAATCCACATTAAGTTGATACCTATATGTCCTTGGACAATTTATGTAATCTCTCTGCGTCTTAATTTCTTTAAGTGTGAAGCTGAGATAATAATACCCATTTCATAGGCCCAGTGTAAAGATTAAAAGGAACATTCTTTGCTTGTAGGTATGTATATATGAAATACATGTAAAACACTTGGAACAGTACCCGGAATCTGGAAAGTACACGAATCATAGGTGTTAGCTGCTGTGTTTATGTTATAAATACTTTTTGAAATCTTGACTTTGATCTGAAGTACGATTCCATAGATTGGAAATCGAGAGCTCTCATTATATTCCTGCCAGTCCCCAAGATTGGTTTTCTCTTTTCTTTCTCTACCTCCTCATTCCTGTACACAAATTTGACACCACTCGGAATTAATATGAGAGCAACACAGGGTCCCTTCATAATTTCTCTACTTCTTCCCATCTTTGTACACACACATACACCAACATTTATGTGTTTTTGAGAAAAGTCGGTATTTGAGGGTCATGGGGCAGTGTCACCTTGCAGACCACGTAGCACTCCTATCATCACGCTAGTCCCATCCCCCCCCCTCTCTTTTCCTATTTTCCTCCACCCTGGAAAGTGGCAAGAAAATTTGTTCCCTTAAGCAGTACAGGGCAGTAAGCCCATATTTATGCCCACTGGGTATAGCCTTTCATTCTACGTGCTTTTCCCAACAAACATAGTTGTTTTCCCCAGTGGAATTCTGGTGAAACATTCTCCATTCTGATATGCTATTATTAATATATTAAGGAACTTCCTGGTGGTGTGTTTTGCTAAGCCTATAATAAGTTTACCAGGGCAGCTACTGAGTCTTTTCCTTCTTTGGGATTCTTCACAAGTAGATGTAGATTAATGTGTTTGTGCAGCAGGGAGCCTGTTTTCATAAATGATCTCAGATAGAAGGAGCTGGATTCACCAAAGATCAGAAAGCTTTAGAAAACTAATTAGCAGCAGAGCAAAGACCAGAAATCGGGTCTCCAGACCCCTAGTTATATGGTCTTCCCGCTACATACTACGTTATACCCAATGCCCTAGTTCAACTAAATAAACTTCTGTAGACCTCTGATTAGAGACCAGGAAGTGCCCTCCTTCCTGATCAAGGCTGACCTCAAAGTTCTAACTCTTTTATTTCTATTTTAGTTCTTCAAAAAAAAAAAAAAAAAAAGACATGCTTTTCTTTTAAAATGATGCAGTGTTTGGAAACGTTCCCAAGAAGGTTCTTTCCTTTTTTCAAAAATAAATCTCAAGATCTGGTTTTGTTTGTTTGTTTGCTTGTTTTTGGTGAGGTTGCTCTTCAAAAGGACCCGATGCACTTGGGTTGTGCAGCCATCTGCCACTACATGCTCAAGTTTTGTGGTTAAAAAACTCTGGCCACTCTGCCTTTGATATAGAAGAACCACATGGGGTTGAGTCATACGCTGTGGAGAGAACACAGCTAATTATGGGATATGCTGGACCCAGAGAATATGTTAAGTGCTACATAATTACAACTGCAATCCAAGGGGACAGAGTCATGGAAATCCAGTTAATATAAAGAAGTGAACATAAAAATACTCAGTTTCTAAGCCACAAACTACTGAAATATAGTTCCATTCTTGAACTTCTATTCACATGAACTTCCAAACTTCAGATCTGGTTTGTCATCAGGGATGTCCATGATCCTACAGAACTTTTTGCAATTAAATAAAACATGGCTTTAACAATTCTGGGCTGTGATGGTTTGAAAGAAGATAAAAGTTCTAGAGATATAAGACCTTGATTCTAGCTTCAGCTCTCCAACTAAAAAGGCAAGAGACCTTGTGCAAGTCACTTAATTTGGGGAGGAGGCAGGTTATGGGGAAGATTACTTGAAAGACCGTCTGAAGTATTCCCTCATGACAAATAGAAATAGTCCATTTCAAGGGAGTTATTGAGCATCAAGTTCATGTCATGCAAGCATTTAGAATTCAAAGATGAATAAAACATAGTCTAATAGCCAATTTCACAAGGTTATTACACTTTCTCTGAACGTTCTATAATTTAGAAAGCTCACAACAGTAATAGAAAGCTTACCCTTTGGGGATTTTCTTTATTTTTTGACAAAATTTCAATGCAAATTCTGATCAAGTAAAATAACTTCTTATGATCAGTGGATTAAGAAGTTGAATGGTGGGAAAGTAGAAATGAAACTTTCACCGGCAATATTTCACGGTCACATTCGATGATGCTTAGGCTGTGTTCTACAACATTCTATCTGCAGGACGTAAGTCTACAGGCTGAAACCAGAAAAGAAAACAGAGGAACCTAAAAGAACCCCAGCACAATAGTTGGTGTATTGTACAGGTGTATGTGTGTGCCTGTGTGTGTACGTGTAAATATATAGCCCTGTCTCTCAAGGGTAGCATGATGTGACACAGTGGTGGCTCTTAACTTGGCATCTGAATTACAATCATCTAAGGGGCCCACGTCATACCATAAAGTTTTCATTCAGTGGATCCGCACTTTACTCATTCTGATACTTTGGCACCCCTACCAAGTTCATCTATAAAAGAAATATGGGAAGGTTGTGACCTTGAATTTTGAAAAGTCTCTCTGGTTTGTGTTTATTAATTTCCCTATGGAAATCGTTTTGTAGGATATTGGGAGAAGCCATGGTTGGAATCAGAGTTTGACTCCCTACTATGCTGATTAATTGGCTGAAGGACTTTGGCAAGTAACTTAATCTCTCTAAAATTCAGTTTTGTTTATCTGTAAAATGGGGATAATATCCAGCCCAGTTCTGAGGATTAACTAAGGCAATTTATATACCTAGTTCTGTAAGAGGCACTTGGTGATAGCTCAAGGAATTATTATACGGATAATACTCCTGAAATGAATCTACAGACGGGGTTGTAATGGAAGAAAACATACGATTTCTGCGGCACAGTCAACTCTCGATAACCTATAATAGTGAGAAAAGGTTATTGTAGTAAGTAAGAGCATTAATAAATAATCTAAAATCTCATTTTCCAGAATTAAAATCTTTATTGTTTTTCACTATAAAACTTATATATGTTCACTATAAAATTTTTAAATGATATAAATATGCATAAGGTAGAATTATAATTTTATCCTCCCCAACTCTAAATTCAGTGATTATTTTTTATATGTTTTTAGGTATGTCTGTGTGTGTTTAATAAAAAATTATTTTAAACAAAAATGGATCATGTTATATAGGCTGTCCTACAGACTGATTCATCTCTGTTCAATAATATATCCCACACCTTTCATGACATTACATATTACAAACAATCTCTCATTGTTTTAACATGCTGCATAATATAATGCTATATGGATATACAAAAAGTATTTACCAAGCTGCTTGAACATTTAGGTTGCTTGCAATTTGTAAGAATCATAATGCTACAATAAGTAAAAACTGTACTTTGGAGAATGGCACCTATTTTCTTCAATCTTTTAAAAATAAATTAAGGCATTGTTGGAAGGAAGGAAAGAAAAAGTGAAAAGTTTATGAATTTATCTAATAATTTGATGTGTGTAATGTTAACAAATTTGTGAGTTTTTTTTGTTGAATTTTACTGATAATTTTGCAGAATGAGAACTAACTGGATTGGGTGGCACTCTTGGGAGTCATGTTTGTATAGCCTTAGATAAAAGCTACAGAATCGAATAAAATTGGTCTTCATTGAAAATGTGATGAATCTAATCTAATGAATCTAGTCCTTGGTTTCTCGAATTATTCTCATACTCTGACATCGTGTAGATATCCCATTGTGAACCACCTCTAGAGCCAGACAGCAAAGCTTCTCAAAGGAAATGCCCAGAACTTAACCAGGTAAACATCCCAGGATCTTAGTTTCATTTCATAGATAAAATGAGACAGGCTTTGGACTTAACATTCATTAAGAGAGGGAACAGAAATATTTTTCTTCAGTGTTGACTTTGGGAGTGTGTAGCGCAACTCAAACATTTTAGAGGTACCAGCTCTTGATAACATTCTGGCAGACATTCAGTGTGAGTAGACACCCTTGCTTGGCAAGATTACTCTCTTTTCTCCAGGGGATCTACATACACTATGTGATTTCAATCAAAACTACAGTGAGATTCTTCAAATGGACATTTACTAAGCTGTTCCTAAAGTTAACTAAAAGAGTACCTAAGAACAGCCAGGAAATTGTGAAACAAAAACAAAACAAAACAATGGATCAAATCAAAATATAAAGTTATAGTTATTAAAACACTGTGGTGACTGTGTCAGGAATAGACAAATAAATTGGAACAGAATATAAAAGTCTGGAAATGAACATCTATAAGAATTTATTATGTGATAAAGTCAATTTGTAGGTAAAATTATGTTACTCAAAATGTAGTTGGAAAAATTAGATTCTATGTGAAAAAAAGAAGCTATTTCATTATATATACAACAGAAGGACCGAAATGTATAAAAGAAAGCTTTGAAAAGTGTTAGAAGGAAACAGGCTAATAAGACAATAAATTGTGACTTGAATTATGAATATATAACACTAGAAAAAACTATAAGATATATAAATATCTAATATATATATATTTTCTATAAATACATAGGAAGGTCTTTCTAAGCAACACACAAAACTCAGAGGACATAAATACAAATATTGGTAGACTTTACTACCTAAATCTTTCAACTTAGATACTTTGAAAGACATCATAAAGATCTTTAGAAAACAAGGAACAGTGGGAGAAAATATTATCAAAAAAAATCAATACTTATAATACTAAAAGCTCTTTCAAAGCTCTAAGAATAATGTAACAAGACCACTAGGGAAATGCACAAAACATTTGAACATATAGTTCAAAAAAAGAAGCTGGCAAATCACCAATAAACATTAAAAGATACTTAGTCTGTGGTAATTGAGGAACTAGAAATAATTTTTTTTTTTTAGATTTATTTTTTTTTGGAGAGAGAGAGCATAAGCAGGAGGGGTGGAAGGAGAGGGAGAGAGTATATCAAGCAGAGTCCACGCTGAGTGCAAAGCCCAACACGGGGCTCGATCTCATGACTTCAGAGATCATGACGTGAGCTGAAACCAAGAGTGGGACGCTTAACCAACTGCACCACCCAGGAGCCCCTAGAAATAATGAGAACAACACCAAGATGCCATTTTTCACCAATCAGATTTACAAAAATTAAAAAGGTGATATCTGGTGTTGGTAAAAGTGCAAGGGCAAGAAATGGACACCTTCATGCACCCTATGCAGGAGGAGAACAGCCTTTTCGCAGTATAATTTTGTAATGTTCTTCAAATTCAAATGCATTTATACTTTTTCAGTTTCTCCCCCACAGGACTACTCATTGATGCTTAGATATTTGTGCAAGGGTGTTACTGCGGCATTATTTTCAGTTACCTGTGTAGCACATACTGACTCATTAAAAACATAAAATGATTGGCAGGATGATTGGAAGGCTCATGAGGGAGAAACCTGGCTTGAGTAGACTCTCTGCAACTCAATTCAATAAAAAGGCCGGAGAAGACGCAACATGAAAAGGAATGGTATTTTTTCAGATAATCCCTCCTTTTCAAGACAGAACCGAACCCTGGGTGCCTGGGTTACTCAGTTGGTTAAGCATCTGTCTTCGGCTCAGGTCATGATCCCAGGGTCCTGGGATCGAGCCCCGCATCGGGCTCCCTGCTCAGCGGAGAGCCTGCTTCTCCCTCTACCTCTGCCTGCCACTCTGCCTACTTGTGCTTTCTCTCTCTGTCAAATAAATAAATAAAATCTTTAAAAAGAAAAAAAAAAAAGGAAAGACCCAAACCCTGTGTACAAAACATTCAGTCAGGCTTTCGTTTTATACCCCAATTTGTGTTTCTTTTGTGTTTAAAATGAAGGCAATACTTTATTTTTTTTATCTTGACCATCATAATTTTATTTTTTTTATTTTTTCAAGATTTCATTTAAATTCAAGAGTAGTATTAGTTTCAGAGGTAGAATTTAGTGAGTCATCAGTTGCATATAATACCCAGTGCTCAATACTTTAGAAAAATTAAATGAATAAGAGGTTTTATGTCAGTGCCTTCTAGTACTGATGTCAGAAGTCAAATGCATGCTGGCCATCTTCAACTGAAAACACTCTTTCATGGTGTTATACAAAGTCACATATTTGCTAAAGCTTAGGGATAAAGCTATCATCAAGGAAACATTGTTCCTTTGGCCATGGTCTTACAGCCTCACCAAAAGATGACTGGAAAATTCTTTTCCCTGCTGTTTGTTAAAGGTTCATGCAGTTCCAACTTCTACAACCATGTTTATCTACCTAATTATATAGTGCAACCGGTGTTTGAAAGGCTAGTTCTGTTTTATTATAGTTTCCCACAGACAAAATAAAAATATTTGTTTAAACTTACCTATTGAACACAAAAATCACTATTGCTTTCCTATTCAATTAATACTAATATTGGATTTGAATATTAAAATGATGACAGTGGTGCCTAGGTCTGGCTGAGCAGAGATTTTAGGCCTAGAGAACATCACCACATCACCTCTTCAAAAAAAGGAGGATATGACACTCAGTTTCTTGGACCACTGGGAAGACAACCTTCCAGTTGTTCTAACCACACACCTGCTCCCAACCACTACTAATGGTCCTCTCCCCTAAAACCAAAAGGCCACTACTTCCCAGGATGGTACATGCTTCCCTTTCTAATGATTAGCACTCCTACCGACCCTTCTAGATCCCTAGCATGGTATGCTCTTAGAGTTACTTGCAAAGGGGGACTCCACCTACTTGTGCTATGAAGTACTGGAGAGTCAGGAATATGATGGTTCAGGCTTAGCATGTGGAGTTGGACTACTGAAGGCAATCCCAGCTCTGCCACTTACCTTGTGTGTCCTTGAACATATTAGTGAACTTCCCTTAGCATCATTTCCTTATCTGTAAAATGGGAATAATAAGAGTACTTGCAGGATTGCCGAGATCATTAAATAGACTAGTACAGTGCCTGGCACATAAAGAGTGCAAAAAAAAAAAAGTGAGCTGTCATTGCTAGCATTCTTATTATCTACCTGCACACTACTGCCTTGGCCAGACTTACTGAGCAATACAGTTCACACCAATTCCCACAGGGCCAAGGCACTGCTTGCAGGTTTCCCAGGCTGAGGGCAAGCACAACACATCGGAGGCCACTCCACCAATAAGAAGGTGAACAGGAGTTCCACCCTGAGTCCCAGCCATGCCTCCCCTCCATCTTCTATTTCACTTTCTCAGGATCCAGAGAAAAAGAAAATTAGCGCCAAGGTTCCATGCCACTGTGTGTATACCTTCCTTCTAAAACCAGGCCCTCTGCAGATTGAATTGTGCACATGTGTCATTTGCTAGATTGTGAACCTGAAGGAGGAAGAACCAAGTTTCCTTTGTCTTTGTATTTTGGTGATTTGCCTTGTACTGTGTCTAGAGAAGAAAGGGTGGGAGGGAGGGAGGAAGGGAGGAAGGAGGGAGGGAGGGAGGGAGGGAGGGAGGTTTGTAAGCAAGACAACTGGACCAGCCTAAGGTAAAGGGGGATTTGCTTTGTTTCCCAATCCCTTCATTCCCAGCTGTGAAAGATGTTATTCCTCTTGGTTCATCAATGCCTTTCAGCATGCCTTAGCTCGTCTCCACCATGCTTTGGATTCCTTCCCGCATCTCTCTATCAGAACTCTCTCCCTCCCCCTGCCAAATGGCAATCAAGTGTGAATGCATTAGTACTCTAAAACAAGGTACTAATAAATCGATATAATAGGAAACTAAAATCCTTAATTCAGGGAAAGCTCTTCTCTACAAAGAATCTAATATGGGTCACTATAATGGCACAATGTCAAGTTCTGTATCAGGTGAGTGAGAGAAAGATACCTATGTGATTTTCCTTTCTCCTTTCTTTCTCTAATGGCTTCTTGAATTGACTCTAAGAAATGTACCTGGAGAATCTGAATAAGGCTGGCCACCCATCTGCTGCTATACTAATTCCATCTTCTCTCCAGAGCTGGCCTTGAAAGAATCCAAGTTCGTATAGAAGGTATTGTGAGAGTAGCCGCTCATGGTTTGCAGAACTCTATCAGAGAACCGGGAGAGAGCAGAAGAGCCATGTAGTTGGAAGCCAGCAGCAGCATTGTTCCGAATACAATCAAGTATTTGACTTCTTGGCTTGACCACATGCAACCCCTACGGACAGCCATTGAGTAAACACAACCAAAGGGTGGTACTTTCCCTCCCAGTTGAAACCTCCAGCTAAATGAATCATAGTAGTTCTATGAGAAAGTGAGGGGAAAACCCACCAATCACGAGTCAAGAAACTTTAAAGTATAACTGAGGAAGTAGCTGGAGGGAAAAAAAGAAAGCCTTAGCAAATCATTGCTTTTCAGATGGCACCCCCTCTGTGCTTCAAATCGCCTGAGTTCCTTGGATTGGAGCATGTATTTCTCTGCATCCACAGACGGTTCAGTTAGAGTGTAAACTGCCGGAGGACAGAATCTCACAGGGTGTGGTGGTCACAGTGGATTTGGTGAGCCAGAGTGCCTGGGTTTGCGTACAAGGGTCTGCCATTTAGACCTTAATAAATTTGGACTAGTTATTCTATTTCTGTGGGCTTCATTTTCATTTTTGTGAAATGAGGACAACATGACTATCTACCTCAAAAAGTTATTGTTGGTATTGCCTGTATTCAACCACCATGCCCACACCCAGGCAGAATCTTTGATGATCAATAATTATCAGTTCTTATTGCTGACCATAGCTGTCCTCCAAGTACAGAGCCCGGTGCACTGAAAATTCTCAAGATAGACATAAATCCCCTGTGTTGCCCCATGGAATTGCTACTTTGGTGAATAAATTAAATAGTCCAGAACAACTGTATCATCATATTCTTTCACCTCTGCTTACCTTATCAAATAATTCTTTTCCTGATTTATTTAGTAGCAGTTTATGAAATTCTGTAGCAGCTCTATAGGTATAATGGGAACTTTATATATCAAGGGAGTTATTTCTTTATTCAACAAACAATTTTGAAACAGATAGTTTTCCAGACACTGTGAAAACACTAAGGAAATGACACAAAGATAAAATGCCTAAATCATTGTAACTGATAATAACAGCTGAGATCTATTATCTACCTCATAAGAAGCATTGTATTAGGCTCTTTACATATATTAGCTCATTGTATGCTGACAAAAATTGGCAGGACGATTATTATGTCTATTTTAGAGAGAAGAAAACTTAAGATTCAAACATACACAATAAACTTGCTTAACATTTTACAGCTAAAATTTTCCAGGTTTTACAGCTAAAACCTCCTCTATGATTCCAAAGCCCATTCATTTTCTACTCTCTCCCTACCCCTCTTTTAACATCTCACTACAATGTCAAGCAGAATGAAATAAGCACTCTGTTGGAGGCAGGAGTCTATCACCATGGGACTCTGGAACTCTGGGAGGGAGAACAAAGAACTTGGATGGGGGAGGATAAGGGCACTTAAAAGGAACCATATAAGGTAAGCAGGATAACAGAGGAGAAAGAAGAGGAAGAAGAGGCTCCAGGGATGAAAACATATCAGCCAAAGCCCAGCAGTATCCATTTGCAGGGGGGAGTAGCCTGTGTGCCAGGATATAGAAAATCAGCTGCAAGTCAGGGTGGATTACATGTAGGTGGGGATAGCATTTCCAGAATGTTGAAAAAGATTGCTCTTTAAAGTACAGATACCATCTCCCTGCATAGTCACACACCTAGCTGCATAGCTGAAGTAAAGATAAACTTGAGCCCTACCTTAGGTTTGGAGAACCATTACAATTTCTGTTTGAGCAAGTCTGACTTAATGATGTTTGTACATAATGCGCACCCCCACCCCCCCCAACACACACAAAGAGCAGCCAATGCCTAAATATTTAATCCTGCCTTGATCATTCATTCTCTCTATTCATTTTCTGCCATAAGGCAAAATACCCAGAGATTCTTCTCGGTTCCACAAATAATCAATGAGCAAATACATATGATGAAATCAATCTGTTGCAAGACCTAAAATAGAGAGAGCGCTTGCTTTCTAAGTGGTTCAAAAGCAGGTGTTTTAAGAGAAATACAAGGTTTGGAGAATGACAGGCCTGGGCATCCATATACAGAATGGGCAGGGGAGGTTTGAACTGCAGACCTTTAAGTTGGTCGATTTCCCCCAACTTTCTGTACAAAAGGTTTAGGGAAACCGGGACCTGCACCAGAACCCAACCCCCCCGTTACCCTGGACTCTCCTACCACTTCATCATTTAGTTGTTCTGAAAGCGGCAGCGGCTTCCTCTAGAATACATCCCATTCGCCTCTACAGGGAAGGCTTTTTTTGGCTACAGTGAAAGGAAAGTGGGAAGATAAAACAAGCTTTAATTCATCTGTTCTTACTCATAGGGCTTCCCATCAAGGATGGGTTTTATCCTTATTTAGAATCAATACTAAGTAAAGAAAGTATAAATATACCAATTGAAAAACTCTTTCTGTGGATGCCTTAGCAGCCACAGTTAAATTGCCTGAGGTTTAGAGACACCATGCATTTTCCCTAGCCCTTATTCTGTAACCATCAAGTGCTAAACTCAATCATTTCCTGGGATCCTTGATATAACAGCAACTAGGATCTGTTAATAGGACTTTTTAAAATTTTGTTTTTTGGCTTTGTTTTTTTTTTTTTAATAGCTCTGGGACAGAGTTAGATACATCCTAATAGGCCGATGGAGTTTTTGAACCCAAATTACTTGTGTTGAAGAAATTTCCCCAAGAGAGAAAACCAACTATATTTCAGTTGAGTGTTACCATATCTGACAAGAGTAAGAATATCTGGGTGAAAGTGAGGCATTTCCCCTGGGCATTTCCCATGGATCAGCCCTGTGTCAAGGGAATCAAACCTCAAGGTGATCCTAGGGTCCCCGTATGCCCCACAGGAAGCAGCATAGACTGAATCAGATGACCTTAATCCATCCCCCACTGTCCCTCACATTAACCAGCACTATAATCCAAGGAAAAGTCAAACTCCAAAGAAAGTTTAGATTCTTCATCTGTCTACTAGGAGACGGGGACACACGTGTACTCTTCAGGACCTTTGTAGCACTAATCTACATTTTCTTGTGTTGCCCTGGGCAAACACAAAATAAGCCACAAGTTAAGGGCTCAGAGCTGAGTACTGTGAGAAAATAAAAGGAAAACGCTTGTTGAGAATGCATCTAAAGGGTTTATGGCAGGATCTGTTCCCCGGTTAAGGAAACCTGAAATCTCTGCGTCACTGAGTCTCAAGTAGACTCACTTTGTTGAGGACAGTAGGGGTAGATTTATTTTCATAGAAGGTGAAATCAAAATAGCCCTGAGTGATGAGCCTAGGTCTTGGGCTACTCTCTGGTCAACTTTCCACTACATTATGCTGCCTAGATTTTCTCCTCCAGACCTAAAAGAAAGGAGAACATGAAATGACAGGCAGATGATTTGGAAAAGGTTAAACCACTGTTTCCAGCCTTTCTAAAGACTAGTTCCAGAAGACATTGCATATAAAAATATTCTCAAGGTGCAAAACGTGGGGTACCAGAAAATTTACCTCTCTCTTGGAGCTTTGAAATTAGCATAAAAAAACTTGGGAAGATCTTACTGTAGAGAAACCTGTATATATTTTCTTTAACTAGCATTTCCTAACTTATTGGCCACTTGAGGCACACTTTACACAAAACACCAATTATCACTGTATCTGATTTGTAAATATACAGAAATGATCACTTACACAGATATAAGGCAAGATCATTTTACCCACACTGTCAAGTGACCATCTCTCTCATCTTACCATGTGCCCATTTGCACTCCTGTTGCTAATTACCTTCATTCAGCACAGGCTTGGTTTTTAGTATAGTATCTGACAACCTGATCTCAGTTGCTTCTTCATTCCAGTCTCTGACATCACACCTCTGAATCCACACGATTACCTGGCTTAATACTTGCAGCTCATGGATACTCAAATACTTGTGATGATTCTGTAACTAATCTCTACAACATTTTTGACTCATTTTAGTCATTCAAATGTGAATTTCCACGTTGATCACATGTACATGGCACAATTGACTTCTATAGTCCATTGGTTTTGTGGGATGCTATTCAATGATGCACACCCAAAACCTTCATGTGTCAGTGAGAAGTGTGTAGCAAATCTAATCTTTGCTTAAATATAAACTCAGAGTGAAAAGAAGCCACAAGAATCCTCCCTCAAAGCCAGTACACGCAAATCAGGGTCAGCAGTTAAAGGCACATGGTCATCTGCCCAGTGACCTATCTTTCCCTTTGGGAACTGGTTAAGCTCCAGATAAGCCCTGGTGGGAAGGATGGATGGCAAGGAGGAATGAGTCCAGACCAGAGTGACCAGAGGGGCCATGTGGCCTGGAATGGCTCCAGGCAGTCCCACCCAGCTCCAGCTGGAACCCCAAAGGATAAGGTCACAGCCAGTAACAAGTAGCCAATACAAATGGGCACAGACAGCTGGAATTAGCCTTATGGACATGTTGATCAGCATGAACAAAAACAAATTATTTTAAATGAAATATGTTGAGTGAGAACAAATATATAGGTGGACAAACTGGCACTCTTGTGCAGAGCTGTAGGAATGTAAAATGGTGCAGCCACTACGGAAAACAGTATGGTGGTTCCTCAAAAAATTAAAAATAGAGCTACCACGTGATCCATCAATATCACTTCTGGGTATTTATCCCAAAGACCTGAAATCAGAATCTCAAAGGGATATTGGCACAACTATATTCACTGCAGCATTATTCACAAAAACCAAGATGGGGAAACAATCTAAATGTCCCTTGACAGATGAATGGATAAGGAAAATGTGGTTTTACACACAATGGAATATCATTCATCCTTTAAAAATGAAATTCTGCAGTATGTGACAACATGGATGAACCTTGAAGACATTATGCTAAGTGAAATAAGCTAGTCAAAAAAAGATAAATACTGAATGATTCCACTGATGTGAAATACTAAAATAGTCAAATTCATAGAATGAAAGTATTGTCTTGTGGTTTCCAAGGGCTGGAAGGGGGAGAGAAATAGGGAGTTACTCATCAGAGGGCACAAAGTTTTACTTAAGCAAAATGGGTAAATTCTAGATACGTGCAGTACAACATTATACCTACAGTCAATAATAATATGCTCTATACTTACAATTTTGTTAGGAGGGCATGTCTCCTGTTGAGTGTTCTTGCCATGATAAAGTTAAAAGAAAATAAAAGGTGTAAGAGAGGTACTTGGGATGTCGTAGGCACTCAGCACATTACATTATTATTCTCCTAATCAGTGGACTCCAGCTAAGAGGGTTTAGCTTACTGAATAAGGAGAGGTTAGACTGGAGTCAGACATACTGTGTTCAGCCTCCCGATTCCTCAATTTTTATCTTCTGTAAGATTAAAATTAAATAGAATGATACAGGCATACAAAGGCAGTTCCTAGCATATAGTAAGTATATTTAAACATTTTTTAAAAAATAGGGTGGGGCGAAGACCTCATTATTAGCTGGTCTTTGCTTGAAGTTTACAACCTCCAGATACCGCAACATATTTCTCTTGACCCACTCACCTTTTCCTTCCCTTTCCTGCCTTGTCTTCCTTCTCATTCTTGTCCTATTTCTTCTCTCTGATCTCTCCCAAAGCAGGTAAACCATAGTCGTTCAAATGCCTTCTCCCATGCGTGTGTGACAGAGAGAGAGAATGTTCCTTCTAGAGAAGGAAGTAGGCAGGTTCTCCTCCTAGATATTGCTGGTTAGAAGTGAGCCACGGAATGAAGGAGTGTAACAGGCTCTGGTGACAGTAGCTGCCACACATTTCAGGATCTGAGGAGCAATGGAGTAAATATCATATTTCTTTGTCTACCATGGAATTGCCATAACCTAGCCCGCCCTCCCTCCTCCTGAGCCCATAGACAGTGCATTAAGAGGACTCAGTTCTTGGCTCAACTGCCTTTGATTGCGATGAGGGCCCACGTCGACCCATAATACCTAGGTATCCATCAGGCTACTGTCCAAGACACACTGGCTCCTTTTTTGTAACCAGAAATTATTGACAACAAAAATCTTCCAGAAATCAAATGTCAGTCAGCTACTAATTTGAATAAACAACCAGATACAGTTCTTTAGAAGTTTTTAATAGCTCCATAATGATATATGTGCAAGCAAACATCTCTCTAATAGACATTAGCAATTTTAAATAATCTTTTAAAATTAAATATAAAATATATACAGAATAATACACAAATTATAAGTATCCAACTTGATATATTTTCACAAAGGAGACACACGTCCATAAAGCCATCACCCTGACCAAGAAACAAAGCATTTCAACCAGCCCAGAGCACCCCGTCACCCCTCCTTTTGGTCTCCACCCCTGCCGAGGGTCACACTTTGCAGAGTTCTAACATCATAAACTAATTTGTCTGTTAACGTTATTGAAATGAAGTGACTCAATCCCTAGTCTCTTGTGCCTGGCTTCTTCTGCTCAACATATGGTCACAAGGTTCATCCATGCTATTGCATGTGGTAATAATCCATCACATTTTCATTGATATTGATAGACCTCACCAGCAGACTTCAATTAGCTTTCTGTCTCAAACCTAGCACCCTTCTGAGTGTTCAGAAGGAGGAGCTATGTATGGATTAGAGGCAAGATCAACAGCTTGTAAACAGCTCTATTTTTCCTTTCTCATATGACTTCCATTTGGCAATAGCCCGACACCAGCCATAAAAATGGGCTTTCAAATTATGTATTTCTTGCCTCCGTTTACAGGGTTCTGTCCCACTGGTCATCATCGACCTCTCTTGACCAGCTCCCCTACTTTACCCGCTCTTCCCAAAGGTATGAACATCAAAGAGTCTGAAGTGTATTATTTTCCTTCCCTACTTATATGGAAAAAAACTACATGGGCAGAGGAGGTTGGCTAATTTTCAATCGCTGGGTCGCTGGGTCTTCACTCTCAGGATTCACAATTTTATTTGAAGTGCCCCAGCATCCACACAATTATATATAAGAAAAAAAAATTTGTTCCCACACATACAAAAAATTATTTGGGGTTGATCTGAGCCAATACTTTTTTCTACCACCATAGTGGGTGGAGATAAATGAGATTCGACTATAATGAACTAAAATGAGGGCAAATATTACATCAAAACAAGTGGATGCTGAGACACCGTGTATGTGGTTAATTCAGGCATGGAAAAAGCCCTGGAGTATGGAAGACTGACAGACATGCTAAAAATGGAAGAAACGAAGCTTACCAAGCAATACGTTTACTCCACAATGTCATCCCTGCCCATCCCAAAGGGGGATAAATAGAAATATTCTGGAATTTAGCACTGCTGATATTTAAGCCCAATTTCCAGCAAGGTCAAACTAATAGCGAGGTATTTGTTTTACTAACTTAGGTTGCAGCGCCTTGGGCGGATCCTGCACCTTCTTCCATATCTCACTCAGCGCCAAGAACACTGTTAGCCATCAACAAAACCATAATAGACCAAGAGTCTTCTCCAAAGGCCAATGAAAACATACACACTGAGCTAACAGAGACATTTACAGGCTGAGTAGTCCAGCTTCCTTTCTGAAAATGCCACCAAGGCAGCCTAGCTAATTAGGTCTTAGTAAGTGACACCAACTGACCAGAATGCCCACCTGCCTGGAGCTTTGTGTGTGCACCAAGCTTGTTTTCTATTTGTTTGGTTTTTGTTTTTGTTCTTCTAGCTATAAATGAAAAGGGCTATTTCTGAAATCTCAAAGGCTCTCTTTGAGATCTGGCCTGTGAGTTCACAGTAATTTCAAGAAAACAGGAATGCAATACTTAGCACTGCAAAGAATAAATTTATTCATCCCAGGCTGTTTGTTCATTCCTCTCCCACTTCTTTTATCTTCCCTCAGGAGAAACAGAGGAAAATAATTATGTCCAAGGCTACCCTGAAATGCAGTGACAATTCCAGGAATGAAACTCAGATGTTTCTTGCAACCTTGTCTCTCATCCAGCCCGGGAGTAGGCATAATTTCCCCAGTATTTCTCAATACAAATGTCCTTGGGAAGGTCTCACTCAACCCTTGTTTGTGTTTCTGAAAGTAATGTAAATTGACGGAGATAGGGATTACGGACGGACATGAGACACTGGAGTAACACAGACTAAAAGATTATCAGGTCTCTCTATGAACAAGAATGGTGTTGACTTCAACCAAAGTGCTTTAAAGGGAGAAAGACCACATGTGCTGAGTATCAATCCCTGGAAAATTCAATGAGTATTAATGGAGCTTCTGTTATAAGTACTCAGAACGCAAGTGTTTCTGTGTCCCTCATATTTTCTTCCTCCAAAATATTAGTAGAAAATGATATCACTGCAAAGCAAGGTTTTTATCCACCCCCCAAAATAATTAATTAATTAATTTTTGAAGGAGCCAAAACATATCAGGCAAAGCATACTAGAAAACTATCATGCACTACAATAGAGCAGAGGGGATGGACCATGGAGGCAGATACACCTGACTGCCAATTCCAGTTTCATTTGTTATTAGCTCTGCAGTGTCCTAAACCTCTCTCAGCTTAATTTCCTCATCTATAGAGCTGGGACTAATAGAGTTATTCAGAGCTCCTTCAATTGCAAAAATCATTTTAAAAACTCAACTCAAGCGTTCTTAAGCAAAACTAAATAAATAAATAAAAATATATGTAAAAATAAAATAAATGTATAGACTATGTAATTGAAAAATCTAGGAGTCTTTAGCTTCTGGCACACCTGGATTCAGGTGCCCCATACTATCAGGAAGTGATCTCTCCCATATGCCTTCTTTCTTCTGAAATGGCGTAATTCTCGACTATGCTTTCCCATCACTATGGCCCTCAGAACTTAAGATAATATCCTCACAACCCAAGGCCAAGGCAATGAAGACTTCTCAGGTACTGAATATCATTTACTCTCATCAGTTATAGGCCCACACTGTAGGTAACACTGGCAGAATCCCAAGATATATTACAGTGTTATTACCTGGATAAAGGTAACTGGCTTTCTGGAAAGGCCAAAAAAAAATGTCCCCTACAATGCATCTCAGAGTTGTTGTAAAAGCAAGCAAACAAACAAAACTTATCCCAGTACCTCTAATTTCTGTTAAGATAATAGTACATTAATTTTTATAAGTGGGCAAATCTTTGACATGCAGGAAATATTGGCTGGTATTGACTCCACTTAGAACACACAATACAGTTAGTAGTGACATCTCCATGATCTACAGAATATTCTGCCAAAATTAGGTTAAGCTATAAGGTGAGATTTCACCTAGACTAAAAGGGACAGAGGATTTAGCTAAGCAGAGAAAAACAGGTCATTCTAAGGGAAGTAATAAAACAAGTTAATGACTATATATTTTCATATAAGAAAGTGTTATGGGTAAGATGCACATTCTAACCAATACAAAACGGCATATCATGAAGTAGATTTGTAAATATTAGTAGGAAGAGTTTGCATACTTCCAGCAAAAATAACATCTATAAAACTAAGTTTTTTAAATGTCATTAGCAAAGAAAGATTTTTTAAAAGTACTCATTCAGTGTACTTTCTGACAAGATACTCCCTAAGCTGGTCTGCTTTCAATGAGGTGGCCAGTGTATAAACATAAATTTGACAAAGTTCAGACCTCTTCATTAGAGGACACAATTAGCTCACTCCAGTAAAGATGAAGATTTATTGGTTTAAACGTGTTAATAAAGCCTGGCTGCAACTGAGAAACAAAAAGTAGTTTAGAATGAGAAAATTGCATTAATATACATGATGTGGGTTCTAACTGGGGCCAAAATGAAAACTATTTCCTGGATTTCAGATAGAGGTCTGTCCAACAATAATCTTATTTTGAGCATTTTGAAGGTAGACTTCAAATAAATAGTGAAAAGCAAGACAACACTTTTAGCCAAATGTGAAAAGAGGTTTTTTTAAAAACACATTGGGAGTGCCAACCATAAATAATTTTTGCAAGTGATACTAAGCCAGACTACCATCCTTCCGGTAATGCACCTACATCAGGCACCAAGAATATTTATTTCTGGCTATGATGAATTCATATGAGTTATCCCATTCTCCAAAAGATGTCTACAGAAAACTCTCCTGGCTGCCAAAAGCAGTATTCTCTCAAAATAGAAATCCCTCCTCAGGTCGACTTAGCAAATCTATTATGATAATCTCAGGGAATTTACCAGTCTGGGGAGATTTATTTCATGGAATTGAAGTGTTTCCAAGGTTTGAAGATACTCCATATTTCGGGAAATGAGCATGTGATATATTTTCCATGTTGTCTTAATAGAAGAAGCATTACTCTTTCTATAGGGTGCTGTGAGTCAGTGATTGAAGGCTGTTGTATGTTCACAACCAAGAAGTAAAAACAACGCATTAAAATAAGTGAACATAACAAATTAAAATCTTGAGAAAATGAGGGCATTTTGAGGCCACAACAGCAAAACATTAGGTCCCAAAACAAAAACTTCAGTGACTCATCCAATTCTTCATTAGTATAAAATTGTTTCTAAATATGAACACATTGAGGAATGTCTACATCAAGTATTCACTGGATGGTGTGATGACCACCAAGCATCTCTACTGCTTTGTGTTTGTGGTCTAAAGGGATCCTGCCTCAACTCTTCCCCCAACCAAGAACTCTGAAGCTAAAACAGAATTAATGATGTGACTAAACAAACTGAAAATTGTGATTACAAGAAGAGAGTGCACAGCTGTCTGGGTGTCTGATGAGCTGTAGAAGACCAAATCGGCCTCGCGGTGAGGCTTATAGGAGAGACACATAACCTCATCTTCAGAAGACAGGTAAGGCTTCTGTGAATAGGGAAAATGTAAGCCATGGCCCGAAGGAGGAGGAGAAAAAGCTCTACAGGTAAATAAGGCCTGGAGGGGGACTGGCTTATGCAAATGACCAGCGGGCAGTGGAAGCACAGCTCTTTGGGAAATTGGTAAGTGTTCAGTAGAGTGAAGGAACAGTGTATAACGGGGAGGAAGGAGCAAGAGAGGAGCTTAGAAACGTAGGGCAGAAACAAGATTATGCAAAATCTTGTAGGCCTTGACCAGGATCCGTACTTTATTCTGAGAACAATGAGGAACCAGATAAATCATCAGAAAATCCTATCATCCCTACATATGAAGCATATCTAGAATCTGACCACATTTTTAAAAACATCTTCATCCCCATCATGGTCCAAGCCACCATCAACTCCTGCCCAGAGTATTGCAATAGCCTCTTAACTGGCCTTCCTACTTTGCCTTGCCCTCCTCATACTCTCCTCCAGGTACTCCCTGCACTGTGACCCTGCTACTTTTCTCCAGAACACTTATCATCTGACCTATTCTATACTGACTTAGTAGCTCCTTGTCTATCTTCACCACTGTAACGGCAGTAATAAATTGGTTTTGCTCACTGCTATAATACTGGCTTTTAGAGCAGTGCCTGGCACAAAGTACATGCTCAATAAAGTTTTGATCATGGAGGACTTGCTGGTGCTTCCTATACTCAAAACTCCTTCAGGGGCTTACTCTTTCATTTTGATGAAAAGTTAGATAAAATCTTTTTTTAAAAGGGGTGGGTGAACCTGAGTGGCTCACTTGGTTAAGCGTCTGACTTTGGCTCAGGTCATGATCTCAGGGTCCTGGCATCAAGCCCCGTGTCGGGATCCACGCTCAGTGGAGAGTCTGCTTGATCCTCCCCTCCCCCCACATGTACACACACACACACACACACACTCTCTCTCTCTCTCTCTCTCTCTCAAATAAATAAATAAAATCTTTAGAAAAGTTATTTTCCTTACAATGGCTCCCAGAGCCCTACAGGATCTCTTCTTGAGCTTCCTCTCTGCTTTCATCTCTTACCACCTTCCCACTTGCTCCCTTTGCTAGAGACATACTGGCCTTTCCATTCCCTGGCCACAGCAAGCCTGCTTTACCCCCAGGGCATTTGCATTTGCTATTCTCTCTGCCTCAAACATTCTTGCTCCACATAGCTACATAATTTGATCAGACACTTCCTCCAAAAATGTTGAAATATCCAGGCCTGCCCAGAGAGCAGTCTCTTCCTGCTACCTTGGGCACTCTCTTCTCCCTTACCTGGCTTTATTTTTTTTTTCATAGTAATGGAAAAGTATCATTTGTCATAATTCATATTTATGTGTGTTCCCTGTCCAGTCCTACAAGAAGATCAATTCTATGAAAGCAGTGGATTTATCTGGGTCAGGACCATTCCCCGGCCCTTTGAACTATGCCTAATTTATGTTAAGCACCTGCATTAGTGAGGAGCCAACTGGACATCAGAAATTATACCAGTTTGGGGCACCTGGGTGGCTCAGTCATTAAGCGTCTGCCTTCGGCTCAGGTCATGATCTCAGCGTCCTGGGACTGAGCCCCACATCGGGCTCCCTGCTCGGCGGGAAGCCTGCTTCTCCCTCTCCCACTCCCCTTGCTTGTGTTCCCTCTTCTGCTGTGTCTCTCTCTCTGTCAAATAAAAAAAAAAATAAAATCTTTTTAAAAAAAAAAGAAATTATACCAGTTTGATGAGAAGGAATTTAATATAAAGAAGTATTAACTACTATAAAGTTAACTAGGTACCTGAAAGAATACAAAGAAAACTCTCAAGTATCTCAGAAGTAGCAACAGCAGGGAGCAGCTACCACCTCTCAGGCTGGGGGAGCAGAGGGGGTGTTGGAATTAATAAATCCTAGAGACCTAGAAAGGGTCCTTACAGAGCTGAAACTCTGGTGTCTGTGGAGGGAGCTCTCCATGGCTGGTGTCTCTGAGAGTTGAGGAGCAACAGGGTGGTGTTGCAGGATTCCTCAGCCTTTAGTGCCCATGGTTCTTGGTCAAGCCACTTTGAAGAATGAAGAGGTAGAGCAGAAGAAGAATGGTGGGCAGCAAAGCAAATTTTATTGAGCAATAGTACAAAGTTCCCAGAGAGGGAGAGGACCCGAGAGGTTTGCCCTTGGAGTTTCTAGGCTTAGGGGTTTTTATGAGCTCTTTTGTGGAACTATCTTAAGCAATCAGGGCATGCTGAGTTGTGCCAGTCAGGGCTTTGGTCACATATCTGTCTATCTATTAGGTTAATATCTACGTGCTGATGGTCTTTTTTGTTGATGTCTAGGGGCTTATGTCTTAACTGTCCCTTGCCCCTGATAGTGACAAATGCTCTGTGGTTAATTGTCTTATTTCAGGATGTTTTGCAGAAGTCATTTCTGCAAAGTCTGCAAAATAGAATGCTAGTGTGGTCTTGTCTAAGCTGCAAAACAGGATGTTAGTGCTGTTTATCTTAGCTGTCCTGACTCCAGATTTTCTGTCCCTGACTACCTAACTGTCCAACTAACTCCTAACAGTGGGCCTCACACCCAGATCTTCAAAGAGAGACTGTGACAGGTTGGGGCTGACAAGATGGTAAGTGAGATGAAATGGGCTTTGCTCACACTGGAAGAACTACCTGCCCATCGGATCCAGCAGTTACTATGGGAAAAAACAACGGCTAAGAGATGAAGAAGTATTGCTTGGGTGATATGCTGGGAACAGAAAGCTGAAAGATCCATGGGAAAGATCCAGGTCCATGGGAAGCTGGCGGAAGGAGAGTATCCCTTCTTCCTCTTCAAGCCTGGAGGTCTCCCTCTGTTACCCCCTATTGGCAAAGCCCAACACAGAGCCAGCCTAACATGGAGCCACAATGAGGCCTGCACAGCCCCAGCCAACATCACAAAGCTGAGTATAGAGGGTAGGTTTGGAGCTGAGAGACAATAACTTAATGGCATAGTACTCAATAAATATCTGCTGAAAGAAATCATTGAAATATACTGGAATTTCTTTAAAAATCATTTAAATTGCTTAAAAATGAAACATACTTCTGAATACAATAAATAATAAAAATTATCCAAAAAACGCAGAAGCAATTGAGTCTTGTCAAGAGGCTAGGGTCAAGTAAAATGGTCAATTCCTATATTGAGAGTGAATGATACTCTGTTTCCTGGAAGCTGAGGCAAAAATGGAAATATGCAGTGCATTAAAATTTAACTATAATAGTAGAGAGCAGCAGGGAGGTCTAAAGGTAAAGTTAATTTTTTTTTTCAGAGCAGAGGTTTGATGCTTTCAAGAATGTGTATTTGTCTGAAAATCCACAGTTCAGAACCAGGCAATATGAAATAAAAAGATTTAGTCCTGCTTAACTTCTTTTATCTCATAGCAATGTGTGTGTGTGTGTGTGTGTGTGTGTGTGTGTGTATGACCAGCTGTTGGCCTCATCTATAAAAGAACATCAATACATAAATGCATAAACTAGCAAATACCTCATTTTAAGAACTAGATATCCTCAGGAGCCATCAGAATGAATTAGAAGCAAAATGCATGCCTGAATAAGAGAACAGATCCATTTGTGGCCCCAGAGTGACTGAATCCCTACAAAAGATATAATAAATTGACTTGTTGCCAGAGGGCATTTAAAATCGAATACCTATGAAATACAATGATTTTGTTGTTGTTGTTTTGCAGAATTTTATGCTGAGCTGTTCCTTATGGAAGTTAGATGACAATGAACTCATATTGCTTCTTAAATTCACTCTTAGAGAATCCAACAAGATTATCAGCATAAAGGACACTGCACTTCTCTTTGTTGCAGCAGGAGGAGATAGTCAATTCATTTCATACTTGTGCTATGTTGATAAGATTTAAAAAATAAGTGCTGAACTTAGTCCTG
The DNA here is from genome assembly GCF_003265705.2 of Callorhinus ursinus. Lineage (NCBI taxonomy): Eukaryota > Metazoa > Chordata > Mammalia > Carnivora > Otariidae > Callorhinus > Callorhinus ursinus. The sequence goes on along the minus strand of NW_027397067.1, from coordinate 62,340,066 downwards.
TTTGACATCACTTAAGGCTGCATTGCATTTCATCTATCTCTGCTTATTCTAATTTTGGCAAATATGTTGAATGAAAGAGGCAGTAATAGTTGAGGTGACTGTCTGGAATGCATGAGTTGGCGCATAGACAACTGCTGTCCATAGAATCAGAGGTGGATGATGGACAAGTGATGAAGTTTATACATGGCCTTGAGACGTTCTTAAACCTGAGGCATATCAGTACAAGCCCATCCAAAGAAATAGTTTTATTTTCAATTTCAAAAACAGATTACAAAGACAATCTCAAGAAAATAAGAAGACAAGCCACAGACTAGAAGAAAATATTTGTATAGGATATATCTGATAAAGGACTGTTATCCAAAATACACAAAGAACTCTTAAAACCCAACAATAAGAAAACCAACACTGATTAACAGATGGCCAACTCTGGAAAACAGTATGGCGGTTCCTCAAAAAGTTAAAAATAGAGCTACCCTATGACCCAGCAATTGTACTACTAGGTATTTATTCAAAGGATACAAACATAGTTATTCAAAGGGGCACATCACCCCAATGTTTATAGCAGTCATGTCCACAATAGTCAAAATATGGAAAGAGCCCAGATGACCATTGACAGATGAATGGATAAAGAAGATGTGGTGTATATATACAATGGAATATTACCTGGCCATCAAAAAGAATGAAATCTTGCCATTTGCAATGACATAGACGGAACTAGAAGGTATTATGCTAAGCGAAATAAGTCAGTCAGAGAAAGACAAATACCATGTGATACCACACCACATGATTTCACTCATATGTGGAATTTAAGAAACAAAACAGATGAACATAGGGGAAGGGAAGGAAAAATAAAACAAGATGAAAATAGAGAGGGAGGCAAACCATAAGAGACACTGAACTCTAGGAAACAAACTAAGGGTTGCTAGAGGGGAGGTGGGGGGATAGGGTAATTAGGTGATGGGAATTAAGGAGGGCACTTGATGTAATGAGCGCTGGGTGTTATATGTAACTGATGAATCACTAAATTGTACTTCTAAAACTAATAATACAGAAATTTTTTAAAATGGGCCAAAGATCTGAACAGAAACTTAACCAAAGAAGATGACAAATACGCATATGAAAAGATGTTCCACATTATATGTCATCAGAGAAAGGCAAATTAAAACTATGATGAGATACCACTAAAACCCTATTAGAATAGCCAAAATCCAAAACACTGAAAATACCAAATGCTGGTAGGGATGAGGAACAACAGGAACTCTCATTCATTGCCTGGTAGGAGTGGAAAATGGTACAATCATCTTGGGGCATACTTTGGCAACTTCCTACAAAACTAAACATCCTCGAGGGTCAGGGTGGCTCAGTCAGTTGAGTGTCTGACTCTTGGTTTCAGCTTGGATCATGATCTCAAGGTCCTGGGATCAAGTCGTGCATCAGACTCTCCACTCAGTGGGAGTCTGCTTGTCTCCCTCCCCTTCTGCTTGCTCTGTCTCTCTCTCTTTCAAATACATAAATAAATCTTAAAAAAAAAAAAAAAAACTAAACATCCTCTTACCATATAATCCAATAATCATGCTTCTTGGTAGTTACCCAAATGAATCAAAAACTTATGTCTGCACAAACCTACACATTGATGATTACACTAGTTTTATTCATAATTGCCAAAATGTGGGAAACTTTGAACACAAACAAGATTCCCTTCAATAGGAGATAAACTGTGGTATATACAGACAGTGGAATATGATTCACTGCTAAAATGAAATGAGCTATCAAGTCAAGCAAAGAAATTGAGGAAACTGAAATGCATAATACTAAGTGAAGGAATACTGTAACAGATATAACATTCTGGATGTTGATAATGGGAGGAGATATGGCAACTCTGTACTTTCTGCTCAATTTTGCTGTGAACTTAAAACCACTGTAAAAAAATAAAGTCTATTAATTTAAAAAAGCATAAAGTAATTGTCTATGTTACACTGAAACTAATTATTTTACCCTAGCTTGCTTTCTTCCTCTCTTATTTAAGGGGGAAAAGGAATGGCTCTATGTTTATATTCTTCATTTCTAGAACGTCTGCTTTATAACTCTTACTCTATTTTCTATCATTTCCTTCATGTTCTGTCTCCTACCACTTCTGCTAATAGCATATGTTAAGTACGGAAAAAGGAGGTAGGAATCAAAAGTTTTACTTGAAATGTGACCAAGATTATTTAAATTGGTACCCTGGAGATTGACTAGTTAGAACTCTTAAAGAGATTCTGATCATGTCAGCCTTGCTAATCTCTCTTCTCATTACCCATCAATTCCAAATTCGTTAATCCCTTAGCCTGACTCTGATGAGAGCTTTCCAGGAGTCTCTGTCAGAAACACTTCCCTGCTTCATGGCACTTCTGGCACACCATTCAGTCTGCTTTTCCTCAGAAGGTCTGTTCACAAGGCACAATGGGACAGAGGGTGAGTGGGTCAAAGAGAGTCTATCATTAACAGGACTACATTGTTAATGCTACCTACTAGGAATCACCAAGCATGTATCAGACGCCATCTAGGTAAAAAGAGTCTACCGAATCTTTTTCTTTCCATATCACTTCTCCCTGGCCCTCTCTGCACATACCTTTGATTTCCTCTCATTGCAAATGAGTTTTCTCCCTTTGGCAGGAAACTCTGCTACCAACAGCTCCAAAGATTTATGTCTTAAAATGTCTGGCCCTGCAGAGATACTAACTCTCTTTGCACTTATCAATTCGAAAACTCCTGGCAAAAAATGTTCTGTTGATCCTGCCTCCCCTGCTGGGCTAATGAACTCTCTCCATTCCTGAAGACACCATATGGATGACAAGAAATGGGAGCAGAATTGGGAAGAAGATCCAGGAGAACTGGTGACAACCCCCAAAAGACAAACTCAGAGATATTCACCATAAAAACCATGATGTAGGGCCTGCAAGTATTATTCCTCACATGCAGTTGAGAAAAATAAAAGCTGAGTGATGAGAATAAATTAAAATTTAACTGTCTTGCCCAACACAACCCAATAAACAAGTTGATGGGGCTATACACAGTCCTCTCTAAATTCACTGTGTTTTCATCTGTATCTGCTTCCGAACCTAAGAAGAAAAAGTACCTCAGAGAAAGGTATTGTTAAAGGGGTCATACACATACACAAAGGTATTGTTAAAGGGGTCATACACAACAGGACTGGTTGATGCCAGTAGAACTTGAAGTCCACAGATTGGATCAAAGCCCAATTCCTCTGGCATCTACCTTCTTAAGAAAATTAGAGATATAACAAATTAATAAAGAATAATAACAATGATATTGCTTGACCACTACCTTCATGGAATGAAATCTGCTTCTTTATCACAGCAAATAAAACTCGAAAAAAGTAAGTAAAATCATCACCATTTTATATAAAGGAAATTGAGACTAAAAGGACTGGAGATTATACCTAACACCATGGTTGATATTCAAGCCTATATCCAAAGAGCTTCAAAGTTTTGTGCTTTCCAAACATCTGCTTCCAAAGAGAAGAAGGTAGAACAGGATGTGTAAAGATTCTCCCAAATAAAAATGGTAAAGTACATTAGCACCTGTATTTGCTATGATTTCAACTAGATGAGTGATCCCTGGAGTCAAAGGGTAAAATGGACACTCATGGCGTCAGCAGAGCTAGAACTCTGGCAACTGAGAGTGAGGTCTTTAATCTGATAGAGAAATTCCAAATACAAATTGACACCAGGGATGCAGTTAAACAAGACAGGGTCCTCCACCTGAAGAGCTTACATTGTCATTGGGAAAATAGACCATAATTTTATATAAAACAAATAAACAGATAACATATGTTATTAATATTCACTATGAAGAAGTTAAAATAGGAATGTGACAGTGAGTAAATATTGATGCTGGGCTATCTAGTGTTGTCAGAGACGATCTCTCTTAGGAGATGTATGTATTTAGTCCTGAATTATAAGACAAAGGCAGCTGTGAAGAAATCTGGGTGGAGTGTGAGGTAAGGGGTGGGAAAAAGAAATGGGGAAGATTGTTCCAAAGAAAAGGAAAATCAAGTGCAAAGATCCTGAGAAGGGAACAAGCTTAACTTGCTCACAGAGCTGAAAGGAAAAAAAAGGGGGGGGGGTGAGCAAGACCTGGATCCTGTAGGGCTTCCTACGATAAAGCCAGAAGCCTGACATTTTTAATGGGAAGTCATTGGATAGTGTTAAGAGAGAAGTGACTTAATCTGCCTTGTATTTTAGAATGATGACTCTGAAGATGGAACTGTGTGAGGGAAGGGCACATCACTGTGAAGGAAAGAGATCAGAGAGACTGGAGGCCATTGTAGAGCAGGCAATATGGAGACTTGAGCTCAAGTTTTAGCAGTAAGATTTGTGAGTAGTAGTTGGACTCAGGATGCATTCTGGAGAAAAAGCCTGTATGGCTGTGTGCAGAGTATAGAGAAAATAAAGTAATAAAAATCTCCAAATCCTAGATTTTAGACCTGTACAACAGGTTATGTGGTAAGGACATTTACTGAGACAGTAAAACCTTACAGGAGAGCTGATGTAGTAGGGGGTGGGGTGTGGTGGATATTTCCATTTTGGCCATGTTATAACTAGTATGGCTAGTAGACATGCAAGTGGAGATGTCATGTAGGTAGTTAAGTACATGAGTTTGCCATTCAGAAAGGAGATTGGGGTTGTAGATTTAAAAGTGTGAGTCTTTAGCTTATAGATTCCACTGGAATGGGTGAATTCCCTAAGGAGACACTATAGATGAAGAAACCAAGAGAGATAAGGATGTGCCCTGTGTCATATCAACATTTAGAGTCCCAGTGGAATTGTCGACAGCAAGTTACTCAAGGTGTAGTGTGTCAGGCGGAAGAAAAAGAAAGGGACTGTGAGTCACAGAAGCCTAAAGAAGCATGTGTTTCAGGAAGGATGGAGAGGTCAACAATGACAAATGCTACCAAATGCAAGGGATCAAGTAAATGAGGATAGAGAAATCTGGATCAGAATTATTTCTGCTGAAAGCTACAAGGCCCCAACTGAGATTATCTTAAACAATATGGGGCTAGTTATTTCACATATCAATATGCCTGGACCTTGGGCTATTCTAGGGTTTCTTAATTCAAAGGATCAACAACACTACCAAGAACCAGATATTCTCCATCTTGTTTTCCTACCATGCTCAGAGTGTGGACAATGTTTTCCTATGTGCTAGTAAGATGACTATACATCTTCAAAACTTTACAGACATAACCACATCTAAGAAAGGTTTCTTCTTCTATCCTTTTCTCTTTAGTAAGAACTACCCAGATATGCCTCCACCAGACTTTACTCAAAATCCACTGGCCTAGATTAGTGTTAAGTCAAAGTCTATACCAGTCATTGGCTAGCAAAACAGAATTACTTATTCTTTTTTACTTAGATCAATTATAATTCTCATCCCAAGGACTGGGAAGGAGTCTGGTTATCTTTCTTCATTACATGAGAAAAATCCCCAAATGTAATAAAAGACTTAACTAAAATAAGAAGATGAAGACAAAAAAGATAAAAAAGAAAAAAAGAGGGAGTTAAGAATAAGAAGAAGCGGGATGCCTGGGTGGCTCACTTGGTTAAGTGACTGCCTTTGGCTCAGGTCATAATCTCAGGGTCCTGGGATCGAGTCCCGCATCGGGCTCCTTGCTCAGCAGGAAGCCTGTTTCTCCCTTTGCCTGCTGCTCTCCCTGCTTGTGCTTTCTCTCTCTCTCTGACAAATAAATAAAATCAGAAAAGGAAAGAAAGAAAGAAAAGAAAAGAAAAGAAAGAAAGGAAGGAAGGAAGGAAGGAAGGAAGGAAGGAAGGAAGAAAGAAAGAAAGAAAGAAAGAAAGAATAAGAAGAAGGAAGAAAAAGAAGGGAAGGAAGTAAAGTACAAGAAAAAAGGGGGAATGGAAATATCTTTGGGATATATAATCAACAGTATCCAGTACTATAGTTTTATGAAGACAATTTCAGTGGAGGGTTCTATTAAAGCAATTGCAGAGGGGACAGGGGTGGCAGGGTTGGTTAACTGTTTGACTCTAGATTTCAGCTCAGGTCATGATCTCAGAGTCATGAGATCAAACCCCACATTGGGCTCCATACTTTTTGTGGAGCCTGCTTAAGATCTCTTTTCCTCTCCCTCTGCCTCTCCTCCACTTGTACAAGCTCTCTTGCTTTTTCTCCCTCTTTTTCTAAATATAAAATAAAATAAAAAATAAATAAAGCAACTGCAGAGAGAAAGGGAGGTGAAGAAGTCAAAACAGTAAGCACAGAAAATATTTTAAAAAGGTTTTTATACACAATGGAGAAGACAAATGTGATAGTTTCCAAAGAAGGATATAGGGTCAAAGAAGTTTGGGGTTGGTTTCAGATTTATTTCAGGATGGGTGATTTTGTGGCATTTTGTATGTCAGTATGAATGATCCTACAATGGGAAAAATTTTGATGTAGGAAATGTGCAGGGGCCAACTCCTCGAGCAAATGAGATGGAAAGGAATCTAAGACATTAACAGAAGGTTTAGTCTTAGTAACAAAAATAAGCCTAACCTTTTAATAGGATGGGTAATTCAGTAGTCGAGTACAATTGCTGAAAGGATGATTGAACTGGTAAAAGATAAGGTAGTTCACAACCAATTGTATCTAGTTTTTTGATAGAGGAAGCTTCACTGGTATGAAGACAGTAGGCAGATGCAGAAGGAATATTTGAAATATGGGGAGAGAGGATAAGAATCAAGGGTCTCTAAGAGTGGGGAAGTGTATAATGGGGCAGGTAGGCAGAGTTCAGATTGTTGACACTGTTTTTACTGTTACAGTGTTGGCATAGAGTTAGTGGATAATTTGGTCTAGTTGGGGTTGGGATTTTGCCAGATAAATAGGACAGTGGAGGGGAGAATGGAGCAAAGGGATTAAGAGTGTTTTCAAGGGAGTGTCCCAGTACTAGATCTTGAATTTTTTAGGCTGAGAAAGAAGTAGGGTCAATGCATTAAAGTTTGAATGAGGTCAGAGAATGTTTGCTGTGGGAATACTACAGGAAGTAAAGCAAAAATGTAGGAGGTGAGCAGAAGATGATCAGAAAAGGGGAGGTTTGGAATTGAAATCTGGGAAGTGGTATTACTATCAATGATGACAAGATGGCTGAACTGGAATGGAAAACAGGACAGCTGGAGCTAAAGAGGTCAAGGAGTTGGGAGACGAGGGTGTAGAATGGACCATCCTCATTCTGGCTCCTGCAATTATTGGCGGGTGACCTTGGGCAGTCTACCTTACATTCATATGCCTCTGTTGCTTCATTTAAAAAGAGAAGACAAGAGAATACACCACTTCACAGAGCTGTTGTGAACCCTAAGTGAGTTCACATACACAAAGTACTTTCTGTAGTGCCTAGCTCATAGTAAGCATCCAGTACGTTTTAGCAGTTAGTACTATCTGTATTTATATTACATATTTATTGCTTTATTTTTCAAAGATGGTGAAGGCTCTGAAGATATTAAGTGTTTACTATATGATAGGCACTGTTCTCAGCACTTCTTTAAAAAAAAAAAAAATCTCATTTAATCTTCACAATGCCCTTATAAGGGAGGTACTATTTTTAAGCCAATTTTATAGTTTAAGAGATGGAGAACAGCAAGTAAGTGAGACAGCCAGGCTTTGAACCAAACCAATCTGCTTCCAGATTCCCTGCCCTTCACCACCATTCTATGTGGTGATTTACAAAGGAATAGATGAGGCCAGGAAGTGAGGACACAGTCCGGTGGTGGATATGACAGCCACAGGAAGGGTCACGGATAATGAAGTCAATGACATGCACTCAAAGAATCTGGGGTTTTGAAAGAGGAAAGAGGAGAGACAGGCTAGAAGTGACAGTGGGGGGCAAGGCTTACGAGACACAGAAGCATTTCAAGCATTTCCGACCAAAAGTACAACATGAAAAAACAACTTCAAATTTGGGCATCCAGTGGGCTTGGCAGTTCCTTAGGGTTCTGCCCTTGTCATTGTATTTTTATCCCAGGGAGAGAAAATTCTTTTGAATTCTTGTCCTCTATTCCAGCCTTGCTAAGAATCATACTCAGTTTAGGAGTAAGGTTATCTTAACCTGATAAGAGGATACTGAAGTAAATTTTATTGAGGGGAGGGGGTGTGAGCAGAGGGAGTGTGATGACTCTTAGACCAATACCCACGTGAAAGCAGTTTTTAAAAAATAGAGGAAAACTCTTGAATTTAGAGACTTTTCTGCTTTGTGAGATATTGCAAATAATGTAATTAGATACACATTTTCAAATTCAATTTACCATGACAGGTAATAAATAAATAAATTGAACGCTTTTCAAAACCAGTCAGTATAGATCAGGGGTCAGCAAAGTGCAGCTCATGGGCCAAATCCAGTCCACCACCTGTGTTTGTATGGCCTGAGAGCTAAAAACACCTATTACATGTGTGAATGGTAAGAAAAAAAAAATCAAAAGACAATATTTAGTAATATGCAAAAATTATATAAAACTCAAACTCTAAATGAAATAATTAAAATCTCATTGCATGTCATCATTAATAGATGAACATTTGCAAAATATTTTGATGATGGGGACATCAAACCCAATTAAATGAAATGTTATCCCCTCCAAAAGAATTCCATTTTTCTCATTCCATTACAAAAAAAGTGTACTCAATGATCATTATATTTTTAATTTCATCAGTGAAATACAGTGGAATTTGTTTTCCCTCATGTTATATAAGCACCTACATAATATTCTCAATTTTATCTTTTAGCCTAAAAAGTTTAAAAGTTTTGTTATAGAAAAACTTTGCTCACTTTTGATAATGGATAAGGGGTAGACAAAGTTTACATCATAATGTAAATATTATAAGATATATGAACATCTGTATATAAATGTAGCCATTTGATTACATATTCCTTCAGCCAACACACATTTATCGAGCACCAGAAGCTATCTTGCTTGCTGAGGATATAAAGTTGAAAATATATGGTCTTTGCTTTCAAGAAAAATCACAATCTTATTATTTTATTGCTGTGGTAATTCTGGTAGAATTTAAGAACAGAGAATTTCTATAAAATTATCCTTCAAATGAATATGCCCTCCTCTTTCTCCCACTCAATTTCCAGCTTTTATTGGTTACTGAATTTTATATTTCTATATAACTGTTAAGTGATTCACTGTTTTTCAATCTAGGATGGAAAATGGGAGTTAACAAATGTGACCTCTCTCCTGTACCTGTAATGTCTTGCGACCTCTCGCTCCTATGCTTAATCCCTATTATGTCATTTGATTTGTTGGGATCCTAGCATACCACTTGAATAAATTCATCCAAGGTATGTGTCTCTGCCAAGTGGAACTGAGCATTGTCTATAATCATTGCAATTGCATTGCTCATACACAGAATCAAGACCCAAAGCCATTTCCATATTTTTCAGTAGCTAACTCTTATTCTTTTCTTTCTAAATTGCCTCTGACATCAATAGCCCTACAGGATTTCAATGTGGGTTTAAGAGACTGAACAACCAATGAATATGGGGCATTCTTGTAGCATGCAATCATAACTTGTGCTTAGCTTTCATAACAAAATCTTGTCCAAAACCATCTCAAAGAAGCCAAAACCAATCCCAAACCACTTCCTACGTCCACATTGCATAACAAGTGGATATGTTCTTTCCCACCACATGATAAAGGGCACTAGGTAGCTAGATGCCTGATCATGTGAATGGTGAAAGTATTTGTCCATTAGGTTTAGGCTATAAAAACTGTAAGAGTTCTGGTTCCATGCTATTTATTAAACACTTTTTCTATTCCCAACCACTGCTTCTCCTTCTATGACTCCTGAGAAGAGTCTATTGCTCTTTCTCTTCCCTCACATCCTAACAAAACTCTGTGGGATGGGGGAAATGGGGAATTTAAGGCTTTCACTTAATACCCATAGATCAAGAAACAGAGGAAAAAGAGAATGAATATTTAAGAGCTGCACTGACAGAAAAAAGGAACCAGAGACATGGAGCTTTTTAACATCAAAATATTTTTCTCATATCCCAAGTATCTGGCTTCTCTAAGCTCTATCAATACGGTTGAACTTATATGTCTGGGAAATAGCAAGGATTGGGGAATGCTTACTTGGTTCAGTAATCACATCTCTTCCAAATGTCTTCTGTGGTAGCAGTAGAGCTTCTCTGAATTCTGAGTCCATGGGAAAGAAGCCTCCATTCCTTTCCTTTTAGATTACAAATACACAGAACTGGGAGGTCTCTGTGCTGATGCCAGTGCACTTTGTACCAAAAGGGAGGGTTGGGGCAATGCGGGAAGGCGAAGAATAAAAGAATGAATTAAAAGCTAAAGGGGACAGAAATCAATAACTTTTTTAAAAGTGCAAGAAAAACTAAGTGTGCAGCGAGGGCAGGATCACATGTAAACACAATGACCAGTGGTCCAGATCATGAAAAGTGATTCTAAGTAGCTCCATAACCTGTTCCACGCCCCCATCCAACCAGAAGAAAGACATTTCTTCAGTTGATTTATTATGGTCTCTAAAACTGCCAGCATTATAAAAATTCTTTAAGGGCATAATAAAAGAGACATGTATTTTAGCTTAATGAAACCAATCTGATGCCATTTTGGTAAGAAAGTAACAAACTGATTACTAGGTTTCTGAGGTTGGGTTAAGCCTCATCTATACCCACCACCACCAAAACAAGAGTCTTCAAACAATTCTACTTTGTGCAAACCACGTCCCACGTCTCTGGGAAGACACCATCATGCCCTAGCCTTCATCAGAATCCTAAAAAATTCTTTATCTCCCCCAAACAATGGCATAAGCAATCACCAAATGTACAATTTCTATTTCCGACATATCTGTCAAATCTGCCCCTTCCTTTGTATCTACACTGCTACTACCTCAATCAAGGTCACCCCATCTCATTTGAATTTCTGCTGTAAACTAGGATCCTATTCACTGACTCTCTTCGGAGACCTTTCTAATTTGCAGATCTGATCTTGTCACCTTCTTGCATAACTTGCCTGTGGGTCTCCCACAGCCTTCAGGATAAAGCTCACTCTCATCTCCACCTTTACGGTACACTTGCTTCGTGGCCTTTGCAGAACAAATCCCAGCATGGCTTTAGTGACATGCTCCGCCATCGTGACATTTCTTCCAGTGTTTTATGCTGTCTCATGCCTTTACATCTTTGTTGTAATGCTGGGTATTCTTTCCTATATGTCTCATGTAACTGTGTCCTCCATAAGCATAGGGACCATGTCTTCTTCACTGTGACAGCCATGACATTTGACATTGTGTCTGGCGCATGGTAGAATGAGACAAAAGACTGGTCACTTTCAAATCAAGTTGACAATTCCAAAAGGAAGGAGTGTTTGCTGGCTGTGTGCAGATATCACAGTGATGAGGGTGTAGTTATCTCTGACAATCATAAGAAAATGTAAGAGTCCTGAAAATTTGGGCCAAGGAGAGTGGGACAGGGTGATGATAGGCACCAGAGGGGGGGAAAATGCTTAAAAACAAACTGTCTACTGCATAATTGTGCAGAGGGCTGGCTCTGATGTGAAGGGTGGCTCAAAGGGAAATTGCCACCCAAAAAGGCATAAAGAATACCAATTATTTTTCTCTTAAGTGGGGCCAGACCAACTCAACAGAACACCGGAGAGGATGGGCACAGCATTCCTGGAAGGAGCTGATGGTGCCGGTGCCATCAGCTGAGCTGCCTAAGGAGACACAGTCCCGGAGCCACCCAGCTGACAGCTGGTACACCACAGATGGGCATGCTTCTTGGAAAAGACCTGTGGTGATTAGGAATTCAAGCTTAGCCCCAACTTTTCAGATGAAGCCTTCTAATTTTCCTTTTCCCTCCCCTGAGCTTCTTCCAGGAAACCTGCCTTGTCCTCTGCTGCGGTTGGGAAAGATCAAATATGCCTTTTACCCAAAGGCAGGGCTTTCCTCTCCTCCCTACTCCTTCATGTGAACCCACATGCTTACACAGGGACACTCCTGGGGGCTGACACGGAGCCACCTCCACTCTCTGCCTATGATTTATGTAGAATGAGAGGACCCAAGATCAAGGTAGAAGGCCAGACTGGCTAGTCCAAGACAGTTAATGATGATAGACTAATATGACCATGAAAACCACTTTGAATAGAATTTTTCCGAGATACATTTTGAGCCCAGACAACTTTTGGATACTTTTGTTCCATGCCTTTATAGTTTTACTCATGTTAACTAATTTTAACCAAAAATGCTACCGGGAGAATTAGGCAAAATAAGAAAAAAAAAAAAAGCATGGCCTATCTTCTAATTAAAATAAAAATTGGTTGGTGGAATAGTAGAAAGAAATCTGACTCTGTCTTGATATCAAATCTTTTCTCCCCATATTCCAATAAAATTTGCAAACTTGCCCAGGCATTCTCCACCTGCTTCCCATGGACACATAGCAAACCTTCTAGTAGGTTTCTTCTATATATCTCCTTCCTCCATTCTGCCCAATACTTATAATTCTCCCACCATAGAATCATTTCCCTTCCACTTCTGTCCCTCTTGTCAGGTGGTGAACTTCTGGAAGATAGGAATTTATACCAGTTATCTTAACCTGTCACCATTAGGTCACTCTCCTTCTAAACACTCCTTCCTGTGTGTCACTGCAGGACTGTAAGCTCATCATGGGCAGGGTTCATGGCTTATTTCAGCACACAGAAGTCAACGAATGTGTAAGTACTGGTTGCTTGTCTAATTTGGCCAAAACATTGGTTGGTCACATACTGCCATGTCCAGAGTTTGCATGCAAAAACACTTGCTCTTTTCTGAAACCTTCACTTTCTCCCATTAAGTTAAATACTGCAGATAGAGGGACTGAACTGTCTCTTGATATCAGCTCCTGAGAGGGCTATGAAGGTGCAGGTGTTAGCATTTAGGATTTTGAACTTGAGGCATCCTGTGGTGGTGATGATGATCTAGATTACTTCTCACTCAAGATACTCACAGAAAAATGTCCACAGGGCTCAGTCAGTGGCCTCTATGAGGCTAGAAAAGCTGGGTAGTCCTGGAAGTGGAGGAACCATGAGGTCATGACAGAATAGTCATGAAGGGAAATGTGCTGTGTTTTATAAATCACAGGCTTCCTGACCCAAGGAACAACTCAATTTCTTTGCCGATCCCAGAGTATTTTTAGCCATTGAGCTGGTTAGTTCCTTGTCTGAATAATATTCCTCTTCTGTTTACTCAACTCTTGATTCTTCCTTCCCTCCTTCCTGCTGTGAAATGGTATATTTACTGTGTATTGCTAAATCACTACCATATTTACTTGTGTTTTTACTGCCAAGACATTCACAACCTTTTTTCCCCCCAATCTGGAAGGAAAAACCATAACTTGAAAGAAAAAGAAAGAAAGAAAGAAAGAAAGAAAGAAAGAAAGAAAAAAAAAAAGAAAAGAAAAGAAAAAAGAAATCTGGCTTTTACATTAACAGAAATGTTTCATTTTATTTTCTACCACATTCTGAGCACTTTCATCATATCAGGTATCATTAAGCATTTAACACATATTATCTGTTTACATTCACCACACCGATAGCTACATACTTATTATCCTCAGTTTTATTTATGGGGAAAGAAGCATAAAGAAACTTTCCCAACATCATCTGCTAATATATGTAAAGACGGAATTTAAACCCAATTCAGTGGGACTCCAGACTTTAACTCACGCTACTAATCTTCTATGATCTTAAAGTGTGTCTTCATTACATGTAACTCCCACCAATTCTGACCATGTTCATCAGTTTCAAAAACATCCCTTGCCTAAGAGAACTGGTATCACGCAAGACCACAGAAATCAAAGATTTCCTCATCTTACTGATGATATAACGAAGACCTAAAGAATTTAAATGACTCACGTAAGATGTCAAAGCTACTTCATGCCATCTCAAATCAAAATTAGGTTTTCTCGTCTTCCTGTTGGTCTCTTATTCTTGCTACAACACCAACTTCTTGTGCCCTTTATATCTTTACCATGATTTTTCTGATGATCAATATTTCTTTTTCCTCACTTAAGAAGCTTTGTTTTTGGCAAAGGAGAATGAAACATCTCAGAGGGCTCTGTCCAAATATATCATTTGAAGCTATTATGCACAGACTGGATCCATTAAACCTTTTGGATGCTTAAGACATCTTGGTTGTGAAAGATGATTATGGAAATGAAGATGTTAATTCACACTTTCTCACTTTATAAATTACCCATAGGAATTCACTTGGCCAGTGGGTGAGACTAAATACAAGTCAGGCCAATGCTAGGCCAACTTCAAATTAGGCATATTTGTTTTGGATGACTTCCCATAGCCCTTCCCTCACCTCCTAGCATTCATCTTCTTCCCTACTCATCCATCATGTGCCCTTTGGTTGCCCGAGCACACCCTGTGCCAACTTCTTTCTTTCTCACCTCTATCGTCCTCTCTCTTCCTCTCTCCAACAGCTCTCTTCCCCTAAGCTGTATGATTTCCTTCAAGGTTTTGAGGGACTCTATCCTTTATTCCCATGCTTTCTCCTGTCCTTTTTCCTACCTTCTGAGAGCACTTGTGACCTTCCAATACATCCTTCAACCTGCTCCCTATGGAAGAATTCCACCAGAATGGGGCATTGCTGTATTCCTGTGATCTTTCCACTCCCTCTTTTCCATGACTACTACCTGATCAACACTCAGCTGTCTGAATACCACTCCTCCATATCCTACTCTTTCAGATGGTTAATGAAATTAACTCCTAATGTCACTGTTAATATTAGTTAATAATTAATAACATTAATAATGTGTTAATAGCGATGCTCTTGTTAATATTAACATTTCTTATTTTCATTAAATAAGTGTTGGTTAAATAAAATCAATAACCAGTCTCTGCCAATGTGTGAACTTCCTGATATGTTACCTCACATAGTAACCAATTCAAAAGCATAGGTGAGAATCCAGAAGACCTTCTAGGAGTTAACTACATTTAAAGACAGGTAGCAATACTGATTTCTTTTAATTATTTTTTAATTTTTTATTATTTTTTAAATTTTTATTTTAAGTAGGCTCCACACTCAACGTGGCCCTTGAACTCACGACCCTGATATTAAAAACCATGTGCTCTTCTGACTAAACCAGCCAGGTGCCCCTTTTAATTTATTTTCCTTTATTTTTAAGTAAGCTCTACACCCAACATGGGGCTTAAACTCACATCCCCAAGATCAAAAGTCGCATGTTCTATGGACTAAGCCCGCCAGGTGCTCCTATACTTTCTCAAATCACATTATAAAGACAAATCACTGCCAGCATCCTTTAACTCCAAAGTTAAGATTATTCATCCAAGTCTTGCTAATTTTCATTTCATTCCTCATTGTGTCTATGATGCTTGTTTCCAAATACATGGTTTATACTTTCATGAGACAGTAGTAAAAGCTTTATTTTCCTTTCATTTACAGGGCTTATTTTTTAATTGAAAAAGTAATGCAAGTTTGTTCGGATAATCAAGTCCAGAGATATGGAGGGATAGAAGGAAACCATTAATAATTTTACTCTACCTCGATTCTACTCAACTCTGAAGTAACCAATGTTAAGAGCTTGGTGTGAATCCTTCCATCCCCTTCTCTGATTTGAAAAATTATATTCAAAATAAATACATATGTTCACACAAAGATATAAACATATATAAATAAAATGTTTTATTTATGTTCCAAATATGGGATCATCTTATGCATATGGATTCCTTGCTTGCTTTTATTCTTAATAATATGTCATGGACATCCCTCTGGTCTTTATATTATGGAGTACTATAATTTAGTCAACTTCCCCCTATTGATAAGATACCCAGGCTGTTTCCAGTTCTATTGTCACTACAAATAATAATACAGGAAATATCATTGACTACAGTTTTACATTTTAGTGGCATTTTTTATCTGTGGGATGTATTTCCCAAAATGGGATTGCCTAGGTCAAAGCATACATACATTATTTTTCTGGAAAGGATTGGTTAGAGCAATTCATACTTCCATGAACAATGCCTAAGAGTGTCTGTTCCTTAGCAGATTTATAATATGATAAAGTTTTTTTGATAAAAATATTATATGAGTTACAAGCAAACACTAGGTCTATGTGGGCTTGTCTAAAATAGTAAGATGTGCGGTGCCTGGGTGGTTCAGTTGGTTAAGCGTCTGACTTCAGCTCAGGTCATGATCTTGGGGTCCTGGGATGGAGCCCCATGTCCTCACTCAGTGGGGAGTCTGCTTGTCCCTCTCCCGCTGCCCTCCCCCTGCTCATGCTCTCTTTGTCTCTCTCTCAAATAGATAAATAAAATTAAAAATAAAAATAAATAAAATAGTGAGACCTCTAAAAATAGCAGACTGAGGTGGAAGGAAAAGGGCCATCTTTCAATATGTATCCTAACATTTTACACAGGTTAAAGCTTATTTAAAAATAACATCAGGAGTTCTTGACTAGCTCAGTGGGTAGAACATGAGACTCTTGATTTCAAGATCCTAAGGTCAAGCCCCACATTGGGTGTGGAGCCCACTTAAAAAAAAAATAGCACCAACAATTCTTTTAGGAGTATAAAGGTAGAGGTGGCCACTTTAGAAAGGATGAATGTAGCTTTCAGGAGGAGGTGGAAAGAGGGAGGATAGTGTTATTGCCAGGCAACCCTCAAACAAATTACTCTGATTTGATGTATGTAGATGAATTCATTTTTCCCATTCGTTGTCAAGCTGTGCAGCTAATTGTTCCCTGCAGGGGCTCAGAGTAGACATATGAGGTAGCAGAGTGTGTGTCTAATGGCAGTGTCATTTCCATTGGTAGGTAACAGTAGCTAACACTGATTGAGTGCTTGCAATGCACCAGGTGCTCTTCCAAGTGCTAAGTTCAATTGCTTTGATATCACTACCCACTGTATCACAAGCACTCACAAAATTCCTAGAATGTCCAGTCCATCCAAGTCACATAAATGCCTTAATGGTATGGACTGTCGGGAATCATGTTTGAGCCTGGCCCATACTGCCTACATCCCGACTTCCTTGCCCCATTCTCTTCTCAATCCTCTGCAATCTGCCTCCTGTCCACATTGCTCTACAGAAGTTGCTAAGGTGACAATTCCTGGGTGCCTTCCATGTGGCCAAATCCAGCAAGCACCATTTTCTGTTTTCTCCTTTTTGACATGTGGTTTCTGTACACTTTCGTGAACACAATTCTCACCTCTTGCTAGGCATGATAACCCTCTTTCCTGGCCTCCTCCTAACATCATTGTTTTAGCTCATGGACTCATGAGCTCATGGACTCAGTCATGGACTTCTTTTTCTCCATCATGCCCCTCAAAGGTTCTAAACTTGCATCTTTTTCCCCTCCCTGGAAAATCCAATCCATATCCATTATCCATTGAATCAGATACAATTTATTTGCTGCCAATACACAAAGCTAAATAAATACCCAGGCCTGGATCACTTCTGGGAACCATATCCTTATATCCAACTACCTCACCAAGGCACCATATATATTCATTGTGATTAAAATAAAACTCACCTTTTTTTCTTTAAACAAGCCGTTCTTCCTCCATATTCTCTGTATATCATGACTATCCAGCTAGTTCTCACTTTAAATTTAAGGATGTCATTCTAACATCTCCTTCTCTCTCAGCCCCCCAAGAATGGTAGCAAGCATTTATTGAGTTTTGATGTGGGGCCATGTTCTTTTCATGCTTTGACCCATTTCACTGAAAAGGGCCCCACAAAATGGCTAGTATAATCCCAGCTCCACAGAGGATGGAACTGAGGCTCAGAGATATCAAGCAACTTGACCAACATCTTGCAAATAATACAAGGCAGTGATGGGATTTAAATAAAAGGATTTAAAAAAGTTCAACTACGTTATGTGACTTCTCACCCAAGTTCTAGCCCTGATTATAATTATAAAGCTGTGATGGTTAATTTTATATACCAACTTGACTGGGTCATGGGATACCCAGATATTTGGTTTAACATTATGCTAGATTTGTCTGTGGACATGTTTCTGGATGAGACTGACATTTGAATAGGTAGAGTGAATAAAGCAAATTGTCCTCCCCAATGTGGTTGGAGCACCTCTAATCTATTGGAGAAGAGAACAGAACAAAAGATGGGGTAAGGGAGAATTTGCTCTCTCTGACTAGGATATAGGTCTTCTCCTGCACTCAAATTAGAATTTACACAATGAGTTCTCCTGGTTCTCTGGTCTCCAGACCCAGACTGGAATGATACCAGCAGCTCTCCTGGGTCTCCAGCTTACAGACATTAGACCATGGGACTTCTTAGCCTCTATAATTGTGTGAGCCAATTCTTTGTAATAAATAGGATAATACATACCTATATACCACTGCTTCTGCTTCTCTGAAGAACTCTTACAAGTACTACAGCCAATATATAGAGAATTACTGTATTTGAAGCACTGGATACTAAGAACTTTTTAGAAATTATCTCATTTAATCCACATAACAACCATTTGAGGTAGGTACTATTATCCCATTTTACCAATTAAGAAATAAAGATTTGGCCCCACTAGTATGCTACAAAAAAGTGCTCCCAGGATACCAGGACTCAAAACCAAACACTTAACTTCTATGATTTTCCTCTCCATCACTGCTACTCCCTGATCCAGACCCCCTTCACTTCACCTTGAGCTATATATCTCCTTCCTTTCTATTCCCTTGAACCCACTACATTCCATACATGGCTCCATTATTAGCACATAGGACATTATTTCCTGACTGTTATTTGTCAGGGGCTTTATAAAGGCAGATAGTTCATCTTATTCATTTCTATCTCCATCTGAACATCAGTACATTTTAGATGAATGGACAAACAGTTGCATATCCTTCCCCATCACCAGGATAGCTTATTCATGAACAAATCTCTAAGGTTTCATCCCAGCTACCCATGGACAGAGAGATGGATCAATGAAAAATGAAAAAGCAAATATATATAGTGAAACCATCATAGGCAGCTCAGTAATTCTACCATTCCTCATTTGATTTCCTCTGCAAGTCCTCAGCTAGATACTTCACAATTAACACAAAACAGTAGTCAAATGGAACATAAGTTTATTTGTGTTGATTTTAAACACAATAAGGAATTGCAACTAATTATGGACAAGGAAAGTATCTATTTCTTTATCCTATAATCACACCCAAACCCACATCTTAGCATTAAATCTAAAAGAGGTATTACCTGTCATTAGAACTTGAACCATGATGTCATAGTGTGTGTGTACATGGGATAGTGTTATGTGGTTTTATAAGCAATTTTTTCCCCACAGCTTTTTAAAGATGTCCACTTCCTATGAATTAACATGATGGTGGGAACTTGAAGAAGTTTTCAACTTTCAGAAAGAATTGGCCAATGTCTACCCAAACAACCAAATGTGTAACCACAAAAACTGATTCCTTTGAAAAGGACATTTTTTTCCCTCTTCCCACAGACATGTCAGCTGAGCAGCTCTGCACATGGTGAGTCTAGAGAACCAGTGGAAAAAGGAAACATGTTGGGCTTCTTCCCAACATGCCAGGAAAGAGACAGTGGCACAAGTTTTAGAACATTGGAATCTGATAAAACAATGGCCCATTTATAAATCTCAACTCATTCTTGGAGAATTACTAGGTTCTACTCCTCTTGATATTGATGAAGGTTGGTTGGAAGAAAGGCAGGCAGGTACAAGGAGCCCTGAGTTCTCCCTCCACACCTGCCCCCAGCCCTAAGAGGAAACCACCCTTAAAAGGATTTTACAAGGAGCCCTCCACCCTTTCCCACATGATCGAAAGATGACAAAAACCTGATTGGATGACAGGTGCATGGAGGGTTAATCAGATTAAATCAGCCCGCCAACAAGCCCATACAACCTGTAGACTTAGAAATGCCAGTGGTAACCCTCTTGGGTCCCCTCCTTCTTGAGGAGCTTAGTGTGCTCACTCAATAAACTTTGCTCTGCTGCCCATCACTCCGTCTGGTCTACCCCTTCGTTCTCTGAAGCGGCGTGACCAAGAACCTCAGACACTAAAGGAGACGAAATCCATTATCTCCAACTTTGCTGGTTTCTAAAGATGGCCATTCAAAAAAGATACATTTAGTCATTATTCACTTCGCGTGAAAATTTTTTTTTTGGTCTATCCCAAATAAAGATGGAATGACTTATCCATGAACAAACCACTAAAGTTTGTTATTAAATGTATTGTTTTGGAAGTTTGCCATATGTCCTAAATATATAGAGAAAGAGAGTTAAAAAAAAAACCACAGGCCCAAGATGGAGTCAGTTTCCCCCGGGGACAGCAACCAAGACTTAACTGCAATTTTAATCTCTCGAAGAGTGGGATTTTAAAACAATCAGTCTTGAATTTTCAGCACCAATAAGGTACTCTGTCAAGGGGGCCCTCTGCATCCCCAAAGGAAGATGAAGTAATCTGCATAAGACCTCCTGCCCTTCCCCCTCAGGGGAAGTGACCTTTCCTGAACAATCCTTTCTTTTCTTTTGCTAATAACTCCCCACCCTCCTTCCTACAAAAACTCCTCAGAACTCCCCTCTACTTGCTAGATGGGATACTATCTGATTCATGAATTGCCTAGTAAAGCCAATTAGATCTTCCAGATTTACTCAGTTAAATTTTGTTTCTTAACTACATATACTTAATATGTATTTTAAACTATATATATTTTTAACTCTCTATATTTTAATATAATACTACGTATTCCAATATGCAAAATCTAGTGGATAATCTTAAGCAGAAACACAACTCTAAAATAAACAATTTAAAGAAGTTTTTTTTACCTAGTCTCTGTGGCCTCAACTTTATGATCCAGTATGAACCAGAGGATTTTTCTTCTCTGACTCTCCCTTCTCTCCAATAATGGTGACTATCCTTTGCCCCTTTCCTTAAGGCTGCCCTTCAATATTCAGCCTTGTGCTCTTCCACTTCTAGTCTTTTGCTTTTCTAAACTGCCTCTTTCACAACATAGCAAATGGCATGCATCAAAAGAGCAAATATAAAGTGGTCGTTCCTGTGCATAAAACTAATGGGCTCCTGATCACCTACAAAGTAAAATCCAAGCCCCTGAGAATGACTCTGAACTGGTTAAAATCATGTACAGAGGGTAATTTATATTCCTAGAATGAAAAGGGGGAAAAAAAACCCCAAAGTCAAAGATCAAATTATTCATCCCAAGAAGTTAGAGGTGCAAATAAAGACTAAACGAGAAAAGGAGGGGGGGGGAAGGCAGTAAAAATTAATGGGAATGAAAACATACAGTCAAGACAGTAAATAACCCAAAGGTTAGTTCTTTGAAAAGACTAATTAAATCGATAAACCTCTAGTGA
The DNA here is from genome assembly GCF_003265705.2 of Callorhinus ursinus. NCBI lineage: Eukaryota > Metazoa > Chordata > Mammalia > Carnivora > Otariidae > Callorhinus > Callorhinus ursinus. The sequence continues at coordinate 62,318,702 of NW_027397067.1, read as the reverse complement.
AACTAATTAAGGAAAAAAAAGAAAGAAAAGGCACAAATAACTACTCACAGGGATGAAAGGGGACAATCATTAACCGTTCAGACATTCAAAATATAATGATGACATTAGAGGGTTGCCAGAAAAATATAGGATGTGGTTAAATCTGAATTTCAGATAAACAACAGGTAATTTTTCAGTATAAGTATGTTTCAAATATTGTTTATCTGAAATAGATCAGAATAATTTTATATCTTTAAAGAAACTGAAACCATAATTAAAAATCTTTCCACACCAACTCAGAAAGACTCCAGGTCTAGCTGGAATCATTGAGAATTACATCTAACATTTAAGCAAGAAATTACACCAATCTTACATAAAAATCTAACAAAGAACAGAAAAGCAAGCAAACACTTCCCAATTCATTTTATGCAACCAGCATAAACTTGATAACAAACCAGAGAGAACATTACAGTAAAAATAAATAAATCTGGTCATTTTACTTATTAAAGTAGCACAAAAGAAATATGAACCATAAGGATTATATAACACAACAAAGTTGGGTTTATTCTAGGAACAAAAGGTTAGTTTAACATTTTGAAAATCAGATGATGTTACTTACACATTAATAGAATACGATTTTATCACATGTAGGAAAAAAGCATGTGGTAAAATCCCTGTTTGCACAAGGATGTTTTGCCTGTACCTTATACAGACAACAGTATGAATGGTTGCTTTCTAGTGTGTATATAGTGATCAGAAGTATATATAGTAAATAAATTAGCAATTTCAGACTTGTTCCAGGAGAAAATAATTTCAAGCAAATAAAAATGCAAAATTGGAAATAGTTTCACTGTGATGTGTGTAAATTCTTTGGGGAGCTAGGCTTACATTCCTGGAATCCTAAGAATAAGATAGGACAGGAATGTTTTGGTTCAGGCCACATGAGGCAAAGGTCTCTAAAAAGGTGACACTATGTAGGCTCTGCAATTAGCAGGGTGGATATAAACCTCTGCCCCCTGTCAATGACAATAGGGAAAGAAAAGCCCCATGCAAATAAAGTGAATAGTAAATTAGGTGGAACAGACCAGGCTTCAGCTGGTTCTACCTAATGGTGGTGGTGGAGAGGTTTGGGAGAAATGTTGAGGAACTCACAAATGTAAGATCATAGAGGTTTAATTTTGTGTTCTTAGTTTAAGACTGCACAGTATAGAGGTCTGCCTTAATCAGCACAAAGAAACAAAATATTCTAACATCCATGTTGTCATGGCTGCTATTCCTCGTGGCCTTCCTTGCATGGGAACGGGGAGAAAGCTCCCTCTCCGGGTATGGTGGCTTTTGCAGATTGGCTTGGGTTCCTGGAAAGGAAGGCAGCTTTTTGGCTTACATGCTCTTGGTGGACCTTGATCCCACTGAGGGGGTCAGATAAATAAACAAGAAACTCAACATATATCTTTATGTATAAAGAAAGGGATTCTTCTACATTATTAATACCACATTGTATATTCAACCTTGTATTGAAATTTTTTCGCTTGATTTTATATTATGAGAATTCTTTCCTTTGAGGCCAGAGTCTCTATTATGGTTTTCCTGATGCCTGGCACTTGAATAAAAGCAAGTTCAACATTAAAAACAATGTTAAGCGGTTGAATACATGGACACAAAGGTTGAAATGAGTGGAAAACTTTTAAGGAACACTAAGTCCAGTTGAATAAGATAAAGTTGAAAAGCATTGGGTAGGGCGTGGCAGCTTACATGCCAGAGTTTAAACTTTAATCTCTCTAAACAACACTCCCAGTTCAAAAGCTTCAGTGGTCCCATGTTGCCTCTTGCAATCCTTTCCAATTTCTGTTAATCAGAACCCAGGAATTACACAAGGTGACTGAGGGTTTCAGTAATGGTTGGGGTGGGTAGAGAGGGGACGTGTGTGTAAGTTAATGAAAAGACCGTTGAAACAGTATTTCTGACTGTTCATTTCTACTCCAGCCAGAACAGCTATATATTTATCTCTCTTTTTTAAAGATTTTATTTATGTATTTGTCAGACAGACAGAGAGAGAGCACAAGCAGGGGGAGCGGCAGGTGGAGGAAGAAGCAGGCTCCCTGCTGAGCAGGGAGCCCAATGCAGGACTCTGATCCCAGGACCCTGGGATCACGACCTGAGTCGAAGGCAGACGCTTAACTGACTGAGCCACCCAGGCATCCCTATATTTATCTCTTTTTAATATATTGGTTTGCATAGCATGTTCCATTGGACAAAAAGCAATTCACTTACTTGGTTTGAAACCATTGACCATTCAGTGGTACTCCATTGCATGTTAGGAACAGGGAGAGAGAGATGCACAGACACCATTTAGGAAACTACTGCAATGGTAGAAAGGTGCAGGAATAGAAGCTTGATCACAGATGGAGTGACTGACCTGCTTAGATGCTCACCAATCCTGTTCCCTCTTCCTTGTCACATAGGAAGAGTCTATTACCCAGCCTTTTCTGCTGTTAGATGGACTTGACCAACTGGATACAGATGGAAGTGATATGTGCTATTTCCAGGCCTGTTCATAAAACACCTTGTCTAATTTTCAGCATTCTCGCATCTTCTGTATCTCCTTCTCCATCTGTTAGCTGGATGGTAACCAGAGTAACTCTGAACCTGGTAGAGGTAGCAACCAGGTAGCAACCTGGTAGAGGCTCAAGATAGTGGTTCCCAGAGTCTCCACCACCAAGGGTTGCCATCAGTCAGTAACTTCCATATTTGACTTTGTGCTAGCAAGCCTCAAATGTTAACTGGGTTAAGCCACTGAGATTTCAGAGTTTCTGTGTTACTATAACATACCCCACTGTGACCTATAAATATTGTGAAAGACCAGCCTGTTCAGCCTAGCATATTTGGCATCCAAAGAATCATTTTTAACACATTTTTAACATTTTGATGGGGCACCGGGGTGGTTAAGTCAGTTAAGTGCCAGATTCTTGATTTCAGCTCAGGTCATGATGTCACGGTCATGAAATCGAGGCCAAAGTCGGGGCTCAGTGCTGGGCATGGAGCCTGCTTAAGATTCTCTCTCTCCCTCTCCCCGTCACCATTCCCCCTCCTCACTCATGCTCTCTCTTTCTCTAAAAAAAAAAAAAAATTTTGTAAATTTTTGAGTAATAGTTATGAAATGAAAAAAAGTCAGAAGATAGAAGCAGAATGAATTTTTTATTTTATAAAAATTTTGCATCTTAAGGTTTTTTTTATTTATTTTATTTTATTTTATTTATTTGACAGAGAGAGACATAGCGAGAGAGGGAACACAAGCAGGGGGAGCGGGAGAGGGAGAAGCAGGCTTCCCGCTGAGCAGGGAGCCCGATGCGGGGCTCGATCCCAGGACCCTGGCATCATGACCTGAGCCGAAGGCAGACGCTTAACGACTGAGCCACCCAGGCGTCCCTTAGGTTTTTTTTTTAAAAAGATTTATTTATTTATTCTAGGGAGAGAGAGAGCACAAGTGGGAGGGGCAGAGGGAGAGGGAGAGAGAATCTCAAGCAGACTCCATGCTGAGTTTGGAGCCTGATATAGGGCTCAATCTCAGGACCCCAAGATCACAACCTGAACTGAAACCAAGAGTCAGACGCTTAACTGACTATACCACTCAGATGCCCCTTAAGTTTTTCAATACAAAATAAATATGACAACATAAGGAAAAAAGGTAGTAGATTATTTAATTGCATTGCTGTATTTTTTAAAGGGGAAAAATTTATACCTATATATTGATCTATTGTAGTAATGAACAATAAAATTACAGTTTTTCTAACTTTAACATTCTACAAACTTGTCAATGATTTTGCAAAATTAATTTTCTTTACATATTTCTGTTCAGTAGACAATCTGGACTTTTTTTTTAATCAATCTGTGTTTGATAGTTGATGAAGAACACCTTTTAAATTAATTTTAAAGTCATAAAGTTTCTTTCGTTACAGGATTTCTTTTCCTTCTGTGCCCACACTTCTTGGTCATGGCACTTGGAAAAATGAAGAGGTACATCAGAGGGAGAGTGGTTGGCAGCCAAGCAAAGTTTATTGAGCAACAGTAAAGTTTATTGAGTGATAGTACAAAGCTCCCGAAGAGGGAGGGGACCCTTGAGGGTTGGCGATTTGGCATTTAGATCTAGAGGTTTATATGGGCTTGTTGGCAAGCTGTTTTAATCTGATTAACCCTCCATGCACCTGTCATCCAATCCGATTTTTGTCATCTACTTATCATGTGGGAAAGGATGGAAGGCTCCTTCCAGGGTGGTGTAAATCCTTTTAACGGTGGTCTCCTCTTAGGGTGGGGGCCCTTTGTCCCTTCCTGCCTTTCTTCCAACTATCCTTCATTACTTTCACATGAAAGAACAGATATAAAAACACCTAAGAAAACTCTCAAACCTATGTGTAAGCCTGGCAAAGTTCCATAAAAGTCTCGTTTCATAATAAATTCCAGAAACTGCACACTGTCCATGTCTTTGTTTCTTTCATAGCAATACTGGTTTCTTCCACAGGTTTTCATAGTCAAAAAAGTTCCACAAAACACTTTCATGAGAAATTCATCTTTCTATTACATTTAGTAAAAACTAAGTTTTTCTTCTTATTTAGGACTAGCACGAAGATCTTGATGAAAATGATCGGGATATTCAAACATTGCCTTATTTCTCCAACAATATAAGACCAGTATCTTATGTTATTTCTCTGGGTATTTTTCTTCTAATTTGAGTCCTTTTTCTATGTAAATGTTCAATTCCTTACATTTTGAATATTTAATAGCCTTTCCCCTATTTTTGTGCACCAGTCTTCAAGGAACAAGTTTGAAGCTTGCTGTTTTCACTACATCATTAAACTAATACTGGCTGTTTGCAAATATTTTGAGGTCTTTGCCACATCAGAAAAAAATATAATTCAGAAAAGAAAAATAACATACAGATATCTTTATTTCCAATGTACTGGTCAAAAGTAAGAATATATAGTACCACAGGAGTTGGAAATATAAACTACACCAGAGGTAAGCTTGAAAGATTCTGAACAATTACGAACTTCCTCTTGAAATGAACTTGGTAGCCAAGTCCACAGTGTGTTTGAGGCCAACAACATAGCTGGGAGTTCTCTGAATTCACTACCATATAGAATGTTTATTTTTTTCTTTAAGATTTTATTTATTTATTTATTTGAGAGAGAGAGAGAGATAGCGAGAGAGCATGAGTAGGGAAGAGGAGAAGGGTAAGCAGGCCCCCAGCTGAGCAGGCAGCCACAAGCCGAGATCGATGCCAGGACCCTGAAATCATGACCAAGCCAAAGGCAGACGCTTAACCGACTGAGCCACCCAGGAGCCCCTAGAATGTTTATTTAAGAGATGAATTAAATGTGTTACTTTAAAGCATACATATACGTTATTGAAACTCAGCCGCCATCATGGCAAATATTTGTAAATGAGACCAGAAAAAGATTCCCCCTCCCGCCCCGCACTGAAAGTGCTTAAGAATTGCTGGGCATGGTGATAATTTAAAAGCAGACCAACTGTTTGTCAGTTTTATTATGTTTTTAAGTTCTCTACAGGTAATGCACCCCCTGATTGTACCCCAACCCCTGCTCGAATACAGATGGATGATCATGTAACTATCCACTTACTGGAATGGAAAATAAGCAAACCTTCGTCAGACATAGCAAGGGCGACAGAACCAGGGAGCTGCAAATGCCTCTCTTGATGCCTTTATGCTTAAATCTGTCAAGTTTTTCATCATGGTGATGTGGATAGAGTTTTATCACCCTGTATTCCAGGATCTCCTTATAAGCTGAGTCAGACACAGTAGTCCTAGTTGCAATAGTTTCTGGGGGAAAAGAAACATTTGCAGAAATTCCTGACCTGTGTAGTCCATTTCCATGGGATTCAAGGCTTCTCCCTAACAATGGATTGCGGCACTTTCCTTAAACAGAGCCCTCTTCCCACACACCTCTGGTGAGACTGGCTCAAAAAACCAAACCAAACATCACCAGATACAATGTGCCTTTTGCTCAGACACAGAAACCATGTTGCAGGTGGAGAAATAGGAATGTCCTTTTAATGCCTTATAACCCCTGCACCTATCCGAAAGCCAGCACACCTTCACCAAAAAGCAAGGCCACCACTTAACTGGTGGGAAAGAAGAGAGGCCAAACCCAGCTGAGTTGCAGTGGCAGAAATTCAGGAAAACAAAACGAAGCAGAAGTTGGAATGATAGCAATATATGCAATGTCTTCCTTTTAGTTGGAGAAAAATCTTTATTCTTCCTATAAAGAATTCCTTTGGAAATATCATCTCTATGGAAGAAAGCAAAGTTCTAAGATTTCTAATTTCACTTCTGAGTTTCTTCTATGTTCCCCTGCCCTGTCTAGCCACCCAGAGCTCAGTTAATCCTCCTGAAAATAAAATACTTTTGTAGTTATTCCCAGCCTTATTCTCTTGGCCATTATGTTTTCATGCCAGCTCCTCAACCATGATTAAATTGATCCATGTATCAGTGAAACAAAGCCCAGAATAAGCCCAAGACCTTGGGATGTTCACCTCATAGCTCATTTTGACAGATTTATTTAAGGACTTTTGTTGTTGTTGTTGCTGTTGCTGGGTTTATTGCTTTTTTGTTTTTTGTTTTGTTTTGTTTTTTACTGTTTTGTTTCCTTTTCCAGTTAAAAATACCTCCAGATTCAAGGCTAAATTTATATATTTATGTAGTGGATTCCCTGGAATTAGTCTCCATACAAGTTACCCCTCCCGCCAAGCCACATAGTGCATCAGATCCTCCCTCAGTGAACAGGACAATTTCCTGGTTTCAACAACTTTGCTTAATGCCAACGTGCAGTGTAGTGTGACTGCCATCTGCTGGCATGAAGTTGACATTACAATAGGGACCACGGTGCACTCCAAGGCAAAATAATCCGGTAATGCTCGAAAAACAAAAGCTTTCTCTGAAGAAATGAAAAACAAGTTTCTTCATAAACCTTGCCCATCTTCAACACCAAAAACTAAATATTTACACTGTAAAAGCTGAAAAACAGTAGAAAATTCGTTTATGGCAGGTTTCCAAGTGCTAAATACAGTGAGGAAATGGGGTTATCGGCTTCTAACCTCTTCTTCATGGTAGAATCCATTCCCCAAAAACCTGCAGGGCAAACCTCAACGACTCTGGCAATGAGGTCCTCCCTTGTGAAGCCTGTTATGGGCTAACACAAAACCAGGAACAGGGTACGTATCTTCCTCAAGATACTGACAATTTCTATAACCTCTTTCCCTTTAAAGGAAAAGATTTTGTTTCTTAGAACCCAAATGACTGAAACATAAACACTGACATCTGGGGGAGGGAGAGAATTTTTTTTTCTCATTCTAAAAGCCCTTCTCCAAAGTTTAAGAATAAGAATCATGCTTCAGAAATGTTTACACAAGCTCACCCCTGAAATCAGAGTCAGCCACTTTTGCTCAGTCCTGACTCTTTCTTTCCAATCCTTCGGGATTTGTGAAAGTGCACAATTCATGGCAATGAAAGCCAAATTCCTATCGCTGACTCCAGTGGGCGTTGCCACTTATTTCCATGTCAAAGAATGGGAACTTGTACAATTGTGAATAGACAACCACAGGGAAGACTTTCCCAGAGAGAACACCCTTGGTGGTGGAATAAAACTTAACTTCTTGAAAGGACCTTATTCTTCACAGAAACAACACATTCAACACTGAAGGCACTGTCTGCTGTCAATCAGCATATATTTCTTTCGGAAAGGCCATGGGAACAGAAACAAATTTCAAATTTTATAAAACTAGAATTATGTAATAAATGGTATATTTTTATACTTATATAAATATGATTTACCCCATCCCCAAAGCCTGTTTCTCTGCCCAGCCTTCTCCATCTTGGAAAATGCCAAACATTGGCTTAGTGGCTTGACCCTCAAAGGCAGGGAGCCATCTTTGCAAGCTCTGAGCCCTCATTCCACACATCCTATCCATCTCCAGGTCTCGGCAGCCCTGCCTCAAAACCTAAGCCTGTTTACATTTCTCCACATCCACAGTGCCCATCTGAGTCCACCCTGCTACACCAAGCACACACTAACTGGACCCTATCCCCACTCTTCAATCCTCAGCAGTGTGGCTAGAATGTTCTTTTAAAATCTAAACCCCCAGGGGTGACCCAGGAATAAACCCATACGGCATGCCATGGTTTACAAGCCCGTCCATGGTCTCATTTCTACCTCCTCTTTATTCTCTCGGTGGCCTTCTCTTTCCTTCACTCACTATACTCCAGCCATTTTGGTTTTCCTTCTGTTCTTGGAACTTTCCATGCTTGCTCTCACTTAGGAGTTTGGATTTGCTTCTCTTCTGCAGGGTGCCAGATTTCCACATGGTCAGCTCCGTCTTTTCACTCAGGACTCCCATTTCAGTGCTCCTTCCCTGACCATGCTGTCGAAATCAGACCCTCCCTTTGTTGTATCTGCTTCATATCACTAATCATTATCAACGATTATCTTGTTCTCTTTTTTCCCTTTTGAAAAATGTATCGCTTCGATTCTGTTATTAGAAAGTAAATCCAGGCAAACAGGGACCTTGTTATCTTGTTTGACATTGTATCCCCAGGACCTAGATCAGACCTGGCATATGCTGAATACTTAATAAAGGAATGAATGAATGTGTGTACATACAATACATCTCATTACACTTGCTTGTAACAGAGTTTTCTCTTAGAAGGGAGAATAACTGGCTAATGTTAAAACTGACATTAAAACCGAAAATAGGTTTCGATATGTGTTTAGAAATGGTGCTGAGCTCTGCATGAGGAAGCGGGGTAGTGGATACACCAAGAATAATGTCCTCATTCTCTGCTGCCTCGAAGCATTTAGTCCTACCCTTCTGACCGCATCCGCATTCAGAAGAAACACAAAAGCCTGGAACCGAACCAGACACCCCCTTTCTTAAAGGCAACTTAGTAAATACAGATTGTTACCCTGGTTCTCCCACTAAACAGCCCCCCAAATGGCTTAAGAAAAAAATCCTTCCAATCACATACATTATTTCCCTGACAAGAATTCTGCGAGGTTCTATTTTTTCCATGTAATTATCTTCCCTGAGCTGTTTTAGCAGCTGTATTAGTCACTGTTAGATCAAAGAAGTGCAGCCACTAGGAGATTTATATAATAAGGGATTTATTAGAGGGATTTGATCTTAGATGCTTGTAGGCTAAAGCATCTACTGAGCTGTGACTTCTCGGCAAGGGAAGTCATCTGGTCTGATGTCTGAAATGGGAGAGGGATATGAAGAGGGGAAAGCAAGCTCACAAGAAACCCTGTAGGAATGGGCTGGAACCAAGGAGGATGGACAAGCATCCATATCAGACTCTCACCGCCTCAGGGCCTCCAACTTTGAGGATGGGAATAATGTGAAGGAGGAGCTGGTGCCCTTTGTCATGGGACTAAATCTGTAACTGACCCAGCGGTGAGAACAACTGAAAAAGGGAGTCTGGCTGGAGCTGCTCCATGCCAGCAAGGTGTGCCAACAGGTAAATGACTGATATTGACGAGCTGGTATCATGCACTTCATGCCATGCACTGACCTCCTCAGCGTGAAAGGAATATTGCTGTTGCTTCATGTCCACTTCCCATATCTGGTGCAGAAGTGTTCTGTGACTCACCTCAACCTGGCGCTATGTGCAGAAGGGAAGGCCGGGAATTCTAGCTCCAGATTAGCTAAACTGACACAATTTCAATCTACCACATGCCTCTTACAACTTGGTACCCCAGGAAAATTCTTGGCTGGCCTATTTATGAATCCAGTTCTTGGTTAAAAGAAGTTTTGTGGTGTCAGGATATCAAGGAGAGACACAAGAGAATATTAGTACTGGAATGAGCGGACAGTCATCCCCACAGACCCTCCCATTTTACAGATGAGTAAAATGAAAGATCCAGGAAGGTATAGAAACTTGTCCCATCTCATAACTGCCCAGAAGCAGTGCGAGAAAAGTGGTTTACCTGTCTGCTAATCCATCATATGTGAACCGAGAAAGGCATATGAAGCAGGAGAAATTCCCAGGCGGGCCTGCCCCTAATCTAACACACACAGGCCCCTTGAAGGCTGCATATGTGAACATGTAATAAGCTGTGACATTGGCATTCTTTCTCATTTAAAAAAACAATCATTGCATAACCTCTGTTCATAATTTTTATTTTGGCATTCACTATTTCTTTAAGCATTATACCTTTTATAGTAATGGGCCATCAGTGAACTCATCTGACAATCAAGTACAGACATTTAAATTTTTCTTTAAAATTACCTTTTCCAATTAATACCTCTTCAATTCTTCCTTTCAATTATTTTTTAATTTGTGATGCCCGTGTGTAAAGGATTTGGCTAAATACAATCAAAGTACAAGTCATATTAAAGTTGATATTCTAGACATCAGCCCCCAAAAAAGCGGAAGAGTACCTAACATTAAGAACACAGTCTTTGGAATCATTTAGTCTCAACTTCAAGTAGAAGCTACCACTTGCCAGCTATCGGGCCTATACCAAGTTTCCCAAACTCTCACAGAGATGGTTTCCTTTTCCTTAAAATATAAATCAGAGTGTTGTTAGGATTAAATGAGATAATTCATATATATATATATATATATATATATATATATATATATATATACACACACATATAAAACACTTACCCCCGTCCAACAGAGATGAAAATGAAGACAACCCAGAGTAACAGACCTATCCAAGAGTCCTGCAAAGAACTAGACCTATAGATTTGAACAATATGCCTCCTTGATACTGTGTCTTCATTTGCAAAAACTAGATTTGACCATTACACTTAATTTAGGGATAAGAATTTTGATTATTAGTCTTAGAGCATATATGCTCATGGAAATGATAACAATCTAAATCTGCACTAACCAGTAGCCAGTAGCCACAAACGTAACTCTACACTTATACTTAAATAAGTTAAAATAAAAATTAAATTACATTAAGTTAAAAATTCAGTTCCTCAGTTATACTAGCCATATTTCGAATACTCAGTGGGCATGTGTATTTAGTGGCTACTGTATTGGAACAGCACAGATATCAAACATTCCCATTATTGCAAAAAGTTTCATTGGACAGGTCTTTTGTTTCTGGAAATAGCTGAATGTTCCCCATTTCCTAAAGCCATACTTTCAGAAGAGTAAGCCGACCTCTAAGATCTCAAAGAACTAAATAGAAAGTCCTGGCTAGAATGCCCTAACAGTCTATCTCTAGGGTTGGAACACAAATAGCTGGTTTTGCTTTGATTTCTCTCCTTGGTTTGATATGCCTTGCACCTCAGTCACAGAGGGTACCTACAGCAATACGAAAAACAGTTCAAATTCAAGATTATCCAAGCTAGAAAAGGAAAGCAGGATATCAGAAACCCTATCAACTTGTCACATTTCTACTATCCCTGTACTTCATAGCTCCAGGATAAAATTTAGCCTAAAAAAGAAATTGGTATAAAATTTGCTTTTTTTTTCCTGTGAAAATATTATAGAAAGTCTAGGTCAAGAGTCATAACTAATACATGATAATTTATTTTGATTTTCTGTTAACTCACTCAAATGCCTCCTTCCATGAAATTAAGAACATTTTACACTACTCCATAAAAATAAAGAGGTAGATCAGCTTGGGTTGTGAGGACCAAGAGTTGATGATGAAGAACCCATTCTGCTCTTCCTCACATATGATATTCATATAATCTGTGCATTGCTCCTCAAGATTGGTATATTTGATGAGCAAAATGATGACCATGGCCCCTGAAAACATGATTTGGCAACTGGTCAGGCTTCCTATTGCTTTGTTTTGGGAATGGAATATACAAATACTGCCAAATAAACAAGATGCATTTGCTGTACCCCCAACTCCTCATTGTTGAACCCCTCTATGATGCTCTCAGCTTCTGTTTAATCAGGCTCCTCTTCCCCATTTACATGGAGACTGTTACATCACAAAGGAAAGCTTATTTTTCACTGCCTCATCTAAGTTTGCCAAGATCCAGTAACAGGTCTGAAGATCCAATTATAAATGGCTTAAGTGCCCTATCTGATTTGAACAGACAGAGTATGAGCAACAGTAAAAATTAAAACATTTCTCAGGATGAGTTTTACTGAACCATGATGTATTTTAGGCCAAGTTATATTCATTTTCCGCAACTTACATATACTCAGCAAGACTTCACCTTTTTTTGCAATTGGGAGAAAAAAGAGGAAAATTTTAATTTAGAAATTGACATATACTCTGCCTTTTTGCAGTCCAACTCCTCAAATTATAATGACAAGAAGAACTTTAGGAAATACTCATGAAGGGGTGCCTGGGCAGCTCAGTCAGTTGAGCGACCGACTCTTGGTTTCAGCTCAGACCATGATCTCATGGGTCGTGATCTCATGGGTCCTGAGATGGAGCCCCGAGTTGGACTCCACACTCAGTGGGGAGTCTGCTTTGAACATTCTCTCCCTCTGTCCCTCCCCTAACTCGTGTGCACATGTGCTCTCTCTCTAAAATAAATAAATAAATCTTAAAAAAAAAAAGAAATACTCATGAAACATGAAGCATACATGTCCAGTATGTACTATGAAAAATTTTACCATTGAATATAAAGTTGTAGTTTATCAGCAGTTATTGGTATGAATATTTGTATTGTACCAGCATCTGCAGTGACCAGCACTGAGTCCATTTCTAAAGGACTGAAACTTTAACATGATGGTTGGAAGTCCAGCCTTAGAGTCAGACGGGGATTAAAATATTAGCAATATTGCTTTGTTACTGTGACTTGGGAAAAATTATCTTATCTCTCCAGCTCTTTCTTTCTCACTTATAAGATGTAGAAAGTAATATGTCAGGGTGGTTGTAAGGATTAGAAGTAATGGATGTAAAGTGCCTGATATGGCAGGTGGTCAATGGATGTTAGCTGTTGTCACCATTCATATTGTTGCTGCTCTAGTCCATGAGCAAGACAGTGCCACAGTGCTTTAGGATGTAAATATGCTCATGGAAGATGTAGTGACATCATCAACCCTGGAAAGTGAAAGCACTTCTGGCTGATCATTAGAGATATATTTTAAGCACTGAAGAGATAAATGACTGATGCCCTATATGGTTGGACTTAGTGATAACCAGACCGCTATCACATGAAATATCACCCCTAACCCTCATATGCATGCACAATGTAGGAACTTCTCCCCTTTGAGAGAGAGAGATCGTCACAATAGAGGCTTTTTGTTGTTTGCTATCGTGGTGGTTGTTGTTTTTAACGCCCTAGATTTGAAATCTGGAAACCAAGGTTTGAATTTCAGCTCTAAGCTACTAAGTGCCCTTAGCTACTAAGTCTCTTGGCCTTACTGAATCTCAATTTCTTCAGCTATAAAAATGGAGGTTGTTTTGAGCAATATGACACTTGGACTTTTGAAAATGCTTTGCAAACTGTAAATGCTAGTTATGATGTGCCTTAAGAACAAGTCACCAGGAGATGCAATGCAACTACAGGACCAAGTGTGCAACTATGCAACCAGTATCCTGGGATTTAATTGTTTAATCACATTAGCCTGCTCTCACTTCATTCATTCATTCATTCACAAATATTTCCTGAATGCCTACTATGTGCCAGATGCAGCTCCAGGGGCTGGGAATGCAGCAGATGAAGTCCCTCTCTTCCTGAAACCCATATTCTAGGTCAGGATACAGATAAGAGCCAGGTCAATAAATATATGCTCTAATCCCAGGAAACAGTAAGTGCAATGAGGATAGATAAAGTAGCATAGTGGGTGAGATGGTCAGATTTCTCTCTCACAAAGCAATGTTATGCAGAGACTTGCATGAAGTGAGAGAATGAGCCATGAGCCATGGGTGTGTCTCAGAAACAATGTTCCTGACAGAGAAAATGTAAGTATGCATTGAGGCAGGAGCATCATTGGAATCTTGGAGGAACATCAAGGACATGGGTGCATCTGAAGCCTAGTAGGAGAGTGGTAGGAATCCAGATCATTTACTACTCGTAAGCCATAGTGAGAAGTGTGGATTTTATTTGGGTAAGGTGGAAGATCCAAAGAACACAGGAGCTGGGAGAATAGACGTTTTGATGACCATGGAGAAGAGAGATGGAAGGAATTCTAAGATGGGGCAGAGTGGGAGAAGGTAAAACCTGACATGGGGCCACAGTGGGCAGTCCTGAACCACCAGAGCCCCGTGAGTTGAGAAAGTGCCAGGGGTAGGTGCAGACCAAGCCACCCATTCCCAAGACTAGCCAATGCCTTCAGTGGGGAGTGATATCAGTGTGGAGAACCGGCATGACTTTTTCAGAACACTTGCCACAAGTAAAGTCCAAGAAGTTAGCATTCCCATTTAAAAGGACATTTGGCAGAACATGTTCAGATGCTGATGCGAGCGCAGAAGAGGCCGCAGGACTCACAATAAGAGAAAAATGAGAAAAGACCTTATACATCCCCCAAATGGTATAATAAACAAAATATTTTTAAATGAGGTTGTGTCTCTTTATTATTGTTGTATCCTCAATTCCTCTAGACCACTGCCTACCACATAGCAGGCACTCAAAAGTTTGCCGTGCAAATGAATAAGATAAGGAAAAAAGGAAGGAAGAAAAGAAGGGAGGAAGAAAGGAAGGAATGGGGATATTGGTTTCCTAGGACTGTAACAAATTACCACAAACTTGGTGACTTAAAACTTATTCTCTGGCAGTTCTGGAGGCCAGATATCCAAAATCAAGGGTTTAACAGGGTCAGTTTTCTCTGGGGGCTCTGGGGGAGAAACCATGCCTTTCTCCTCTATTTTTCTCTTGGCTGTTGGCAACCCTTGATGTTCCTTGGCTTGTGTCTGTGTTACTTCAAACTCTGTGTCTGTCTTCAAATGGAAGACCCTTCTCTCTGTGTCTCTGGGTCTTCCCTTCTTTTAAGAATGCCCATCCTAAATCTAGTGTGATCTCATCACAAGATCCTTAGATTAATTACACCTGCAAAGATTTTTTTTTTTTTTTTTTAAGTTCTGCTAGTTCACAGCAGGAGGTGTGAGCAGACTCTGTTCAGGCCCTCCTAACACTGCAGTCCAAGACAGGGAGTCTCTCAGAACCTAAGTCAGTCCTCAGCCTCAACAACGCAACATGGCCGACACTCGAGAGAGCACTGGGTCTGCCACACCCCTTAAGATACTTTTTCTTTCTTCTTTTATTTTGTGGGGGCGCCTGGGTGGCTCATTCGGTTAAGCCTCCAACTCTTGGTTTTGGCTCATACCATGATCTCCCCGTTGTGAGATTGAGCCCCACCTCCAGCTTTCTGCTCAGCATGGAGTCTGCTTCAGATCCTCTCTTTCCCTTCGCCTCTGCCTCTCCCCCTGCTCATGCAGGTGTGTGCACTCGCTCTCTCTCAAAATAAATAAATAGCATTTTTAATTTTTAATTTTTTTTTTTAAAGAGAGAGAGTGTGCATGCTTGTGAGAAGGGAGGAGGGGCAGAGGGAGAGGGAGATAATCTTAAGCAGACTTCACAGCTGAGTGGGGAGCAGGAGGTGGGCTCAATCTCATGACTGGGAGATCATGACCTCAGCCAAAAATCAAGAGTTGGATGCTTAACCGACTGAGCCACCTAATTAAGATACTTTTTCAAATGACTTCAATTCGCAGATGCCAGGTTTATATAGAGGGGGGCACAATTTAACCCACTACAGATGATATACTTTTTTAATATGAGGAAAACTTCTCATAGGTCAGATTCTGGTATCAGGAGTAGCACCAAGTCTATTCCTATATTTCACTTTTACTGACACAGAGCATGAAAAGTTTATTCTGTGCAGGTGAATTTTAAAGGGAAGAATAGTATGTTCTAAAACATTTTAGTATTCTTAAAGAAGAATGCTCCAAAAATGGCTAACTAGACTCAGAAAGTCCAGTTCCTTTTTTTTAAAGTAATTAAAGATACTAATTTCATTTCTTTCTTCTCTGAATCTAATATAATGAAATAAATGATTCCTCCAAGTCCAAAAAGAGCAGTGACAAATAAAAGTATTACATTGACGAGGAGAGCTTTTAAGAAAGTTTGCTAATTAAAAGAAGAGGCCGAACAACCAAAGATAATAACACATAATTCACAAAGGAAGAAATAATGGCCAATAAAATATAACATTTTCAACCCAAGAAATGTGAGTGTAAACCACCATTAAATTTCTTTGTTTTGCCTATGACTTTGCCAACGTTGAAAAATACTGACAGCTGCTAGTGCGTGAGTGTGGAGACATGCCACTCTGGTGTACTGCTGATGCTGGAAGTTTCTTTGGTACACACTTCCTGAAAAGCAATTCGGCAATAGGTGCCGCATTCCTCTGGGTGCAAACGGAAGAAGAGAAGCCACCTGTACTGAGGCTTACACCACACCTAGGAGTCTGCAGGAGTGTAGATCAGAAAGGCTCTTCTCAAGAAACCGGAAGTATAGGAACATAAGGAGTCACCACTGATATCCCAGTTCCCTGCAACACAGAAATAGGTAGTTCTCAGGAAGATACCTCGAGAATGATGACTTCCCTTGGGGTGTCCGAAGTCATAGGCAAAATTCCACTGCTGGTTTAGAGAATGGCTTCTCCTTCATGTGAATGCCTCTCATTGGTAAATTCTAGACAAAACCCTAAGCCAAGAGAATCTGGGAAATATACTTTCTGGGCTCTAAGCCCCTATGTTATTGGTTCAACTTAGAAAGGTAGGGATGGGTGGTATCTAGCATCTATTATTAAATATTTTAGATGTTTCTATCATTGACTAAGGGATTCCTTCTCTAGGAATTTAAACTGAATTAATCAATCTGACTACACGATGCATATGCAAATCCATTCATCATGGCATTATTTATAATAGAGAAACAATGATAACTATCTAAATATCTGTCAAAAGAGGATTAGTTAAATTAATGATAGTACATTCCCACAGCAGAATCCCCATGGGGGAGACATTACCAGAGCTCACAAATTTCTGATTCTCATCATCTTCCTGAGGCACACAGAGGCTACATGTCCTAGGCTTCCTGAAATCAGGTGGTACCATATGACTAGATCTGGTCAGAAGACCAAGAACAAAGTGTTTTGTTTTACTTCTAGACTGAAGCCATGAAAAGTATTCTCTTCCCTTGCTGCAGTGACCCAGAGCTCTCACAAGGAGATGAGAGCCACAAGATGGAAAAGACATGGATTGCTGAGTCACGTTTAGAGGCACTGGACCCTCAGTCAACTCTGTGAGTGAGAAGTAATCCCAGTGTCCTTAAACCACAGAGTTGTAGGGGTTAATTTGTTATTGCAGAATAACCTTGCCTATCCTGACTAATATAACTTACTATTTGCAAAAAGATCAATCTTTCTGTTCATCAAAATAGGAAAATGGAGTCAACATA
Organism: Callorhinus ursinus; assembly: GCF_003265705.2. Classification (NCBI taxonomy): domain Eukaryota; kingdom Metazoa; phylum Chordata; class Mammalia; order Carnivora; family Otariidae; genus Callorhinus; species Callorhinus ursinus. The sequence continues at coordinate 62,301,320 of NW_027397067.1, read as the reverse complement.
TTATTCTGGGCATATTATTTTATAAATGTCAAGCTTTCAATAAATATCTTGACTGAAGGAATGAAAAGATAAAAGCAGGTTGCAAAGAGTATCTATAGTATTACCCCATTTACCTAAAACTGTATGATTGTACATATGGTACATGCACGAAATGTGTAGAGAAAGATGGCTGTCAAGATTCTCATGAGAGTGTTAACTGTGGCTATTTAGAACTATGGGATTTCTGACAATTTTGCTTTCTTCTATAGCTTTTTCTATATATCGTTTGATTTTCATAACATGTCTGTGTATTATCTCAAGAGATTAGATAATATTTGTATATTAATACTAATGCTAGGAACATAGTAAGTGCTAGCTATAATTAATGTTATCATTACTTACAAACGGAAAATATTTTAAATAGGTTTTCTAAAAATTTTTTTAAAGGTTTTATTTATTTATTTGAGAGAGAGAGAGAGAGGGAGCACAAGCATGGGGAAGGGCAGAGGGAGAGGGAGAAGCAGGCTCCCTGCTTAGCAGGGAGCCTGATGCGGGACTCAATCCCAGGACCCTGGATCATGACCTGAGCCGAAGGCAGATGCTTAACCAACTGAGCCACCCAGGTGCCCTGAAAATTTTGATAAACTCAAACTTTATTATATATTCATTGAATTATTAAAACACAGACTTGGGTGACATATCCAGGCAACCTAGAGACTCTGCCCTTACCAGCAGCATGACCTTGGCAAATTTACATCTTGAAGATTTGATTACTGCTATTCAGATGGGCTCTGGACTGAATACCTGGGTTTGAATTAATATTTCTCCCTTTAGCGCTAGTATGATTTCAACAAATTACCTAAGTGCAGGGGGCCTCAGTTTCATCATCTGTAAAATGTAGCTATATTATCTCCCTCCTAGGGAGGACTAAAAGGAGCTATTTGTGTCGTGAGATAAAAAAATGCAGAAGAGGAAAAACTTAACTCTGGAGCCAGAATGTCACTGCTCTAACCCCAGCTCAGTCCCTGGCTAGACATGAGACTCTGGGCAATTTTTTTCATCTCTCTGTACCTTAATTTCCCTATTTGGAAAATGGGAGTGAATAAGAGTATCTATTTAGAAAGTTCTTTTGAAGACTGAATGAGTTAATGCTCATTGAGTTCTTATACCAACACCTGACACATTTAAGTATATATAAGTAAAAATAAGTAAATACTGGGCGCCTGGGTGGCTCAGTTGGTTAAGCGACTGCCTTCGGCTCAGGTCATGATCCTGGAGTCCCGGGATCGAGTCCCACATCGGGCTCCCTGCTCAGCAGGGAGTCTGCTTCTCCCTCTGACCCTCTTCCCTCTCGTGCTCTCTATCTCTCATTCTCTCTCAAATAAATAAATAAAATCTTAAAAAAAAATAAGTAAATACTATATGTGATGTGTTCAAAAAAGTGCCCGGCACATAGTAAGCACTCTATAAATTTCAGTTGTGCATAAACTCAGCTGGATGCATAGTGAGTACACTATAGAAAGTATACGCTTCTGTTAAGAAAAACTAAAATGTTACAGAGGACATCCTTATTCTTCGAGAATGTTATATAGAAAGTGGATGCTGCAGATAAGTCTTTCCATTCTCTAGAATGTCCCAGGGTACTACATTACAAGGGGCTCCCAAGGTGGCTAGCCTGAGGTTGGATCTGCCCCTCTTTAGCCATTCTTACTTTCTGAGGTGAAAATGTCATAATAGGTGTGTGTGGATTTAAAGAGAGGTTATCCTCAAATCTCAGTAATGGTTTTTAAACTGAGATCATGGACCCTCCAGGGCTCCTCAAGGCAGCTCAGGAACACTTGAGACATTGGAGGAATGCTGAGTGGGAAGGGCTTCAAGCCAAATCCCACTTACACCACGGCATCCACAATTATGTCTGTTCTGCACAATGAGAGTCCACATGTCATAATAGTTCAGCATGGTAATTTGCTGAAAATTTAATATAATAGTATTACCTATTTTTAGGGCGTGTTTTTTTTCAGCTCATCTATTATAAAGGAACCAAAAATTTTGTAGTCACACATCTTAGGAGAGTGGCCTCCTCCAGATTATGGGGGGGCACAAGGGGGTAGGGCCTTTTACTAGCCCTTTCTCCACACCTCCCAACCAAGATCCAAGAACAGGAGATTATCCTAGTGATACCTCCTGCAGAGACATCAGCCGTTCAAAATTCTAGGCAATGTTGAAACTATGTGGAATCACCAAGGAAATGGAGGCTTTATGTCTTGAAGATTGGTAAGGGAAGCTCTCAGGCTCTTGCGAGAGATTGAATCCACTGGGTTTGAATAAAATAAAGATGGTAGAAGCCCTTCTCAAAGCAGAGTCCCTTTGAGGCAACCCAGTCCTCATCAGGGGCTTGCAATGTGGGTGCTTATCAGGACTTGGTGTTAAGCACATGGCCTCAGAAACTTCAGCCAAGATGTTTTGTGGTTGAGATGGAAAAAAGGAAGTGAAGTGGGTAGAAACCATCCTCCCCTGATGGATCATGGCGCCATGATGGGATCATGGTGGGGATCCAGGACAGCATTAACCACAGTGGAGGGATGACTGGGGCCATATTAGCCCCAGAGCCTTATCAAATACAAGAGAGCCAGAGAGAGCAGGAAACAGGGTAGATTTCTATCAATGTTGGCAAGAAGAGCCTGGGACACAGATTTGATTTGGTTTAAAGAAATATGTAAATAAGGCATTATCTGTATCCCAAGCATCATGTAATTAAGAGTGTTATTTTCATAAGACTTTGGAAAAATGGTTTTAATGCTTAAAAAAAAGTGAAAAACACTATAGTTGGGCCTTACCACTCCTTCTGACCACACTACTCTTTACCTACTTCAGGGAAGGTTTTCACTGAAAGAATCCTTAGTTCTTATGGGTTCACACCCCTGGGCAACATACACATGACTCTGCTAAAGTCTGACAGCAGATACCACAATGCACATGCCAAGCCCCTACAATGGAAGAGAGAGGAAAACCCAGAGCAGAGGAAAGATCAGAGTAGCAGCATCCACAAGGATACTGAATATCATGCCATAAGGATAGCTGAGTTCCAGTAAATTGAAGAATACCTTCTTTCTATCTTTCATCTCACTCCCATTAAGCTTGCCTTGGACCCTTAGTCCTTTCAAAATGCTGAAAATACATTGGATCACAGCTGGAAAATACGGCAAACCTTAGATTTTTACCCTCTGATTATTTCCACCCCAGGGGAAGAACTACCTGAAAGTCCTGTTTCTAGTGGCTGAAATTGAGGCCCTGTAGGAATTCAAATAGTCTAAGGAAAATAAACAGCTGATGGCACAAGTCTGGAGATTAAACTCTCATTATCACTTTTGTCTGAGAGTTCAGAAAGAAATGTGGAACAAAGTCACTGAAGCAGAGCCAGAAGCCACTCTCATTTTGGTACGAGCAACTCCTGCTGCCTTTTTCTTTTTCTTTTTTTCCTGTGCAATTTGTCATGAAAGCATGGCTTCTATTCCAGGGCATAGGGGAAGGTAGAAGTCAATTTTATCCAACTCTTTTGAAAAGAGTATCATGGGTGACTACGGGATTTAAAACAAAAGGGAAAAAAAATCACATCTTACACTAGGAAAATTAATATTCAATAGCATAAAGGAGATAAGTACCACTACTTATGGTCTAGAATTAATGAGGACTCAGGGCAACCTGAAAAGCTTTCTTCTTAGAAAACTGAATGGTATATTAAGTGACTCTGCATGACGACAAAACCAAGGTGGGCACCCCTTCTCTTGCAGGGTGGGCACTAGGAAAGGTGGTCTTTTTTGATTATATCTTTCTTTTGAATGACTTATCTACACTTGTGATCCAGCTCCCTGGGCAATGGGGTAGAGGGTTGGAAGTTAGAAGATGGATTATTTGTGAGAAAACATGTCAGGTTAGATACATTAAAATGAAATCCAAGTGGAATCAAAGAGTGAAATGTAAAAAATAAGCAAGACCCAGAGAAAATAGATTATGTAGGGAATATTGGTAGAGAAAGATCTTATAAGCATAAAAGCAGAAAGCAGAGAAACATTTTAATAGAATTTGTCACATAAAAATCTATGAAACGTCATAAGTAAAATCATGGATAACTAACAGAAAATATTTACAATGCTTACGATAGACAAAAGATTAGTATTTATGACATATAATTAGTTCTTATACCTCAACAATAGAAACCTCCAGTGAAAAAATAGACGGAGGACTTAAAGAGTCAACTCTGAGAAATACAAATTATTAATAAGCATATGAACAAAACTTCCACTGAGTATATACTTCAAAAAGTACTGAAATAGTAAATACTATTCTCACCAGGTGGCAAAGTTGTTTTTTTAAATGACAACCTCCGTGCTGATGAAGATTTTGGAAAAAGAGGTAGTGAAAAGTAAATGGTGAGGAAAGTTAACCTGAAGAATTTGTAGTCTAACAGAAGACTAGTTAGGAGATTGCGGAAAATGGGTCCCGCCGGGTCGTGGGCAGACCAAGGGAGAAACTTTCTCTCTTTGTACCTCCAGCGTCATGACCACACTGCTATTAAGGACAGATTTCTGGGGTTCTCGATGTGAACTCTTTCTTCATTACAAGCATGGTATTGCTGCCTGGGGCCAGATCACGCAGCGGTGGTTGGACATCACACACGCCCCATCCTACGGGAAGTATATAACGAGAGCCAGCTTTCAGGCACACCATCTCATGTGTCTACTGAAGGATAGCTGAATATGTCACCCCAAAATATGCCACTTTGGCATACTGATTATTTTGAATTAAAGGCACTTAAAAAAAACAGCTGGTGCAAGAAGGACACCCTGACCCTCCTTTGTCCTCTTGAAAGCAGGAGATACATCTCCCATGTGAAAGGTGCCCTCCCTATAACAGGAGAAGGAAAAATATTCTTATCACCAAAGACAGAGAACTCAGAGGCCAAGAAATCTGTACAAACACACCTTGTTAAACTGATCCTTCTCTTTCTAGTTCTTCTTCACCATTTACTACGGTTGTCCCTTGAACAACACGAGTTTTAACTGCACGGATCCACTAACGCGTGGACGTTTCACAGCACAGTCCTGTAAGTGTATTTTCTCTTCCTTATGATTGTCTTAATATTTTCTTTTCTCTAGCTTACTTTATTGTAAGGATACAGCATATAATAAATACAGCATACAAAACATGTTAATCAACTGTTTTGTTATCAGTAAGGCTTCTGGTCAACAGTAGGCGATTAGTAGTTAAGTTTTGGGGTAGTCAAAAGTTATACATGGATTTTTGACTGCACAGGGTGTTGGCACCCCTAACCCTATACTGTGCAAAGGTCAACTGTGTGCCTAACCCAAACCTCTTTGTTTTGTCAATTCCTTACACATTTACTGCCTAAAAGGTATAAAAGCTCCCTACTTTGATCATTTCTTTGGGTCTTCATCCTCTTGTCAAGGCTCTCATTTACATTTAAAATTTTAATAAAATTTATATGCTTGAGGCGCCTGGGTGGCTCAGTTGGTTAAGCGACTGCCTTCGCCTCAGGTCATGATCCTGGAGTCCCGGGATCGAGTCCCACCTCGGGCTCCCTGCTCAGCAGGGGGTCTGCTTCTCCCTCTGGCCCTCTTCCCTCTCATGCCCTCTGTCTCTCATTCTCTCTCTAATAAATAAATAAAATTAAAAAAAATTTATATGCTTTTCTCCTGTTGATCTGTCTTTGTCAGTTTAATTTTCAGATCCAGCCAGGGACCCTAGGAGATTTGAGGAAAACTTTGTCTTCCCCTATACTACTAGAACATAGTATCTGGGGCCATTAAGCTTGGTATGCCCAGTCACGAAGGTCTACAGCAATACCTATAGAAGGTTCTCATTTTTGTTGGCCTAGTAAGTCCACTTTCAGAAATCTAACCTAATGAAACAGAGATGCAAACAAAAAAGTCTGTCCCAGGGATACTGATGGAGGCACTTTTTATTATTGAGAAAACCTGGGAACAGTCTCAATGTTCTATACCTGAAGAACAGTTAAATTATGAAAAACTCAAGGAACGAAACACTAAATAATTTAAAATAGTTTTTAAGGAATATTTAATGGAATGTGAAAGAACTCAAGATACTGTAAGTGAAAAAAGTTGAAACAATAATCTTACAATTTTTTTAAAAAGGACCAGAAGAAAAGATAACAAAATGTTAACACAGGTTATCTCTGATACAAGAGATTTACATTGCTTTGCTTAATTATAAAATTACAATTAAAAAAAGTTTGTGGGGTGCCTGGGTGGCTCAGTCAGTTAACCATCCCACTCTTGGTTTTGGCTCAGGTCATGATCTCAGGGCCATGAGATCGAGCCCTGTGTCGGGCTCCATGCTCTGCATGGAGTCTGCTTAAAAGACTCTCCTTCTCCCTCTGCCCCTCTGTTCCAGCATGCTCTCTTTTTTTTTCTCTCTCTCAAATACATAAATATTTTAAAAAAATTATCTCTCCCTCTGCCCTTTCCCTGCCCCCCCCAAAAATTGTAACTATAAAAGTAGAATGTGATAGTTAAAATTAAAACAACCTAGAGCATATAAAGCAACAAGGAAAGTCCTCTGATATACTTCACTCTTCATCACAGACTAACTCAACCCAAGAATGTATTGATGTGTGCCTTTTCAGAAGCTTTCCTAGCCAAATTCATATTTACTGTATTTCAGGAAAATGGAGTCACATTAGTCACATTCAGAACATACTTAGTTCTAAAACTTGCTTTTTACCATTCAAAAGTATATCATGGATATCTTCCATGAATGTGCCTATAGGAATGCTTGGTTATTTTTTAACAGCAAGCTAAATTTCTTAGTTTCTTTTTTTTTTTATTTGATTCTTTTATGATTTCAGTTTTCCTTAAGGTTCAATAATTCCACAATGAGCATGCATTGCTTTTAGGATCAGAAAAATGTATAAACATTTTTTTCAGGAGGAGAGTCTACTGCATTGGAAAGAGAGAGAGGGTGACTCCCGGCAAACATCCCCTCATCATGTAAAGAGAAGCATCACTTCACTAAAGCCACAGAACAGATGTTGACTGAGGACCTGCTGTGTGTCAGGCACCTCGGTGGACACTGGGGAGACAGGGTCTGATCTCAGTGCCTGACTCAGAGTCAGCTGAGATAAATGACAAAACTGCACTGTGCCACCACAGCAGGAATGGAACAGGGAGTTCCCCATGCCCAGCAAGGAGGTTAAAGGCGGGAACAGGGAGGGGGGCTTTGGAGCTCTCTGTAGTTCAGTGATTTTTGGTTAATGCCTACGAGGAATGAGATCAATCCTTTTCCCTGCCCCTAGACTCCAGTCATTTAGCTTGGCTTAGCAACCAGTGTGTAATCTCTAAAGTAAGAATGATAATAGGGAGGGCTTGAGGGAGAATCTGGGTGAGATGCCCAGCAAGAGCATGACACATGGTGTATTCAATAAATGACCCCACCCAGAGTTTCTGCCATTCGCTGACTGCATCACCCTCCATCAGAAAAGACAAGCAGCTTTATGTGGAGCTGGCTGATCCCTCTGATCATTGCTGAAGTGCCATGTTCAGGAGCTCTGAGGCTGAATGGGGGTTCAGTGTGACTCCATCTACCAGGCATAGGAGAAGGGAGTGGAGTTGTTATTTGCCCTCCCTAAACTCAGACATTTTCAGAAGTGTGAGCTTATTTTAAAATTGCCCCAATGCAAATAGAAGCAGGAAAAACAGTCCTGTTACCATAAAATGATTTTAAAACACAGTGATAGGAAGTAGGATTGTCTGCAATTCTGGCTATGGACAACACCTTTCTCCCTATATCACGCGTCTCTCAAACCCACACGTGATTATGAAAAAAGAGAAGGGCAAAAGAAAATACCGAGTTAAGAGATGAGCCTAAGGGGGACTAGAGAAAGTGACCTCAGCATGGCTTTGAATCAAACCTACTGTGGTTGCATGGTTTTTCCCTAGTTGTCACTGACAGAGCAAAAACAATTGAAATACTCGACAACCGCTAACATTGGTAAAGGACATGACTTCACATTTGATCAAGGAAGGATGCTAGCTAGCTCTCCCACTCAAAGTGAGAGTCTCTTACCGGCTTGAAAAGGATGTGAAACAAACTCTATAAAGCAGTTCATTAAAAGGATGTAGAAGAGTAATGGCCACTCAGCAAATCTAGTGATATTACTATTGTGTGTGCAGATGTGTATGCCAAAGTCAGGGTTAACTGAAGCACTTTACAACTAAATTTCTAACCTACTCAATTAAGAATGGTCTTTCCCAGGTATCATAGTATCATTGGAGTTTGCCCAGGATCAGTTGTTCCTATATTAACCAACACCTGTATGAAGTTCTTAAATCCTTAAATCAGCAGTTCTGAAACCACTAATTTAGAAAAAGATCTCCTACTTAATGAAGCCTTCCTTGATGTTTGCTTGGGTTGAAGTAGTCTTGACCTGCTCTGGGTTCCCATGATCTTTTATCGATACATGTCTTAGCTTACATCACACTACAGCTTGCACACAAGTGAACCGTGCGCGTGTGGTGAAGTTCTACAAGAGCTTAAGTCCTGTGAAAGCAAAGTCTAGGTCTGCTGGCTTTGGGTCTCTCATTACATTTAGCTCAGTACATAACAGATGCTTGGTAAATGTTTATGATGTATAAAAATGAATACACACACACACACACACTAATCACTCTGCCCCAGTGACAGAGAGCCTTTGTCATACTCACCCTAAGTCAAGGTTTCCTTCACCAACTCCAATGTCTAAAGAGGCCAAGCAGCTAAGGTAGATGCGTGAATAAAGCAGGTGTGGGGCGCAGCGTTTGATGAATTGGTGAAGTCATACTTTTATCTAGAGGGCGGATGCTACCTGGCTTCACATTCTTGCTGCTCTGCAGAAATGTGTGTACTGATTGGCCAGATCTTCTCATTTTTTATAGGCTAAAAATGTGGACCTATGTGAAATCTTTCGGTTTGAAAATGTTATCAACTAATGAATTTCTAAACACAGAGAAGGGTGAATAGAAGCTATCTTTGGGCCAGACGCAGACCACAGGCTGACAGCTTGCAACCTCTGTTAGGTATCGAATGACCCTGTCCTTCACCCACACAATTTTCTTCTTTAGTTTCTCCCTGCAAGGGATGAGTAATGCCCTTCGGCCTGGAAACCTCTAACCTCATCTTCACTGTTTCTGTCCTCTTCTCTCACTGAAGGATTGTCTTTAAGACAGAGTTTGTTGTTATCTGCCTGAAACTTCCCCCGGTTTTCTTGACTACTGTTAGGATAAACACAATTTCCAACCCCAAACCTGGGCCCATTACTCTTACCTTTCAAATGCTGATCTTCTTGTATTTTTGCCAAGTGAAGGCCACCTTTTCTCTTTGTAGTACAAGCCACTGCAAACCTTCTTTTTATCCAATTTGCTTTGAAATACATTAGGAAATACATTTTTTTAACAAATACTATTTTATTACTTAAAAATACATAGTGATAAAAAAAAAACAACACACATAGTGATCCTAAGGGTACATGTCACAAATTACAAAAGAAAAATGTACAGGGAAAAGTAGAGACAAATGTGTTAAATGACAATAAGGTTCCCATTCATACGGAGTCCATTAAGAATAAAACACTTCTTTGTTAGTTAGAAAAGGCCAAGAATAGGTACAGCGCTATGCAGAAAATGCCAGTTAACCTAGAAATATACCTTTACTAAAAAGTAGCAATGTGTTGGTAGTGTATCTAAACATGTCCTAAACTGAATTACAGCATACACAGGTCCAGTGTTCCACAATGCAACCATTGGTTTTAGGCAGGAATCTGTGAGAGATTTGGTTGCCTATCCTGCTGAAAGAGCAAAGCCCCGAGACTGATTAACTTCCCTACCTTCCACAAAGCTTTGTTCGGGTGATTTTGGAAAGTGGTGTGAAACACCCCACTCATTGCTGTTCCAAGTTCCCTCAGAACAGACACTGTGGACTCATCTCTGGCTCAGCTAGGCTGTTTTTTCACCCTACCTTAACCTGAGTATCCTTCCTTTGTGTCAATCAATCCCCTTCTATATTTTAAGTTAGGGTTTTTTCTTTGGCTATTTTTTCCTTGGGAACAGGTTTTAGGTTTCATATTTTCCCACAGAACTATGCCCTTGACTACATACCCAGCAAGCCAGACTCTCACTGGCTCCTTCTTCTCGGTGGGCTTGCTCACCCATTGTGGGGTCTTTAACGAGTGGCCAGGCTGACTTACATAAGTTATCGTTGAATATACTATAACCCTGATCACTATTTTATCAACATGTTGGGACTCTTAGGACTTAGAGATGGTGTTGGTCTATCTTATTCTTAAGATGTCCCTGACATTCCAGTCTCTTTTGTGAACGCAGTAGGAGTGGCATACATAATACACACATACTTCTACAGAATAAAAAGTCCTCTGCGTTATCTCATCCAGTTCATCTTTTCAAAGTTTTTCTCCTGCACCAGAGCCAAATAACCCATACAATCTGCCATATTTCAAGTAGAAATATGGATGTTCATATTCATATTTCTGCTACTCAGCTGAAAAAGCTTTTCATGCTGAAATCCTTTAACTAGTTCCTGTCCCAGAACTGATGGGCTTACAGATCCAACTTAAAAATCTCACTTTTCCTAATCTGTAAAAGGTGGATCACAAAGCATTCACATGATTGGGCTTGAAAAGGAAGAGTATGTTAAAATAGTTTTTTTAAAAAGGAAAGATTTCAGCACATTTTTAAGTGTGCAATAATCAAAATACTAATAATCAAAATAATATTAATCAAATAATAATAAAATAAGCAAAAGTAGCCTATAGAAAAATTAGCCTACAGAAAGCACAAATAATCCAGAATAATCTTCTGAGGCTACCTAGAGGATGGGCAAGATGAACTCAAATGTACTAAGTACTCATTCCATGATTAGTCTGGACTCGGTTAAATAATGCTCTTCAGAAGTGTCATCAGAAGAAAACAAATAATTCCAAAGTAAAATTAAAAGCAGTGGTAGGGAGTGGAAAGATGGGGGTGGGGTAAAAATTCACCAGGGAGAGAATGCAGACCTCAGAACTCTGACCTTCCGAAAATGATCTACCAATATTAGAGCTTCTACTGAAGCCTGCGTTTAGTTAACAGAATTGTTGTGAGCAAATTTGAAATCAAATGTCTACTCAGCGACTGGCTAAGGTATTTTTTTTTAAGAGCTCCCATGATCACTTAAAAAGAAAACTGAACTTCACATCTTACTAACCTTGTCTTCAAATACTGAAGTCTCCAGGAGTCTCAAAATTTTAAGCCACTTTACTTGCCCAATTTCATTCCCAGTCATATAGTCTGAACTAAGGTGGAAAACTGCCATTGTTTGTTATGGCTTAAATCTGGTTTAGTGGTTCAGAGAATCCCCTCCCTGGAGAAGCAAGACATTCTACCTGAGAACACAACGAGGCCCAAATGAAAATTCTGTCTTATCTCGTGATCAAGAATGGCAACTCTATTACTGCAGGCACCATAGACATGATCTCAAGTACTGGCCACCAGGGTTGCTCTTGCTTGGAACTTTTCCATCATTCCATCTACTCTTCACTATGACAAAGTGACTAGGTTTTAAAATAACAAACATTTTCCTTCTATGAAAATGAACCAAAATATTCAAACATCAAAGCTACGTTTATTTTCAAGCAACGTGAACTTGCCTCTTATTTAAGATTGACTCTCTTCCCAAAAATCATGTTAGTTTTAGCTTTCAGTTTATGATTTTGTGTTTGGTATTTAAGGTTAACTCTTTAGTTGATTAGACGTAAGCCAATATTAACAGCAGCAACCGCCACTGTGAAAATGAGATGCTACATGTTTGGTCTTAAAAGTCAAGAACCTATGAGTTAACTAGATGATCTACTCTAGCTTCAAATTAACCACATTAAAATAATTAAATGCTCTTTCCTCTTCATGTTGCAAAACATAAAAATGTCATACTCTGAAATCTGAGAATGACTGTTCTCATTTGATTCAGGAGATGGTGTGGTATCTTTAATTCCTTTATCAATATTATCCCAGACCAACAGATGGAAGATCAAGCAATTACAGAGAAATGAGCATGTGCTGTACTTATCATGCTTTTTTTCTCCCTGAAGTTTGCTTACTGAAAGCTTTTTTGCTATATTCACCAGTCAGGGATGTTTACAGCCAAGAAATGACAAAGAAAAAATTAAAAAGCTCAGGGAAATCCATGATATATTGTAGAGGCAGGGACAGAGGACAAACTTACCTCTCTTTTTTCAGTCTATTCCCCTGTTGCAAGATTTTTATTCTAACAGACAGGTATCCAATAATCCTTGATTTGTGTTCCTATATGGGGAAATTGTGACCTAGATTTTGTCAAGATAGTAAATCAGTTGGCAAGTATTTATTGAGTATCTATTATATGCTGAACCCACAGCTGGACTCTGCAGACATACTGGTGACAACTCAGAATGTAGCCCCATCTACTAAGGGAGCCAGAAAACTAGTGGGGAAGACAAATACCAAGGAAATCATTTCATTTAGTAAACGTGAAAGAGTTGAACTTTTTATCATAGCTCTTGGGATCAAGACAAGTTACATGCTATATCAGTTTGGGTCCCAGCAAAAAACAGAGGCACATTTACATAGGTAAATGGGAGGCTTTACTAAAGGCTCTATTTTTAAAGGTGTGAGCAGAATTCAGTCCCCTAAAAGGAATGTATAGTATTCCAGGGTAATAACAAGGAATAGTAGAGTCCTCCAGAGTAATAACAAGGAATGGTATAGTGCCTAAGTCTAGCAATGATAAGGAGTCAGCTACTACCCCCAGGTCCTTCTCTTTGCCCTCCACCCCCAACCCTACATACACACTTATGGGAGTAGAGCCATGCTCTGGAGCACCTAGAGGAGGGCCTGATAGGAACCGTTGTCCCAGTGGAGGAATGCAACCAACGCTCAGCAACCTAGCAGCAAGAGCTGGGGAATAAATACCCCAGCCTCACTCTCTTCTCTCGACTCCCATTTGTGAATACAGGGCTGGAACTAGGTCCACTAGGACCTTAGAGCACCATCACAACGCTCTAAGGACCTTGCTTCTTTCGCCCTAAATCTGGCCTAGGGTGAATCTAATTAAAGCCAGACAGCAAGGCTGTCTGGATTGCAATCATGGGATACTGCTACCGCCAAGGAAGTGGCACTGACTCACACAGGCACCAGACACAAAATTCCCCAACCTTTTTCTCCTTTCACAGACTCACTTCCTTCTTCTTGCTCCCATTGGCTGAAGCCAATGAGAAGCCACCAGAAAGGGAGGTAGGGAAACGTAGTCCCCACGATCAGCCTTGTAGGATGCAGAGCAGAGCAGAGCAGAAAACAAGATCAGGTGATGGGCAAATGGGGAGGTTATTTTAGTTATTTTTATTACCTCCCCTGTTCCGGCTCTAGAGATCCACTTAGTTCATCTGAACCTGAGTGAGATCAGAAAGAAGTATGGCTAAGAGAGAGTAGCAAATGGTCACTACCACTGGGCAGAGCATACAAAAGCAATGTTTTTTCAATACTTTTCAAGGTAACATACTGACATGGCTATAAGACTATGATATAAAAACATGATAGGAAAAATGTGAAAGTGACCATGAGACACATATAAAAATATTAAAGGCACGTTTTATTATGGTTTTATTCCCTTAACCACCACTGGCGTAGGTATTAGATATTGGGTTAGCAAGGAACACTTCATAATAGGATGGCAAAACAGCATCTCTAGAAAATTATCCCTCCATAAGCCTCCCTTAGAGTATGTAGGACACAGTGATGCACCATCCAGATTCCTCATCAGGAATGAAGGTCTTAGCCCCCCAGGTGCTGGAAATACTGTTCTCAGGTATCAGTCCCCTCCAGGGATTGTCTTAGCTCTAAGACAGTCACTCCCCCAAGGTCATGTTCCTCTTCCCAGTCACAGAACAGCTCACATCCCAGGACCGATTAACATAGGCTTATAAAGGACCAGCCCCCTGACTCCATCTAGGGACAGTTTGGAAGGGTCATGCATTTTTAGGACTCCTAGGGATGGCTGAGGATTCCACTGACACTCCATCTCAGCCTGACTTCTCCCTCTGTACAATCCTGATTACCTCTCTTCCCTTCCAAAGGTTGATCCCAAGAACACCCCTAATAAAAGCCCCAAAATGCTGGTCTCCATTTCAGAGTCTGCTTTCCTGGGATCCAGAGAACCCCTAACAAATAAACACTTGTATTTCTCTATGTTGTTCAACATGCCTTTATTGTAAAACAATTAAGTGAAGAAATTATTTTCCTGCTAATATTTCATTAAACTCTCTGCACATTAGCTTCCCTTTCCAAGTTTCTAGTTTTGCTCTTGAAATGTACTTGAGAAAATTAATAGGCCTAGATATTTCAAAATAAAACCCAAAGCACACTAAGTCTTCTACCAGAAAATCAGAGTAGAGAGCAAAAAGGAGAACCAAGGTCCAAGCTACAAAGGAATGAGGACTTAAAAAAAATAGGTAGAAGACCTATACATATAATAAAATTTGTTTTTAACTTGGGGGGGAAGGGAGAGGGGAATGAGGGAGAGTGTAACAAACTCTCAGATTTACACACCCAATGAAAAAACACACTTAAAATGGAAAGTGGATGTCTGGTCTCATGGACTACTTGCACTAGAAATCCACTTCTGTTAGTAATCAGAATACTTTTCCTCTGTGGCAACATCACAGGAACACACCAGATTTGTCATGGGTGCAAGCTCCCTCCACACTATCTGAGATCTACCCTCGGAGGATGTCAAAGCCAGAGTAGTCAAGAGCCCTCTTCAGGGATTGATAGGAAAGACTGATAAGGCACTGTGCTAAATGCTTTAATAATATCTCATTTAAGGGAAAGAAAGAAGAGGTGCTGAGAATTCTAAATCATGTATTGGGTTATCACAGCTATTAAATGATTATGTGTATCAAAAAAAAAGGAAGAAATCAAAGAGGAGCTATAGGGGTTTTGCAACATGTTAAGTTGGCTTGGCTGAACATTTCCCAAAATTCCCTTTCCTGTATGTTTTAGGTTAGGTTAGACAACCAAAGAATTCTTGTGAGAGATTTGGAGGGCAGTCCTTTCATAACTCAGATACACTGTTGCTGGTCATCTTGTTAGCATGAGCCAGTGGCTGAGCCTTCAATGAGTCCACCCTTCCCTGACTCCTCCAGCATTTTTTGTGGTCGCCCCACAGAGGTGGGATGGATCCTTCCACACGAATTTGGTTCAGACACTGTGACGACCTATGCAGCAGGAGAGAAGGAAGAGGTCTAATTCTCAAATAATGAGGTTTTCTGGGGAGAGCAAGGCAGGCTGTCAAGCAGCTTGGAAAATGGCTTCGGAGGGCAGAGAAAAAAGGTTCACTTGGGGTTTTACGGTGGTCAGAGGGGGTGGGGCTGGGGTGATAGCTCCCACGCATGTGTTGGTGTTCATGTGGTTTGAACTTCCCAGATGTACCCAAGGTGGGAGTATTCAGTCTTTCTTACCAGCCTGCCAGGTATGAGACAGAAGGGGAAGGGAGAGTGGTAAAGCTCAAGCACTGTTAGCTGTTAATAAACAACAAAAAAATGGAGTCAATCTCTTTAATAGAAGCTTCTTGGATTCCTGGACCACGTGTGTGTGTTTCACCCTCTTAGTAAGGGCCTTGGCTTTTGCAGAGCATTCGCACCACCAAGATCAGAGGCAATAAGAAGGGACAGAGGTTTCAGTATATCCTCGTGGGCTCGACTTCATGCTTGTGGGTTCCAGCTTGTTCTTAGTTTCCCCCACTTTACAACTATTGCCTTCAGAATCGCCTGAACTGTGTGGACTTTGAGCTCTACCAGTAGGTACAATGACAGCCTTAGAGAGAATACTTAACCAGCTCCCATCATTGCATCTGGCCAAATCCCCGAAACAAATACGTGTGTGTGTGTGTGTGTGTGTGCACGCGCGCGCTTGCGTGTGTGTGTGTACGTATACATATTAGTGATTCTGCTTCTCTGATTGAACTGTGACTGATACAGGAACCCAAATCCTAATTGTTTGGGATATGGGAACATGGTTCAAGAAAGGTTTGGCATCTCTGACCACATAATGCTCCCATTCAGTATATTCAGTAGCTCTCACTGGGCTCCCAATTAAGTATCAGGGTGTTTAAAGCCCCTAGGTCTGCACTTATACTCTGTACTGTAGTCAAACTGGACTGCTGGCAAGCTCTCTAACCAGACAGGCATACTCACATACCCAAATGGTGTGGGAAGAAGGCCACACCCAACTACCACCAGATGAGAGGCCCTAGCCAATCATCCCTCTTAGCCATGATTAACTTATTTGTATGGTGGCATGTGTGTTCTCTTTGGATAATCCTCCACCTTATCAGTCTCATTTTGAAAAGCATGACTGCATGTGTGTAACTGGAGAGATTTTTTTTTTCAAAGAAAGACTCTATATATTGAGACTGCCTTAATTACTATTTTTGTTAGAAACCAATTCTCAGGGCCCTTTTCATGCAGCATACTTTCTAACTTTTAGATTGTAGGGTCTAACTGTGTCAGTCATGATATCTACATATGTATTTCCTCCCTTTCATTTTTCTCTCACTTCCCTTAACATATTAAATGCCATAGCAATTTCCTACAATGCCCAATTTATGCCAAGTGAAGATTTTTCATACTTGCAGACAGGACTTAAAAGTGCCAGCATTTAAAAGCTTAAGTTCTTATCAAGGCAAATGATTATAGTCATTTGTGTAATTCTTGTTGACAGTTTTCTTTAACTTTGGTCTCCATGTCATAAAAATTAATGTCTATAATTTGCTTTATGTTCCCACAGAGAGGGACAGCAAAAGAAAGAGGGAAAATACCTGCTCTGTTAGAGAGTGTGGCCAGAATTGATCATGTCAGTGAATATCCAGAATAAAATTAATGTTGCTAAGAGGCAAAGAAAAGGATGGAACAAAAAAAGCATTAAACAAATATACCGGGGGAGAAATATAAACTCTACAGAAGACAGACCTGCTAATAAAAAGATAGAGTACTAAATTATTATGACTCTAAACTTAGCTGAATGATTGTAATCATTTTTCAATTCCTGTTTACCAAGTCAAATTAGAAAAATAAACTTGCACAATAAGAATAATGGAGACACCAGAGAATAAGTACTAGCAAAATGCAAGTGGGGAGTATTTAGAGTAACTGTGCACATAAACATTTGGTCTGGATGATATGCATTCTAGGATAATAAGAAAATTAGCAAACTTCTATTGAATTGCTTCTACTTGTCTTTAAACAAAGCACTCAAGACACACCATAAGATTAGGGGAAAACAGATGTGATATTCCGCAGAGCAGGTAAGAATGGCTGAGCTGGCTATTCTAATTCAGAAACTCTACTTTAGCAATATAATGAACAAATATAATAATATGAAAAATCTTTAACCAGTTAGAACACAATGGAACCGTAAGCAAAAGACAAGATGGGCTTACAAAGAAAATACCATGTTGGACTGAAGTCATAGATTTTTGCCAACAAATTAGAAAATCAATGACCAAAGGAAATGAAGTAGATGTTTCATAATTGGCCTTTGGTGAAGCTTGTGACAAAATCTCATAAAATTCTATTTGTTAAATTGGTTTGAATTGGCTTAAAGATGAATATAGTCATCTGGACCGAAAATTGGTTGCTTCGTTGAAGGAATATGCCTACAAGGCTCTGACGAGGATGAGTATTTATATTTTTCAATGCTCCTACATTTTCCTTCTTCCTTTCAAGGCCTTGATGAAAATGAGGGTAAAGTTACACATTCAGGCACTACCCATATGCAGACATTAACTTTTATATTTTTAGCTTGCTAAATGGTAGTGCATCCACTTGAAGAACACAGATGTAGAAGGAAATGAAGGAATGGAATAAAATGAAATATTTCTGATAAAGGCATAAAGTACAAAATGCTGGCTGTTTCTGATCATGTGTATGTAAACAAACAGAGGTAGGGTTTTGTTTGGGGCTTTTGTTTTTTGTTTTGGGGTTTTTTGGGGGGGTCTTTTTTTGTTTTAGTTTTTGTTTTTTCTTTACTTTGGTTCAGTTATCATCTGCACACATTCTGGATTAAAAATAGCTGGAGTATAACTAAGAACTTAACTGTTGAATGATCCCCTTTCTTGATCCTTGGATGATCCTTAAACCTTGAATGATCTCCCCAGCTACTCTTCCTACCCTCCCATCCAAAAATCCTCCTTGTCAATGGAAAAAGAGCTGTCAGGAAGCTTCTTAAAGACATACTTTGTGTGACAACTAAGGTAAGCCTTGTACACACAAGCCAGGTAACAAGTAGAACCTAGAACTTGCTGATCCTCTCTCACCTGACAGATGGAAACCCGTAAGGGACAAATTTTATCTGGCAGGATCTCAGGGTATGAATGGGGGCCTTTTAGTCACTGGGACAAAAGTAATGAACAAATGGTAGGATTTTGTAAGATACCTAAAACTGGGTCACCTAATCTGATACAGAAGGTAGGAAAAACCATGGAAATGGATAAGCAAAGTGGCAGAAAGGAAGGCTTGAACTAGGTGTTAAAGGCCAAGCAAGAGATCATCTGGGATTTAGGAAAGAAAAGCAGGGGAATGTTCCAGGCAGAGGGCAACTTACATGCAAAGGTACAGAAGCAAGTGCACCCTGAAATTCAGAGCAGCTGTGAGTAATTTGTTGTTAGAATGACTCTACACCCTGCCACCATGCCACCACCACTTAAAACTTTTAGTAATGCTTTATTGTGAATAGGATAATGGGGTGGGTAGGGAATTCCTATTATGGCCTATAAGACCAACATGATCTGGCCCCTAACTCTGCTGCTTCATCTTGCTGCATCCTGTTGAGAGACAATTCTCCATGGGTCATTTGTGTTTCTGTACTTCTTGCAAGGAGAAATATTAACTGCCCTTTTGTTCCAGACAATTTTTTCAAGAATGATTGTATAGGGAATTGCCCTGGAATTTAGAGACAGTGTCTCCCTGAAGCAGAAGGTGATTTGCTTAACTGTCCAATATAATAAAGACAATATCTCCCTCAGACCGAAGCTCAAGCTGACCTACTTCCCATTTTAAAAGATTCAGGTTCCCAAGCTCAGGATTCCTCAATGGTAACACAAATTCACTGTGTTCAGCTCCACCTTTGGTCACTCCATGTTGCCTATGTGAGACTATGGTGGTGGCGGCAGCAGTGATGGTGGAGGATGGATGGTGGAGGTGTATGATGCAAATGTGAAGCCCTTGCTACTTGCTGTGCCATGAGTAATGGAGTCTTTTGTCTCTGATCCCGGAGTCTTGTATCTTCTATCAATATCCATAAAATGGTGACATACTAACTTGTTTGTGTACATGTAGAGTAAAATCTCGAACCCATCACAGCTCTTGACACACCCTCACTTTCTGAACTCCAATTGCATTCAACATTATTAGACATCAGAAAAATGCAAATGCAAATTAAGACCACAGAAAGCTATCATTACATACGTATCAGAATGACGAAAATACAAAATACAAAATACACTCACTAAATGCTGGCAAGAATGACAAGAAACTAGATCACTCATACTTTGTTAATGGGAATATATAATGGTACAGCTAATCTAATGTGGCAGTTTCTTAAAAAACTAAATGTGCAATTACCATACAACCCAGCCATTGCACTCTTGGGCATTTATCTCAGAGAAATGAAAACTATGTCTATACAAAAACCAGTACATAAATGTTTATTCCAGTTTTATTCATAATAGACAAAAACTGGAAACAGGCTACCCGTCTTCAATAGGTAAACGGTTCAACAAATCCACATCCATACCGTAAAATACTACTTGGTAACAAGAAGGAACATATATATATATGTTCCTTCTTATATATATATATTTTTTTTTTTTTCTTAAGAGAGAGAAAACACAAATGGGGCAGGACACAGAGGGAGAGGGAGAGAGAGAATCCTAAGCAGGTTTCTAGCTCAGCATGCAGCCCATTATGGGGCTCCATCTTATGATCCCAAGATCATGACCCAAGCCAAAATCAAGAGTCAGACACTTAACCAACTAAGCCAACCAGGTGCCCCCAAAGGAACAAACAATTGATACATACAACAATTTGGACGAATCTCAAGAAAATTATGACTAAAAAAAAGCCAGTCCAAAAAAGTTACACATTGTATGACTCCATTTATATAACACTTTGTAATGGTGAAATTTTAGAAATAGAGAACAGATTAATGGTTTCCAGAAATTAGAGACAAAGGGAGAAAGGTGGATGTTGTTGCAAAATGGTGGCATCAGGGATCTCTATAATGATGACACTGTTCAATATCTTGACTGCAGTAGTACGTACATAAACCTATACATGCAATAAAATTCTAAAAAACTAAAAAAACCCCAAAAAACTAAATATACAAACACATTCAACATACAAGTGAACACAGGTAAAATTGGGGAACTATGAATAAAGTCAGTGGATTGTATTAATGTCAATATTTTGGTCTTGGTACTGTGCTATAGTTTTGTATAATGTCCTCATTGGGGGAAACTGAGGAAAGAGTATATGGGCTCTCTGTATTATTTTCCCTATCAAAATTTCCAAATAAAAATTTCTGCAACATGCCACGGATACTTTTTTTGGATAAGAAAGGAAATCTACCAAAGAATGTTTAAAGGCAAAAAGAGAAAAGGGATGAATCATTTCTAGGGTTCACCTTCTGCCTCTGCTACTTGTCTGATGGGTAACCAGGCAAGTGACATGGTTCTCTAAGTCTTGAATTCCCCATCTCTGAGGCATCTCTGTTAATGGCAACCATCCTAGGGGGGCTGTTAAGAGAACTGAGATTATATAGGTAAAGCACAGTACTTGGAATACAGATAGTCAATAAATGTTGCTTCTTCCACTAAAATTATTAATTCCACTTTTAAAACTCATGTTACCAAACCAGTTGTTCCAACTGAAGAAGGGAGACACTGGTCAGAAGGTTTCAGACTGATAAAGAGATTTTTTTTTCTCTAACAAATGTTTCTAAAGTAAAAGTGTTCTATAAGTATAGTATTCTAATGGGAGATAAAAAACAACAAACTAGTTAAATAAAAGCATTAAAAAATTTCATATTCACCAAGATATACCAGATTCTGGGCCATAATATATATTAAAATATTTTAAAAAAATAGAGACTATTTAAAGTATGTTCTTATCCCACAATGGAATTAAATGAGAAGTCAATAACAGAAAAATTGCTGGAAAATCCCTCAAATATCTGGAGATTAAACAACATACTTCCAAATAACATGGTTCAAAGAAAAAGGCATAAGACAAATGAAAAAGTTTTTGAACTAAATAAAAATGAAAACACAACTTAATCAAAAATTGCGGGATTCTGCAAAAACACTGCCTAGAAGGAAATGTATAGCATTGAACACATATATTAAAATTGAAGAAAAGTAAAAAATTAGTAACCTAACCTTCCACCTTCGGAAATCAGAGAAAGAAGAATTTAAGCTGAAAGCAAGAAGAGAAGATACAATAAAAAACAAGAATCGATAAAATGGAAAACAATAGAGAAAATCAATGAAACCGAAAGCTGGTTCTTTGAAAAGATCAATAAAGTTGATAAGCTTCTAGCAAGGTTAACTAGGAAAAAAAGAAGAAAGACACAAATTTATCAATAACAGAAATGAAAAAAGGGTCATCAGTACTGCTACCAGGGATATTAAAAGGATAATAAAGGAATATTATGACCAACTTTATGTCCATTAATATGAATACTTAGGTGAAATGGACCGATTCCTTGAAAGACACAAAATACTAAAACTGACAAAGGAGAAATAGATAATCTGAATAGGCCTATATTATTAAATAAAACTTTATAAAAATAGAAAGCACCAAATCCTGATAATTTCACTGGTGAATATCAAAAATTTAATGAAGATATGACACGAGTTCTCTACAATTTCTTTCAGAAAATAAAAGTAGATGGAATACTTTCCAACTTATTCTATGAAATCAGCATTAATTTAATACCAAAACCAGATAAAGGCATTACAAAAAAGAAAAGCTACAAAACATTATCTCTCATGAATACAGATGTAAAATCCTTCACAACATATTAGCAAATATATATATGATGTATAAAAATAATTACACCATGATTTATTCCAAATATGCAAAGCTGGTTTGATTATTAAAAAATCAATATAATCCACACAACAGGCAAAAGTAAAAAAAATAGTATGATCATATTGGTACACGTAGACACAGAATTTGGTGAAGTCCAACACTCATTCACAAATAAAACCCTCAGCAAACTAGGAATAGAGAAGAACTTTCCCATCTTAATGAAGAAAATATACAAAAAAATCTATAGGTAATGTAGGAGCCAATGGCAGGCCGCTCCAAGATGGGCCATTTTGGCATGAAGATTATTTTGAATTAAAAAGCAATCAAAATCCAGCAGATTCAGGAAAAGCTCTTTACTTCCCCCTAAACTGCCTAAAAAGAATTTAGGTAGAGGACCTGCTCCAGGAAGAGTGCTAATGACCATAAGAGAACTACACTGTGATATGAATTAGGTATGGAGGATAGGGAGGAACCCAGCAGGGCCTGTTTAATCAGTCTTCTCTTTGCCCCAGTTGTTTCTGAGAGGCTCAGCCAACATCCGTTTACCAAACATTTACTTTTTCTCTCCTTCTAAGGATTGCATTCCTTCCCTTGAAAGTCCCAGACCCGTATCCCTTTCTCCTTAGTTCAGGATGACAAAAGTATCCCATTTTGCTTGACTGTCTTTGGAATTTCCATGTTTGTATGGGTTCCCATATGTACACCATTAAATTTTATCTTCTCCTGTTAATCTGTCTCATTAATTTGATTCTTAGTCTGGCTAGAAGGATCTAGAAGGGAACAGGTCATTCTTGCTCCTTGATAGTATTATCATACTCAATGCTGATATACTGAACTCTTTCTCCCTAAGATGGGGAAGAAGGTAATGATATTCTCTATTTACCAATCCTATTTAACATCATCCTGGAAGTCCTAGCTAGTGCAGTAAGACAAGAAAAGGAGACAAACAGTAGATTAGAAATTGGTTTGAAAGGAAGAAATAAAACTGTTATTCTCAAGTGACATGATTGTCTATGTAGAAAATCCCAAAGTATCAGTAAAAAGACTCTTGGAATTAATAAGCAAGTTTAGCAAGGTCATGGGATACAAGGTCAATATATAAAAGTCAATTGCTTTCCTGCGTATCAGTAGTGAACAACTGGAATTTGAATTTTAAAAAACAATGGCATTTAACATAGCATAAAAAATGAAATACTTAGGTATAAACTTAATATAACAGGTACAGGGTCTCTATGAAAATAATTATAAAATTCTGATGAAACAAATCAAAGGAAGATCTTGGAAAATGGAAACAAATTCCAAGTTCATGGATTGGAAAACTCAGTGTTATTAAGATGGCAATATTTCAGGGCACCTGGGTGGCTTAGTCAGTTAAGTGTCTGCCTTCAGCTTAGGTCATGATTCCCGGGTCCTGGAATCCAGACGAATCAGGCTCCCTGCTTGGCGGGGAAGCCTGCTTCTCCCTCTCTCTAGGCCTGCTGCTCCCCCTGCTTGTGCTCTCTCTCTCTCTCTCTCTCTCTGTGTATGTGTGTGTGTGTCAAATAAATAAATAAAATCTTTAAAAAAAGATGGCAATATTTCACAAATTGACTTATAGATTCAATGTAATTCCAGTCAAAATCCCAGCAAGATTTTTGTAGATATTAACAACAAGATCCTAAAGTTTGTATGGAAATGCAGAAGACCTAGAGTAGCCAACACACTACTGAAAAAGAACAAAGTTGAAGGACTCACACTACTGATTTCAAATAAAGCTACAGTAATCAAGACAGTTGTGATTTGAACAAAGAACAGATTCATAGATCAATGGGATAAAATAGCTCAGAAGTAGACTCACACATTCATAAAGAAGAGGTGGTGTATATATACAATGGAATATTATGCAGCCATCAAAAGGAATGAAATCTTGCCATTTGCAACGACGTGGATGGCACTGGAGGGTATTATGCTGAGTGAAATAAGTCAATCAGAGAAAGACATGTATCATATGATCTCACTGATATGAGGAATTCTTAATCTCAGGAAACAAACTGAGGGTTGCTGGAGTGGTGGGGGTGGGAGGGATGGGGTGGCTGGGTGATAGACATTGGGGAAGGTATGTGCTATGGTGAGCGCTGTGAATTGTATAAGACTGTTCAATCACAGACCTGTACCTCTGAAACAAATAATACATTATATGTTAAAAAAAAAAAGAAGATAGTAGGAAGGGAAAAATGAAGGCAAGGAAATCGGAGGGAGAGACGAACTATGAGACACTATGGACTCTGAGAAACCACCTGAGGGCTCTAGAGGGGAAGGGGGTGGGGGGATGAGTTAGCCTGGTGATGGGTATTAAAGAGGACACGTACTGCATGGAGCACTGGGTGCTATACACAAACAATGAATCATGGAACACTACATCAAAAACTAATGATGTTATGTATGGTGATTAACATAACATAATAAAATAAAATAAATGTATATAAAAACTAATGATGTACTATACAGTTGCTAACTGAACATAATAATAAAAAAATTAGTAGACTCACAAATATAGTCAATTGATCTTTGAAAAAGAAGCAAAGTCAATGTAATGGAGAAAAGACAGTCTTTTCAAAAAAGGTGCTAGAACAATTAGATGTCCATTTGCAAAAAAAAAAAGAACCTCTACACCCTTACACCTTTCACAATAACTCAAAATGGATTACAGACTTAAATATAAAACTATAAAACTCCTAGAAAAGAGCAAAGCAGAAAATCTATGTGAACTAGTTTGGTGGTGAGCTTTTTAGATACAGCACTGAAAGCATGATCCGTGAAAGAAAAAATTGGTAAGTTGGACTTTATTGAAATTAAAAACTTCTGCTGGGTATAAGACATTTTTAAGAGACTAAAAAGGCAAGTTAAATACTGAGAGAAAACATTTGGATAACACATATCTGATAAAGGACTTGTATTCAAAATATACAAAGAATTCTTAAAACTCATCAATAAGAAAACAAACAAACCCAATGTTAAAAAAATCTGAATGGGGCGCCTGGGTGGCTCGGTTGGTTAAGCGTCTGCCTTCTGCTCAGGTCATGATTCTGGATCCTGGCATGGATCCCCTTGTCAGACTCCCTGCTCAGTAGGGAATCTGCTTCTCCCTCTTCCTCTGTCCTTTCCCTCACTCATGCTCTCTCTCTCTCTCTCTCTCAAACAAATAAATAAAATCTTAAAAAAAAAAAAGATCTGAAGAAATTTCACCAAAAAAGATAATCAGAAAATAAATAAGCATGTGAAAAGATTCTCTGGGTGCTTGGGTGGCTCAGTTGGTAAAGCGGCTGACTCTTGACTTCACCTCAAGTCATGATCTCAGGGACGTGAGATTGAGCCAGGCTTGGGGCTCTGTGCTCAGAGCCAAGTCTTCTTGCTCCTCTCCCTGCCCCTCTCCCTGCTTGCATGCTCCAGCTCTCTCTCTCTCTCAAAAAAAAAAAAAAAAAAAATCTTTAAGAAAAGATTCTCAACATCATTTGTCATTGGAGGTTGCAAATTAAAACATTTGTAACTTTACAGTGGAAAATCCTAGCAAACACTACCTTAGCCAGGTGAGCTATGTTAACGTTAGCAAGAATGTCATTGATAGTATGTATCCTCACCTGAGTCTAGTCATTAGCAAAACATCGGCCAAATCCCAAATAAAGTACATTCTACCAAATACTTCAGGAGTACTCAAAACTATCAAGGTCATCCAAAACAAGAAAGTCTGAGAAACTGCCATAGCCAAGAAGAAGCTAAGGAGACATGACAACTGAATATTGAAACTTGGAGGGGTCTGGGGACAGAAAAAGGAACATTAGGTTAAAACTAAAACAAAAAAATCTGCATAAAGTAGGGACTTCAGTTAATAATAATGTTTCAATATCATTAATTGAATTAATTGAAATGTACCATATTGTTTAATGTTAATAGGAATTGAAATTGGATACAGGGTATATGGGAGTGCCCTGTCCCATCTTTGCAATTTTTCTGTAAATCTACAATTGTTCTTAAAACAAGGAGTTTCACTTTTGCAAAATGAAAAATTTCTGGAATTCCCTTGTACAACAATGTGATTATCCCTAACACTAATGAACTTTACACTTAAAAATGTTTAGGATGGGGCTGCCTGGGTGGCTCAGTCAGTTAAGCATCTGCCTTTGGGCTCAGGTCATGAAGCCAGGGTCCTGGGATGGAGCCCAATGTAGGGCTCCTGGCTGCTCAGTGGAGAGTCTGCTTCTTTCTCTCCCTCTGCCCTCCCCAACCTTGTGCTTGCTCTCTCTTTCTTGCTCTTCCTCTCACCCTCTCTCTCTCTCAAATAAAATCTTTTAAAAAATGTTTAGGATGGTTAATTCTATATTATGCATTTCTCACAACAATTAAAAATTTAAAAAAATTCTTAAAGCCTCATTTTCACTTTTAGCCACACAGGAGTTTCTCATTCTCTTTAATTGCTTTTAACATTACATATTAATTATTACAACATTATAATTATTAGTGTAGCTTCTAGCATGAATACAATGTTTAGTGTATGTAGGCACTGTGCTAAGCATTTCACAAAAATCCTTCAACTGAATCCTTATAGCAACTCCATCAGGTGGGCATTAGTATGTTTCCCATGTTACCGGTGGTAAATATGAAGCCCAGAGGATTTAAGCAAATTGCCATGATCGCATTGCTAGTAAGGGGTTCTAATTTCCAGAGCAATTGGACTCCAAAAATCCACATTCACACCTACTTTGCTATATTTGCAAATTTCACTTACAGCAGTTCACAACCTCCAGACATTAAAATAAAATAAAACTAACAAAAAAAGCACAAGAGTAAACAAATGAGTAAATACCAAGACAGCAGAGCAGCCAGCCAATTAAGTAAAGTGGCTTTGAATTCCTTATGCATTTGCCACAACAGCTTTTTACCATTTTATAGATTGTGAGTCCCCGATTGAGATACCATTACAAACAATATTGGCTTCTATAACTTACTTATATTCAAATAAGCTCATGAAAACTGGGAGGGGGAAAAATGGTATACCTTAGGGACCAGAAAAAATCCTAAAGGTAGTACTTTTTCACAAATGCTGTATTCCTAGGAAAACCAGGCCACAAAATGTCCATTCTAAATATTTTTTCCCTTGGGGGGTGGTGGGGAAGGAGAGTCTTAGGACAAAGAAGAGAAGTAGTACCCTGAAGAAACAGGTTAATCCTTCATTTTGTTTAAACAGATCTGCATTTACCTGTCTGTTTAACCGAGAAGCCCGGCACTTGTCAGGCAGGGGCTGTGACTATTGGAAGAGCCATCTCACACTGAGATTTTTTTTTTTTTTTAAGATTTTATTTATTTATTTGACAGAGAGAAAGAGACAGCGAGAGAGGGACTACAAGCAGGGGGAGTGGGAGAGGGAGAAGCAGGCTTCCCGCTGAGCAGGGAGCCCAAAGCAGGGCTTGCTCCCAGGACCCTGGGATCATGACCTGAGCCAAAGGCAGAGGCTTAACGACTGAGCACCCCAGGCGCCCCTCACACTGAGTTTTGTAAAATCTCACACTGCCCTTCTGGCATTTTTAAAAAGGCAGAAAGTTCACAGGAGGCTAAATTGGATAGTTCCTTGCAGGTTGAAGTTGGAAACCTTTGAGGAAAATATTTCAAGCTCTGTCTGATGTAAAAATCAGCACCAGAGCTTACTTTTAATATGGAAAATCATAAATCTCTGGAATAAATCCCTGTTTCGGAGAAGCAGGCCATGTGAATGGAACATGGAAAACGCATAAATAATTTTGAATAGAAAAGTGAACACGTTTTCTAACTTTGAAAGTGCTACAGAATGTTAAGCCAGGGTTCAAACTCTATGACTCCCCGCCCTCCATCAGCTTTCATTAATTCTATTTTCAAAGACTCACATGAAAGGCAGGCATAACCTCTATTATCAGGGTTCAGATTTCAATACAGATTTAATTAGCTTCACCTTATTGATTATGCTAACTGAGGTTTCTCTATCCTCACTGGTGTTTTGCCCTCTGATTTTCCCAGGACTGAAATTAAGTATGTTAAAAATCTCCTTTTATTACGGTGTCTATTTCTCATCTCCATAGTTTCTGCTTTCTGAAAACTGTTACTGTGGTATTGGAGGCACAGATAATAATAATGACTCCTGCATCTTCTTGTGACTTTCAGCCTTCCATGTTACAAAATATCCTTATTTACCTATTTTAGTATTGGGGATTTAATTCTATCTCGCCTATTTCAAGACCTTTTTTTTATTGCAGTTGCCTATTCTTTTATTTTTAACCTTCAAAATCATTCAATTTTAGGCACAACCCTTTTAAACTGTGGTGAGCATGATTTCGCTTTTGCAGGCAGTCCAAAAATCATTTTTTCCCCCTTTGTAATAAGCGAGGGAAGCCCGTTATGTTTGTTGCTACAATCTGCACGTCTGGTCTCTGTTCTGTCATATTGTTTTATGATATTTTTTGTTGAATATAGGAAGTTGTTCACTGTGTGATCCTTTCTCTTGCCCCCTCCCCTTTTTAAGATGCACACTAAAGTACTGGATAGTAAAATTATATAATGTCTGAGATTTTCTTTAAAACGCTTCAACCATAAAAAGTGGTGGCAGCAGGGGGATGAATAAGTACCGATAACACTGATGGCTATTGAAGCTGGATATTGGGGTTCATTTGTAGTTTCTCCTTTCATGTGTGTTGGGGAATTTTTGTTTTCAAACATGGTTTGCTTTTTAAACGGTTGTAAAAAAATTTCATCTTTCTCATGTTCTACAAAGTTTGCATTATTTACTTTTATAATAAGCCAAGTTCTATCTTCATGAACATAGACCTGAAATAATGAAAACTTAAGAGCTTCATAAAAAGGAGTTAGTCTCTAAATCAAATAAAGACCTTCTCTATTGCCTCAAGCGCTGCAATAAATTATACATACTGTAAATGAGCACAGCTTCTTTTAAAGTTACAAGAAACAATTTTGTCTTTGTGAGAGTTTTATAACTACATCCAATAGCCTATAAAATGCCTCTCTTGATGCGGTTCCCATGGTGACAGGACATAATATATGTGTCCATTAAATTTGGAAATGTAATGAAGTGTAATAAAAATCTACTTCAGAAAAATACACTTCTCAGCATATTTTTATTAATTAAAATATTGCATTGAGCATTTTTCATGTCTGCATGCCTGACAGCAAATAAAAGCTTTGCCACATATTAACTGTGACTCTTGAGTTCCATCCAATATTAATTGGTACAAAATAGGAAAGGCATTTTTGCAGAGAAAATATTTTGACTGGTGGCCCAGAGTGATTAATGGGTAAATAGTTATGCTTCTTGAATTGTGCATATACCATTTCAAATGCTACCAGCAATACGATTCTGACATTTGTGTCCACAGGGGCAGGAACAGACTAGAAAGTAAGTATCATTAAATCTTGAGGAGGAAGAGTAGTTCCTTATTGCTGACTGCCTACCAGAGCCTTGCTGAGAGTATGTAGCCATTTTGTTTGGGTTGGGGGAGGCAGAGTATCATAAAAACAGTTTAAGAAAACCCTGCATAAATTCAACTAACAACAACAAAAGCAAAGACCACAAAAACCACCTCACTACACAACTAGAGGGTCAGAAGTTACCAAAAAAAAAAAAAAAGTGGGGGGGGAGACAAAGAGTAATAAGCAAATCACTCTCATACTCAACTCTGAATAGCTAGAATTTTAAGCAGAATAATTGGAAAGGAAAGAGTCTTATTCTCAGGATGATTACTCAGTCATCTTCAAATAAAGAGCAGAAAATTCTCAACTACTTCCCATTTGCCACCCTCTGTGTATGTCCTCCCAAATTAACAATATCTGAATGACTTTGACACACCTGAAAGCACAAAGCACATGGAAAACATAACTGGGGAAAGTGTACATAGCTTCTGCCCACCCCCCAAATCAAGAGCATGAACTGCCTCTCATAGATGACATGAATCTGAGAGGCATTTGCCTTTTGCGTTCTTCTGTCATAATGCAAATGTAATACCTACAAGAATCTTCACTGGCCTGGTTGCTATTCCTTGAAGAACCCTATTGATCAAACCACACTGAGCAAATACACAGCTGAGGAACCAATAGTAAGTGGGACTTTACTATGTCATAAACTGTCCCCCCAAAATATTTTTTAAAAACACTCTTACAGGATTCCCGTTATGTACCCACACCTCAAGACCCTAGACACATTTTCTGGAATTTATGGAAAACACCTGAAAACACCACTGCTCCCACCTAAATAGTACCACACTCAAGAATGAGAGGAAACATGTGCACACAATATTTATACTGGACCTATCATTGGGGGCAGAGTACCAGTAGTATATCACTATTAGGTGGTACAGATTTGCCTAGCTGTTGCAGGGAAAAGGCAATCCACAAATGTTTGGAAGTTCCCCAAAGCAAATTTCTTTTCTTTCTGGTTAAGAAGTTTTTTGGAAGTTTGAAACTCTGGGAGTTGCACATATATCAAGGCAAAATGGAAAGCAAAAGAGGTGAAGAAACCAAAAGCCTTCCAAATCTGGAGGCTCCTGGGGCCACAGAGCATAGCCAATTCCCAACAGCTACTCCTGACTTCACGAGGCACCCTCCTTTCACTAACCATGGGGAGGGATTCTTGACCAAAATACATCAGAGTACTCTTTGAGAATTAGAATTCTGGTCGGGCTTCCCTGGTTTCCAACACATACATTCCAGCTCCTGTCTACTCCAGAGTTTCTCTGAAGTGTTCCCCTAGCCCCTGATGCTTCATTTCACATTGAAGCACTCATCAGATTATCTCGAATGGTCTCCTTCTCTGTGCCTGCCCACCCATCAGACTGAGCCCCTTGAGGGTTTTCAGCATTCCACACTTGAATACTTAACATATCAATGTTGCTTTACATAGATGGAAAAGTCTTCATGAAGAATTTGTATTGTTTACATATGCACACTGATTCCATCAAATTCATAATAGCACGCTTCCTGCTTTGCATCTCAAGATCACATTGTCTGGATAGTAGATACATGAGGATGCTTACATTATTCTTTGTATTAATTTGATATTGGAAATATTACTAAATTGTCAAATCTGAATATAGAAAAAGAGAAAGTATATATACTGAGTCACTACCCCTGACTTTTTGTATCCATTTATTAATTTTTTCACAGGATTTTTTTTGAGCACCTATAAAGTATTAGGCTTGTCCTAAGCATTGGGAAAGGAGTAGTGAACAAATAGAAATGCCTTTGCACCCACAGAGTTTATCTTCTGTGCTTGGGAAGAAATAATAAAATAGTAAAACAGAGATACCAAGCAAACTCAGGTTGTAATAAGCACTTATAGAGAAAATAAACCAGATGATGTAACAGTATACCAGGAAGGAGGGAGGGGCTATGTTCATAGATGGGCAGAAAAGGCCTCTTTGAGGTGGTTACTTTGACCAGGATAACCGCAGAGACTGAGGGAAGGAAGTGGGGTAACCTATGAGGTCAGAGAGTGGGCTGGGGCAGGGTTATGGAAGGTCTTTAAAAATGCTACAAGGAGTTGAGATTTTATTGCCGTGCCAAAAGCAGCCATTAGAATGTTATAAGTTGGAAGGAGACAAGATTTTATTTTAGGAAAGACCACTATGGTTGTTGTATAGGAAATGGAATGTGCTCTGCCAAGAGGTGAAGCAGAAGATCCCTTAGGAAAATTGGACTACATTTACTCTACTCCACCCTAATGGTTCCCAACCAGGGGCAATGTTGCCTCCCAAAGGACATCTGGCAATATCTGGAAATGTTCTTGTTTGTCACAACTAGGAAAGAGGGGTGCTCGTGGGCAGAAGCCCTGAATCTTGCTAAATCTCTTACAATGCACAGGACAGCCCTTCTCAACAGACAACTACCCATCCAATGGTACCAAGGTTGAGAAACCCCAATTTACTCTATGCATATCTGCTCTTTGACTTCTGGATTGCATGACAGAAGCAACAACAACAACAAAAAACAACTTATATAAATTATAAGGCATGCGTGTTGGGATGCCTGGGTGGCTCAGTCGGTTAAGTATCTGCCTTCTGCTCAGGTCATGATCCCAGGGTTCTGGGATTGAGATCGAGTCCCGCGTTGGGCTCCTTGCTCAGTGGGGAGCCTGCTTCTCCCTCTGCCTGCCACTACCCCCTACTTGTGCTCTCTCTCTCTCTCTCTGGCAAATAAGTAAATAAAATCTTTAAAAAAAAATAAGGCATGTGTGTTCATGGGAAGCAAAGAAGCAAACTATGGGGTAAAAAAGAGCCAATAACAAGAAACTGTACAGCTAGACTCAGAGTCACTCCAAACATGGAGTCATCCACTAGCCCAACCTTTTGTACCAAAAGTAACGATGCTTTGCTTTTGAGACCAGCTGACCTCCCTTTAATTTCTTATTATGTTGTCTACATGGTGACCTTCCTAGATGACGAATAAACAGTTTTTTTTTTTAGTTTCCTTTAATTAAACTAAATACCATTCCATTTAGACCACATTAACACTTAGAAATTCTTGATGAATGACATTTCTTGTCCTTGGATGTGTCTTCCTTTCAATAAGTTGGTAATTTGCCTTCAAAATATGAGCATTTTATTAGTGATTGGGATTAAAATTGTTTTTTACGACAACAACTGGACCTTTTCCATGCACATGTCTAAAAACAGAGATAGTATTCCACCATGGACAGTACTGTCATATGCTGATCTACGTTAAGCCGGATTTTTTTTTTTCCATGAAGATTCTCCCAACAAATTATTATGCTGAGTCTCAGAGAAGGTTTCACACTCAAAGGGAGCCCCTGGGATGCTGTTATTACTCTTTGAAGGACACTTGACTTTCACCGAACATCTGCCTTGTTTAATGTACCTCCACTAAATGTGAGCACCTGAACTGAATATGTTAACCAAGGAAAGCAACTAGCAAGAAACCATTTTGAAAGCCCCAGGACTTTGCCAGTAGGCTACAATATAACTTTCTCCTCAAAAGAAAATCCTTAAAAATAGGTTTCAGGGGTTTCCTTTAAAATCTGTATTTTCTGAATGGTCACAATGAGTGAAAATCAACAAAAATTAATGGAAAAACAAAGATTACATATTTATATACAAGTGTGACATTAGACCTACTAGAATAAACAGATTCTAATATGAGGCAATATACAAAGATATTTAACAATGAAATACAAGTTAATACCACTGAGGTGGCAGGATGGGTACTCTCCTGCACTACTGGGGACCTGGGTTCGTGAATTATTATGAATATTATTGTATATTATTCTTATAAAATATTTGTATATTACTATTTGTATAATCTGCTTTTGTAGAAGCATCTCTAAACAACTTTGTGAACAGTTTATGCTTTATAATCTGATATAACTTCCCTTCTATCCTAAGTGAATGATCAGAGAAGAACACAAAGATTCATGAATGAGGGTACTCACTGCAGAAATTACTAATAATAGTGTGAAATGATAACTACAACAGCCAGGAATTTGTCAAATGAATTATAGTTAACCTAAAATATGAAATATTAATAAGTCATTAAATATCAAGTTTTCAGGAAAACATTCAAGATACTAATGTATCCCTAGAACTTAAAACAGTGCCTGGTACATGATATTAAGCCCTCTAAACATGTGGTGAATGAAAGAATATATCCTTAAATGGGGAAGGGTACAAAATCACTTTTTCACTATAATCCACATTCCCTCGTAAGCATAATTTGGATGCATAGACAGACAGACAGACTGGTGCCTATGTAGAGAAAAAGATCTGAAATGCTCAGAATTGTTTAAAATGGTTATTTTGGGGTGGTGGGTTTATACATTGTTTTTATATTCTTTATTTCTTCCTTTATTTTAAAAATCTTCTACGATAAATATTCACCAGTTCTATAATCAGAGTGATCTTTTTAAGCGTACATTAGAAATATAAATCACCATTCCTTTCGGTGCTGTTTCTTGCTGGCCTTGACTCCGTCTCTCTATTGGATCTCTTGAGTGTTTATGGGATCAGTCAATTAGTTGAGTTTAAAAAACATTTGCTGATGTTCTGTTAGGTGTCTTCCATGATCTGGGGAGACATGAATCAACAGTACAATTCCTACTCTTAAAAATATTACGGTAAATATAAAGTTATGCTTTTAATATAAAGATAATACAGTTAGGGTAAAACTAAAGAAATCTTCCTGATGGGAGTAAGTGGGCACAGGCCACCACGGGAGCAAAGAGCAAGAGTGCGGGAGCCCTGGGGGAGGACAGGTGGAGGAGGTAAAGTCCTAAGGAAAAAGCAGCGAGGGGACAGTTAGAGAAGCCAAGGAAAGAAAATGAACATAGGAGGAGGCCAGTTGGCACGAGGAACCAGGTAAGACAACACCTGAGCGGTGAAGTGAACAGACAGCATGGGCAGCCTTGCTTCCTGGTCTGTGTTCTAGTCACACCTTCATTTCTACCCAAGGAGAAATGATAAATAGCATGTCTACTGCCTTCTCCAGCCTTGAGGCCAATTTACCACCCCCTCCACCTGACTTTGTCAGTAAACATCCCCCCCACCTTGGTTATAGTTCCACAACCCTGATCATTCCATTCTCCACTCTTTCCACATCCCCAAATCTTCTGGCTTTCTTCCCTGCCCAAGAAACACATTCCCTAACGTTTTTGACATTTTAAGACAAGGGAAGGCGTTTTAGGACAGGGGATTCGTGATTGAAGCTACACAGAGGGTTAATTCAAACCATTAAGTAACTGGTAAGATGGTAACTTTCAAACAGGACCCCTGGAGCCCTTCTCTGCTTGCTGTCACACAGAGCATGAAAGATGGATTACCTTAATAAGGGCCTTTGCATTAATAAATACTGGGTCCAACGGGAATAGCCCCAGGTAAGAAGTATCTCCAGTGAGGTTCACATCAACGTGCACTTCATTCAACAGCCACACAGAAATAATAGTTACCAATAGAAGACCATGTGACTAATAGGAGCTTACTGCATTTTGTAGTAAAATGTATAAATAAGCAACTAATGTGGGAATTTCCATTTTTGAACACAGAGTTCAGAAATGACTCAAAACATAAAGCAGCATAACCCATGTGTGGACTACAGAGCGCTAGTTTCGTGGGATCATAATAGCTATTATAAAAAAAATGAAGACCCTAGTTAATAATTCTGGGAAACACTAGATAAGACAAGTTTCTTTATCATTGTCTTTAACATGTCAAGGTGAATTGAGTTTCTCTTAGAAGATGATAAGTAACATTCCCCAAGTTTATGTGACCACAAGATCTCTTTGTGCAGATTATTTTGCAGGTCTAGGGTTTTCTTAGGGAGCATACTTTAAAATTAAATCACAGTACCAGATTATATTTTAAAATGATAGAATCAGATTAGATCTCTAATCTCAGTTATGGAGTGATTTTATAACAGCTGTTCTCAATTGTGTCTGCACATTAAAATCACCTGAGAAACTTTTAAAATTCCCAATGCCCAACCCTTATCTGAATCAGTCAAATCAGAATTCTTGGGGCTAGGACCAAGGCATCAGTATTCTGTAAAGCTCTGAGGGGGTTACAACGGGCAGCCAAGTTGAAAGCCATCACCTTAGAGTCTCCTACCAAGGAAAGATGCTCTTCTTCAGAATCCTTGATATCTTGGTGTGCT
Organism: Callorhinus ursinus; assembly: GCF_003265705.2. Classification (NCBI taxonomy): domain Eukaryota; kingdom Metazoa; phylum Chordata; class Mammalia; order Carnivora; family Otariidae; genus Callorhinus; species Callorhinus ursinus. Next base: position 62,265,484 of record NW_027397067.1, on the reverse strand, counting down.
AACTCTTCGATATGGGGGACCCCTGTGGCCACATGACACAGCGAAATATTCCTCTGCTATGTCAAACACAAGATGAAACCCACTGTGTCTAAGATAACATTTATCTCAGTAATACCTTATATTGCTAAAACTGTAGGGCACATGCTACATTCCTGTCTTCCATCAATAAATGAATGGCTTTTATTTTCCCCTTAGTAGTTTGAACATAGTGTTCCACATAAAATTCCCACAAAGGGAAAAACAAGCCTCAAATTTATTAATAAAGTTCTAAGAGCAAATATTGAAAAACTGATATCCAGACAGCACAGAATATTAACTGTGACATGTAATATTTAAGGGCAGAAATTTTTTATTAATATTTATATACCTAATATGTACAATCGAGAAATCTAAATAGCAGAGATGCTTTCTGCATTATGCAGACATAGGCCCAGTGAATCTCTCCAGCCTCCAGGGCACAGAGTTAGACTGTCCTGGAGGTAGGAACCACACAGGCTTTGCCAAACTTGGCCTTGGTAGGAACCTTAATTAATTTTATTTATAGTTCTACCAAGTACTGCTCTGCTGCTTCTCATTGAATTATTTGGAACGCATGTTTAGTTGTAAGACGCTACTCTCAGTTGAATAGTTAAAATAAAAATACTTGACCTCCAGGGACTCCAGCCACACAAACAACCATTCAAAACTTCGAACCTAAAATGATATGCCTTTGAGACAACTGAGCAAAAGCCATTTTCATAAATGACGCCCCAAAAAAGCATTGTCCCCAATTTGGGATGAATTGTTAGGTGATAGGTTATTCTGTTAAAATGTATAATATTTTATTCCCTTCCTTCCCACAGATTTCATGCAAAATTTGCATCAAAGAAAAAAATACCTAGTACTTTATCCTTAAAACCAAAAAGGTTTATGACAACGTAGTTCTATTATTTATTTGAATAATAAAATAAAGCCCAATATCAACCTGACTTGCTAAAACCAGCTATCAGATCTTAGAGTCACTAATCTTTATTTCCTTCATAATCCAATTTCCTTTCCTATTTGCATTGCTAATGACTGTTTTGATTAAAGAATTAGGGATAAAAATGATAATGCTGTATAATTAAGTATGCAGATTCAGAGCTTTTTGCCTTTAAATGCAGCGTATTTGAAGAGCCAGATCTTGGTACTAGATAATTTGTGAAATTATATATTGCATTAGTAACATGCTGGAATAGTAAAGGAGCTAAAAATTTCAGGATTATCCCATGTCCAATAGCTGGTGGCATAAATATACCAAATGAATCTAAGCAGGCCTTTAGAAAATCCAATGTATTGAATTAAGTATGAGTTTTAATAGCCCAATAAAGCATCACTGAAAGATAAATATTGAAAATTACATTGCCCAATTTCAATATAGCAATTCATTGAATTTTATATCTCTACAAAAAAGTAAATATTATATTTTTCATGACAAATTTGTACCAAATGTAAATGATACTCCTTTGTGAACCCGAGAGTTTCTGTAATAGTGGGGTAAAGTTATCTGCTGTTTTCAGCACAGCTTATTAGGTGTTTTAAAGATTTTATTTATTTATTTATTTATTTGAGAAAGAGAGGTAGAGGCAGAGAGAGGGAAAAGCAGACTCCTTGCTGAGGGCTCCATCTCACGACCCTGAGATCGTGACCTGAGCCAAAATCAAGAATCGGCTGCTTAACCAACTGAGCCACCCAGGCGCCCCTGCTTATTAGGTGTTTTAAAACTGAAATATAAAGAGGGCCTCAGGGAGTGTATAGCACTTATGCTAAAGAAGAGGGAACTCTGGGAAAGCAGCTGAGAGGAGGCGGGAATTTATGGCCATGTTTCATATTGCGGTCAGCTGCTGTCACACAGAAATGGGACTGGACTTTTCTTTGAAGCATCTGAGGGCTGAGAACAAATGGAGATAAGCTGTAAAACAACATAAGGAAATCTTTTCAAGCAGTCTAAATTAGTTCAAGAGTGGAAAATCCCCCAGAGGAAGTGAGTCTCTCATTAATAAAAGCAATCTAGTCCAGGCTTGAAAAACCCAGGTAGAAATAATGAAGAAGAGGTCTGGCAGCTGAATCATGAGTCAACCGGATTCCCTTCAAAGTTTGTTTCTACCCTGAGGTCCTAGAATTTTCTGAGATTAATTACAGTTAATTGGGAAATATTAAAAATCAAGGAATTTAGGGGCGCCTGGGTGGCTCAGTCAGTTAAGCGTCAGCCTTTGGCTCAGGTCATGATGCCAGGGTCCTGGGATAGAGCCCAGCATCGGGCTCCCTGCTCAGCGAGGAGTCTGCTTCTCCCTCTCCCTCTGCCTGCTGCTCCCCCTGCTTGTGCTCTCTCTCTCTCTCTCTCTCAGATAAATAAAAAAATAAAAACAATCCTAAAAAAAAAAAAAATCAAGAAATTTAAATGAATCACTTGAAATACCAGAAATCAAAATCAATTGAAAATGAAACTTTTAACCCAAGGTGCAACCACTGAGAGACACACAAATTTTTGTAATTAAATAATTCTCTATTAAAAATCTGTACAAGTATTATCACATTTTTCTACATATAGTCATTTTGGGGGGGAATCTGTATAAGAATGGTCTTTTTTGACATTTCAAACTAAAAACTATCAACTATTAGATACCTACATGCTTATAGTTGCTATCCCTAGATTTTAATGACCTTTCTCTTCTTCTTGCTTACATTAATATATTTGTTTTCTTAAAAAGGGCATGTTTAATTGAGAAATAATAAATTTCAGTAAGATATTAGAAGGATGTTTTGACTACATGTGTACATTCACAGAATAAAGTTAAAAACTGAGACACTTAGGGCGCCTGGGTGGCTCAGTCGTTAAGCGTCTGCCTTCGGCTCAGGTCATGATCCCAGGGTCCTGGGATCGAGTCCCACATCGGGCTCCCTGCTCCGCGGGAAGCCTGCTTCTCCCTCTCCCACTCCCCCTGCTTATGTTCCTGCTCTCGCTATCTCTCTCTGTCAAATAAATAAAATTAAAAAAAAAAAAACTGAGACACTTAGATAATTCTTCTTCAAAGCCTCCCTTTGACCTTAATTGTCTGGAAACTGTATAAAAAAAGTTTAAGAACTTAAATTATAATTATCTAAATTTGTCCTTTAATTTCTCAGTGCAGAAACAGCCTATGTATTCCATCATCTGAAAGCTCATACAAATTAATAAAATCAGCATTCTGGACATACTTTACTGAAAGTGAGAGAGCACTGTCTTAGTATCTTTCACAATTGTGTACTAAGGGATATTTTAAATTTTATGGTATTTTAGTTTAAAATTAAATCATTGTTGATAATTATTTAGGGTTATAATTGCAACAGCTACACTAATTATGGGGGTGAAAAAGTAGCAAGATTTAATTCTGGTAAAATTAAGCATTTTACAAAGCTATAATTTTGATTATTGTAGTCAAAATTAAGGCAATAACCACATGGTACAAATTCAGAAGAAAAAAATATGATTTATTCTGGTGCTCCCTGCTAATATCATGCAAGAGGACTTATGAAAAAATCCATAATATTTGCTGTGTACCTACCATCTAAGAACTCTATTTTAAAATCACAGCTGTCATCATTTAAATGTTGTGATGGACAGTTAAAGATATCACAGAAGGCCTTACAATGGGATTCAAGCACCATTGAATGTCAAGATTTTTTTTATTACCTTTCAAGATTATTTGAACCTTCTGAAAATCACTGTATTGGATAATTCAGCTTTCAAATAAAATTTCTAGTTTCCACCAGCCTTCCTCAGTGTGCAATTCAATTTGTTGTTTTAGGAGACTGCAATTTTGGGGTCAGGCCAACTAAACAAGTGTGCCATCAAGAAAAATATGATTTTCTTCCTATAGGGATAGCACCATATACATAGGTGAGCAAACAGCTAAAAAATGCTACCCTTGGGAAAAAAAGGGTAGTGACACCAATTGCTTCTGGAGGCACCTGCTTCATCCTTCAGTTCTTACCCTTTCTTGTATCTGTACTCAGAGCCAATTGGTCCCCTCCCGCAGATTCAGCTCTATTCTCCAAGCCCGATGACCAATTTGATCCTCCATCAGAGAGAGCATTACAAGGGTCCCATTTCAGGACTCAATAATTAACTTTGGGTCAACTTAACTGTGGCCTGACTTTGGTTCTTTGCCCAGTTCTGACATACGACCATTTGACTAAGACCCCCATCTTTCATTTCTGTCCTGACCAATGATTCCTGCCTTGTTCTTCTGCACCTGATCATCTGCTTGAAAACCAAGTCAGGAAGCCAGTCTTTCTGGGGCTGGGATCCAACGCTATCCTTGTGCTTAAGAAACAGAGAAGCTCCCACATACTGAAAAAGTAATACAGACATGCACAGGTACATGCATGCACGTGCAAACACACAAAACTCTTTTTTGGGGTTTTCTGTGTATCTCCCAATCCCACTGAATCAAACATTCTGAGTCTCATCCATGCCATAAGATATTCCATTTATGGGGCTTGGCATAAAAAGAGTTCATGTATTCCCTTTCACAATCACTGCAACATCTTTTCTTCAGGTAAAAGAGGTACAGTGAAATGGGCATGTAGCCACCATTCACTTTCAAAAGTGTGGTTTATTCTGCATTCCCTTACTGGTCTTTCCCATTATGGGATACTAGTGGATACCCCTAGCTGGAGTATCCATAGTTCTCCTTTCAAGCCTCTGCTTTATTAAATATATTTAGGATGAAGCCATATACTAAAAGGCAAAATGGCTCTGGGACCTTGACCAGTAGCTACCATTACCACTGAGAAGAATCCAGAAACACACTGGTGACACTGGTAGATATTTGGGAGAAATTGTTATTCTGCATGCACTACCATGTGGTTGGGCCACACTGATTTATTTCATTAACAGGTAGAGCAGGAAAACTGCTCAGAGTTGCTCTGTTGATGTACAAAGGACACCACCTCCTTTGCTGCTGTCTGCTAAGTCTCTAAGAACTTTAGAAACAAAATTTGGAGAGAGCTTGAACTAACTCATTTTGAACCAAGTCGTTTTAGAAAAAGCAGGGAAGCATCCCTCTGAAGGGCTGAAAGCAACACATGTGGGGAATTTTTATATCAAGTTGATAACATAACTGAACCCCTTGAAGAGACCAACTGAGAATTTACTGTCCTGCCAACTCTTGCCCAGATGATTTTATCTTGTCTCATGGATTAATTACAAGCTCATGACTCCTACATTTAAACCTTGAGCAAACCTGTTCCCTGACCTCCAAACTCACCACCTAACTGCCTCCTCTGTAACTCCACGTGGACGTTGACCAAGCATCTCACAATGAACACGTCCAAAATGGGGATGATGTTACCCCTTCCTCAGTCTGTTGGTCCTGAAGTCTTTCCTTTCTCACTAAATAACACCTCCATTCTTCCAGATATGCAGGTACAAATCTGATTTCTCTCTTTCTCCCACATGATTTCTCTTTCTCCCACATTCAATTTATTAGCAAAACCTCTCAGCTCTTCCTTTTAAATATCCAGAATGTGATCCCCACTTACCATCTCTACCATGTCTTGTCTGGACTAACACGGGCTCCTACCTATGGCTTTCCTCCTCTCACTTTTGCTCCTACATGTATCCTACACAGAACAGGCAGAGGAAGCCTTTAAAAGGGTAAGTCAGATCATGCCTCTCCTCTGCTCAAACGCTTGCAGTGGTTTCTCAATCCACATAGCATAAAATCTAAACTCTTCACCAAGGCTTATATAAGGCTAGCTGGTCTACATCTCAACCTTCCTCTGTCCCTCACCTACATCTTCCTGCTGATGCCTCCTATCACTCTCCCCCTTACCCACTCTTTTCCAGCCACAAGGGCATCCATGCTACTACACCCCAAACACACTACTATTCCCGGGACTTTGCCATGATTGACTGGAACACTCTTCCCTGACATCTGCGAGTCTTGAGCCATCACTTCCAGTAGGTCTCTGTGAAGTGTAACCTTAAGGAAGCCTTTTCTATATAAAATAGCAGGTCACAACCATATCACTCCTTATTGCCTTATCCTGCTTTATTTTTCCTGATAGCATGTAATTTATTTATTGCCTGTCCTCTCTCAGAGGATGTAAATGCTCTCAGGGTGGGGCCTAAGTATTCTCAGATCGAACAGTGCCTGATGCAGATCAGGCACTCACTATGTATTTGTTGGGTGATTAAATGAATGAATAATGTACCTTTTGTTCCTAGTCTCCCTTGTAATGGAAGCCTGCATGTTTGTACATCCTTGCACATCATCTGGAACACATCAGACCTTGATCCAGGCATTCACAATGTCCCAAGGATGGGAAATCTGGAGTTAATCATCCTTTTCAAATTGGCACTGTCCTATGGGCATTTTATCATCCTTACCCCAAAAACTGCTGGAAAATCCAGATTGAGCGATGACAATGTTCTCCTAAGGAGCCATTTGCTGTTCATAAAACTCTAAAAAATAGCATCTATGGAACAAAGAGGCTGACGCAGTCTTAGAGATACATTATCCTCAACAGCTTAAGATGGCTTCCAGGAAGAGGATGTACTACATAATGGTATAATCACCTACCCATTTCTCATTAAAAGGGGACTGAGAGTGCACGGGTACCACACATTTATTTCTAAAGCTCTTGTGTGAAGTTGTTCTTAAAGACTCGCTGTGGATGTGAGGGAGAAGTACAAGATTCTAAATGAGAATTTCTAATAACTTAGAAAATCCTTAAAATATCCCATCCCTTCTTAATGTGGAATTAGAAAAGAAGGGAGTGGAAAACAGAGAGGGAAGAGATTACTGCAGAGAATACAGCAAGTGAATTTTAGACAAATCTTACTCTTTCAGAATGAATGGGCTAAATGATTAGACAGAGCAAATATCCTATCCTCTTTTTTATGCATTATCTACATAAAGCGCTTGGCTCAGAGGAGGCACTGAGTACTTAGTAGTTATTATTTTATTCTCTGTGTTATTGATTAGGATCACAGACTTTGATGTCAGATCCACAAGGGTTAATTCTTAGCTGCTACTTTCTCCCTGTGTAATTGGACCAGCCACTTAGCATCTCTGATCTTTCATGCTCTTATCTCGAAAGTGGACGTAACAACACCCTACATAATGGAAGGACTAAATAAAATACGCAAATAAAGGGATGCATATAGTGCAGCATCTAACATATAAATAATAATGACATTTATAATATGAACAATAGATAAAATAGCAAGCATTGCAGGAAGAGATCAAGAAGAAAAAGGACTATCTAAAGGATGTTGTGGTTACTCTTCCATTCGTTCAAGTCTCTACTCAACTCCCCCCCTGGCAGGGGATTTGAAGAGCTGCTAACAAAAGAGAAGGCTTGGACTCCCTAGTATGGACAGGGAATCATTTCCCTCCATTTGCCAACTGATTTCCCCACCTGACTTCACACTTACTTAACATCACTTCCAGGATTTGATAAGGCCACTCTTTCCCTAGGAAGCTCAACCTCTTAGAAGTAAGGTGGGTACATCCTTTGTCACGGCTCCAATCCTTCCAGTTCCTCCCCTGTACTAGGCTGGCTCTGTTCATTATACTCCAAGCCAAGTACCCTTAACTGCTTCTGCCCTGCATTGTGTGCTCTGGTTACCGAACACTTCTCACTCCTCCCTGAAGGAAGAGACTGGGCTCTCACCTGCTGATCCTTCTGTCTGTTCTTACCCAAACCAACTCAGACTTGCCCATCAAGATTCAGCCTATGTTTCACTTCCCTGTGAAAAGCCAGCTGTCCTCCCCACCAACCATAAGTAGAGATGATTTCCAACTCCTTTGCCTCATCTGCGTGCCTTATTAGAACTACATCATGCCTTCTAGAACCTGCATTGCCACTGCTGGTTCATCTGCAGGACAGGTTAGGATCAGACAGACCTGATTTCTACTTCCAACTCCCCATTTACTAACTATGTGAACTTAAGGATGCTGTGTTCTTGAGCCTCAGTACCCTTATCTGTAAAATGAAAATAATAATGTCTGAGAGGGTTATTATAAGAATGCAGTGAGATCATGGAAACAAATGTTCACTCAGTGCTGTCACATAAGTGTTTTATGGGCACAGTATTTGGCACACAGAACTCAGTAAGTCATCAAAAAATATTTATAAAACATTTATTATGTGTCAGGCATTGCATTGGGAGCTTGCAGTTCAATGGAGGAAGTAAGACCCAGTTTCAGCATTCAAGAAGCTCCAAGACTATTACTGGGGTGGGTCAGGGAGTGTTGGTTGGGGGAGAAGTGCGGGGGAGCAGGCATGACATGGATGGATAGACAAGAAAAGCTGTAATCATGCCACAGTGCAGTAGGTGCTATAATGGGGTGGGATTACAAGTGACTAGACCCACTCAAGTCTTGGAGGTGCAGAAAGGCTTCCCAGAGGTTTTGGGATTCAAGCAGAGACAGAAGGGTGAATAGTAATTAAGTAGTCACACAATGGTGCTAGGGGAGATAGTAGAGGTGATAAGATTTGGTGGTTGGGTTGGTGCTAGGGGAGGCAGGGCATGAAAGATATTCTTGGCAGGAAATGTGCAGAAATCTAGACACGAAAGAGAGCATACTGAGTTCAGAGAGCCTAAATCATTTCAGTATGGCTCGAGACAATGAAGATAACCAATACTACTGAATAAATTAATTAGCTAAGTAATTGGTTAACTGGACTCTCCACCCTTCCTACCCTCACTAAGCTCTTATAGCACTTTTCTGCTATATGCCACATACATTTGAAAATGTGTTCACATCCAGTAGAAAACAATGGCTAAGAGCTGGGGCTCTGGATTCAGACTCCCAACGCTCAAATCTCAGCTCTGCTACTCACTGGCTGTGTGACTTCAGTTACTTACCTCTGGCTTCCTCTCTCATAAAACTGAGATAAAAATAGTCCCTTCTGTGGTTACACAGATTTAGTCATTCGCATGGCAGCTGACACAGAGTAATCATCCAATAAATGTTATTATCATGACATGTACTCCACCATAATTGGCCCTGTGTGTACTTCTTCTCTCCTCGCCCTATTGCAAGCTTCTTGGGGTCAAGGACATAGTCCTAAACATTTTCTCTTCCCTGATAGGATAGAGTAGTGCTGGTTTAAAAAGTTCAATGAATGTGTGCTGACGGAGCTACATTAGTTCAGGCTGCACAGCAGAATGCTTCAGATTGTGAATTTCAGAGCCAGATGCACCTGGGCTCATACTTAGAACTCTTCCATTTACTGACTTTCTAATCTTGAGCAAGTTGCTTAACCTCTCATTGCCTCAGTTTTCTCATCTGTAAAGTGGGGATAATTATAGCAATGACCTCACTGGTTAGTTATGGGCATTCAGTGGGGAAGTCCTTAAACCAGAGCTGATATTTAACTAAGAGCTGGTAGAGTTACTATTATGCTGTGTTTTTGGAGCATCAGAATGGGAAATCAGAACTGGGGTGGGAATGCAAGATGTCTAAATATGTAGCCAACCTAAAGACACAGTGGCAATTAAAGACATATAGTTTCTACATATTGTGTAAAATCATCTGTACCTATGCACAAATATTCACAACCTCATTATATTAAAAGTAACAGCGTCTAATGTAATAGGTCATACACAGATTTCTCTCTGCTTCATACCTGATTTTGTCCTATTAATCCTGAGTCATAGATTCTTGGCTTTAGTACAACCCAAGTAAGACACTGGAGGACTGCCCAGAAATAAGAAACCGAACAACAACAGACCACATCTTAATATCCTGATACCAACAAATACCAAAAATTACAGCTTTAAAAAGTTAGATATTAATGATTGATCCAATCCTTAAGAGACTCAGTGCAATTTGAGCCATCAAAGTCAGTTCTAAAGCTGGATCAAATCCATTTACCCATCCCTGATTTAGAGCTTATGGATTTTATTCTTCTAAGGATCTGTAATCCAAGTATCTCATTTAAGGCTCACAGGGGAAGATGCAATAAAGTGTACAGAATGCTAGGAATTCAAATGGGGAAATTCCTAACTCCTTAATTAAAGTTGCAGGGATAATGCTTTCTGCATGAATCAGATTCATAAAAGTATAATAACAACCACAGATTTATAGCTGGACAACAGATATATGTCATGCTCTGAGTTACAGCTGAGAACAGAGTTTGTTAAAGCTGAATTATGGCAAATGCCTTTGACTGAAAAAATGTATACATAAAATATTAGCCATGATACACACTTAGAATACTCTGCAGCATAAAGACAGTTTCTTTTAGAGGTTATAAATTAAAAATGCTTCCTTAAGAATGAATTACAATTATCAGTTTCTTTTTAAGAGTGGCTGAGCATGTATCTTGTGTCTAACTGCTATTTAAAGGATATATCCTTAACCTTAACATTTGCCTATGTAACTTTCTCTCGGGGTCCTGGATTGCAAACACATGGCTACTGTAAAAATGAGAAAGAAATATACCTCAGTGATCACAATTGGTAATTACTGTGCTTGCTACCAAGCTGCTTTTACATGTTCTTTGATTCAGTGAGCAGGTTTACGGATGTTCAGAGCATTTTTTTCCCCTTTTCTTATTATTTTAAGAAAATCCAGGTAGGAATTGCCTATTTGCTGGACAACCACCATGAAGGTATACTTCTTCTTCCAATCCAGGAAACAAGAAGAGAAAAATTTTTTAAACATTTGAAGATACATTTTCATTAAGAAACTTGGGGATTTGAGCTCATAACTCACCCCTTCAGGAAAGGGAATTTGTTGGATGGAATAAGTGACCTCCCCCACCCCTTTCAGGTCTGAAAGGGGCCTCTCTCACTTAGCTGGTAGATGGGATGGAGTGAGTTCTGGTACCTCCAGTTGTCAGATATGCAATAGTATTTAGCCTTTGCAAATTACTTTACCAACTCCCAAGATCATTAGTCTGTAGGTTTTTTTCCACTTGAAGCTTGACTTTGGTTTCTACTAGTCTACTGACTTGACTTATTGTTGAGTTTATCCGAAACTCATCAGCTTTTGCTTCATTACCTCTTGGCCAGGGCATGATTCACCACTTTAAGCTTCTTTTTTTAAAGAGAGGATACATGTGCATATATATATATATATATAAAATGCTGTTTATTAAAAGGATACTCTCTAGTTAATTATATCTCAAAACTATATCTTGCTTTAAAAATTGCTATTCTTTGAAGATATTCAAGATTCATTATGTATGTTTGTTCAGCAGCATGAAAAAAAAAAGCTAGTGAATATATCACCATTTCTCCTTTCCCTGTGTTACCTACCCTTTTTTTTTTAACTTTTTTCCATGTTTGTGGAAAATTTTGAAATTATAGAAAAGATAAAGAAGAAAATATTTTTAAAATCCTAATTTCAATACCCTGAGATAATTACCATTAATATCTTGATATTTCTTTCTAGGACTTTTCCTACGTGCCTTGTAACAGCATTAGGATCATAATATGTATAGGGAACTTTACATACTGCTTTCAAAATGTAACATGATGTCTGAGAATGTCTCCATCTCCGTATTCTTTGAAAACCTAGTTTTTTAATGGTTGTATAACACGCTCTAACGTGGATATGCCTTAATGAACTGAACCATTTCCATCAAGGACGACATTGAAGATGTATTTAAATTTTCATACTTATACTCATATCCCTACTCTCATCTCTAATTAATTCCTCAGTTTCTCCAAGTGGCAAATGTTGTGTCCAAAGATATTTTAGAAGGCTTTTTGGCACATACTGTCTGCTAGACATTAGTCCTTAATTTTAGTAATACTGGCTTATTTTATACTTAAAATGGGCAGGTACTATTGCTATCCTTATTACAGATGAGGAAGCTGAGGAAGTGAGATTAGAGTAACTCCCAAAGTCACACCACTTTGAATGGTACCGAGCTTTGAATGCAGGCAAGTGCTCCTAAACACTGTTTCCGGATGCCTTTTGGGAAAAGTTGCAAGACTTTTGATAAATATTGTCAATTTTTATAAAGATGCTATAATCCACAGTTATCTGTAAGAGCACACACCTCATCTTACATCACCTTAAATCCACCAACACAGAATATCATTGTTTTTGGTGTCTGTCCCCAAATTTTAGATTTTAATTCCCATTGATTCAGCTCAGTCCCTTTTTCCTGAATTACATATGTATTTTTGCTCTTCGATAAAATAGTACTTTGAACGTAATTGGAGCTCAAGCCACATTCACTGATTAATTGATAGATTGAGTAAAAAGGATAATCACTTCAACGTATTGTTATCAATACGTACTGACTTGGACTACTTGAATACATGCTAGCAGGCTTGAAAAACCAGTGTGGCCATCTGAGCTAGTAAAGATAAGGCAAATATCTGTTAGTGTGTACAGAAAAACTCACAGAATCTATGTTTCCATTCAGCGGAGTCCCTTTCCTAACTCAGGCACAAGCTGATAGGTGACCCTTCAAAAAGCTTAGCACTCCTGAGGGGTGGGACAGAAAGCAGTTGGAAAATAGTACAAGACGGTATCCAGTCATGAGCTAAATGAAACAGAAATGTTAGAGCAGATCTGAGAGGGGAGAAAACTTGCAAAGGAGATAGATAGCTCCTGAGCAGAACCCCAACAAATGTTATGACATCTCTCTTATGTAATTGTGCTGAATTGGTTGAACACGTCTTTCTGAGCCCACTCTTTCAGACGAAACCTAATTCAGGAAAAGTAGAAATGTTTGTAAATGGTAACATTTTTCTTTTTAATTTTTTTAAAATTCAAATTCAATTAATTAACATATAATGTATTATTTGTTTCAGCGGTACAGGTCTGTGATTCATCCATCTTATAAAATACCCGGTGCTCATTACAACACAAGCAAATGGCAATATTTTTAATTGCCTTTTGTTTTATTTTACGATTTTATTTATGTATTTATGTATTTATTTGAGAGAGAGAGAGAGAGAGAGAATGCAGAGAGAGAATGCAGAGAAGAGCAGAGGGAAAGGGAGAGAGAGAATCCTAAGCAGATTCCATGCTGAGTGTGGGAATCTGACAGGAGCCTCGATCTCATGATGCTGAGATCATGACCTGAGCCGGAACCAAGCGTCAGACACTTAACCAACTGAGCCACCCAGGCGCCCCTAATTGCCTTTTATTCTTAAGCAGGAAATGTAATATTTATAACTATACCTAGTCATTTTCTTTTTATTTCATTTTCCTGGAAGTGGTTCACTTTGCTTCATTTTATGTCAAAAATGTGGAAACCACATAACTAGGCTGATTGTATGCTGTGCTTCTAAGGACATTTTGAGTTTGAATCAGATAAACTGATGCACATGTAAGTCACCTTATTATGAAAGGTGGCTTGTCTCATTTACCTTTTAATAGTGTTCTTTAAAATGAGGACTTATTTTTTGTTGCAGAGGCTATTAATAGTAGCTTCTTAAATACAGATCTCATGCTTCTGGAAACCTGGGCTTACTTCCAGAACACTTCTTGAAAGCAAATACAGCAGCAGTTTAAATACTATAGTCTATCATGTTTTTTAGTTGTTAACAAAAATATAATTATAAATTGATTAAAAATTTTTAAAACAGGGGTGCCTGAGTGGCTCAGTTGGTTAAGCCTCTGCCTTCAGCTCAAGTAATGATCCCAGAGTCCTGGGATCGAGTCCTGCATCGGGCTAACTGCCCACTGGGGAGTCTGCTTCTCCCTCTCCCTCTGTCCCTTTCCCCCTCTTGTGCATGTGCTTCTTCTCATTCAAATAAATTAAATCTTTAAAAAAAATTTTTTTAAACCATTAATATGCAAACACATCCAACTTCTTCCACTGGGCACCAAAAGCACAATGCATAAGGCCTATAAAGGTTTTCAAAAACCCCACACAAAATGCAACAACATGAATTGGCTCTAAAATAAGAAAACTGCAAAATAGGAATTAATACATGCTATTGTTGTACTTACAGAATGCAATGTATTGTTAACTATTCAAGGGCAATTAAATCTTAAGATAGTTATATATAAGTTAAAATGTACCATTTTCCTTATTAATATATATTCGATATGATTTGGACCTCTAAACACAAGAGAATCTAAGACCTACAAAGATTTTAAATCAATCCCGCGTTTGAAGAGGTGCTTCTGTCTGACCAAGCTGTTTTCAAGCACTCCTCTATTAAGCATGGCTTTCCTTTCCCCATTAAGTAACAAAGTAACATACCAAAGGTATATTTAAGATGTCAACAGGTATTTTAAAATTTTTACATCTGTCTACAGCCTCTGTAATAAAGGTCAGTTGCTTCAGGTATTCGCTTCTGCTGACTCTATTATTTGGGATGTTTGCAGTATGGTTTCCTTTATGTTAGTCATTGTTTAGTTTTCATTGAATATACAGTTTCCACTTGCTTTTTACTCAGATGGTAGAACAAACTATTCATTGCTCCTCCCCACTGGCCACCCAGTTGGTGGTACTTTGTTTAAAAACAGCCCTAGCAAACTATACATTGTCTCTAGGCTGAAATTCCAAATTCCAGCAAGAAGAAAACTGATCCATCTTGGGCCAGGTGCCCTTCTCTGCTCTAATCGACTCCGCGCATGGGGGCAGGACCGTAACTTCTGTAGACCAAGTTTGCATAAGAGACAAAGGGGGGAAAGTCTTAGCCTGCATCCCTAGGTAAGAGAGCAGGAGTCAGGAATTAAGTGCCAGTGCTTTATGTGCAAAGTGCAAAACCGGGGCAGCAAGAGTGAGGAAAAGGTAGGCTAGCATACATCCCAGTGGGCTTTAGTTCCGGTTTGCACCCATCGTCCTGGTGGGTTGTGAGAGCGGGATTAGCGGTGCAGAAGTGGAGAAGGAGGGCCTTATGATCTCCCATGAAGAGAGGCCAAGTGATAATCTCAGCTTCACAAATGAAACACCATATTTTTCTTCAAGGAAGACTACATGGTGCCAAGTGACCAAAAGGTTCTCAGAAATAGAAATCAGGGCCCCAGAGTTGTAGTTTTGTTTTTGTTTTTGTCTTTCATTTGGCTTAAGAATTACCATGGACTATCAGGTTTGGAAGGCATCTAGTTTCGGGTTTACTAACAGATGTATGTTTTTTATAGTTACCTTTGCATTTTAATGTACATTACAAAAAAAAAATAACCGAAACAGAAAATGTGCAAAATATAGTTTTAAAATAAGTTTATCTAAAAAAAATGAATGATTATTTAAAGATTCAATAAATAATAGCACAGAGAATGCAGCAAAAATTGCAAGGGTGGTTCACAAAAGAAGCTCATTCATAAATCTGGTGTTTAATTCCTTGTGCAATATGCAAGAAGCTGTGATTCAGCCTGAACTTGAACAGCTCTAAAGACCAGTTTCTCCCGCTCTTCCTTTCCCTCTGCCTCAGCCAGGTCTTTCTTTTTCCCGTTAGTCTTGATTTTATCTTGTGAAGTCAAACAGAATTGTTCTCTTGTTTTTTCTTCACGCCGTCCTTTGCATACTTGAAGTCAGTAATCAAACCATTCTCATAATCTTCTTTTACTCAGGGCTAACTATTTCTATGGCCCTTTCTCATTGACAATCTCTATATTCTCTTGTCTGTCATTTTATGAACAAAGAGAGAGAATGCCCACATCTCAAGAGCATGCATTTCTCATGTAATCCACTTGTGATTGTTCCAGGAGAATAATAAGGTTCAACAATTCTCTAGAGCTCAAATTTCTGAAATTCTTAGATAAAAATGACCTCATTGGATCCCTTCTGTAACTTCATGAGGTGGACAGAGAATACTAGCCCCATTTATCAGATTAGAAAACTAAGGGACAAAAATATTAAGTGATTTCTTTTAATTAGAAGACAAATAATAAAATTCCTGAGCATAAAAATGGAGTCTCCATACACTAATATTTTGTTGTTTTCTGCTAAATCTGCTATTTATAGAGTCTTTGGTATCATGAAATTCATAGCCCAAGTTGTAAGATAAGACAGATGGAACCACTGGAAATGACCAGGAAGGAAACAATAAAGTAAAAAATTAAAAAAGAATAAAAACATGGGGTGTGGAGAGGGGTAGATGAGCAAACCAGAAGGAAAAAATAGGTACAAAAAAGTATAACATTATATTTCAGTATTTTAGAGTGGACTGTCTTTCTTCATATTGATTGTTTTTATTCGTTTTTCAAAAAGATTTTATTTATTTATTTATTTATTTGGTGGGGAGGGGCAGAGGAAGAAGAAGAGAGAGAATCTCAAGCAGACTTTACACTGAGTGCAGAGCCTGATGCAGGGCTCAATTCCAGGACCCTGAGATCATGACCTGAGCTGAAATTAAGAGTCAGAAGCTCAGCCGACTGAGCCACCCAGGCACCCCTTCATATTGGCTCTTGAACTTGAGCTCCCTGAAGTTAAAGCCTGTTGCTTTTGTGGTTCAAGGGAAGCTTCTCAGAAAATACAATCAAATAAAATAAATATATTCTCCCTAAGGAAGCAAAGAAGTCTGAAGACCAGTCCCAGGCTTGATGACTTGCTACAAGGAATTACATGACTTAGTATATAGTATATAGAGTATATAGACTCACAGCTCAGATTTATTGCAGTGAAAAGGATATAAAGCAAAATCAACAAAGGTAAAGGCGCATTGAACAAAATCCAAAGGAAACCAAATGCAAGCTTCGAAGGGGCCTGTCACACAGGACACACTCAATTCCTTCAGCAATGGGTTGTTGAAACACATGGGATATATCTCCTCCAGAAGCTCACTGGAGCCTGTGACCTAAGTTTTTATTGGGAACTGGGCACATAAGCACCCACTGCCTGGTATATACCAATATTCCAAAATCCTAGAAGGACAGCAGGTATTCAGCATGAATGATACTGTTTGTACAGTTTAGGCACAGTGAGCCACTCTTATCAGTGAGGGGCCATTTCAGATCACCGTAAGGAACTCTTCACCATTCAAGTTCCCAGATGCCAGCCAAGGCCAATGTTGCAAGCAAGACTTCCTAAGGATAGTGCTCTCAGGCCTACATGTTAATATTCCTGCACTCAGTAAATGCTCCATCAATCTTTACTATGATCCCAGGCTGATGAGTCTCTAGAACAGAATTTTTCTTCTTCTTAGAAAAAGAGAGCCTGGTCTGTTCCAGTAAATAAATACCAGGCATCAGAAATATACTAGGATAGCAGACAGAGGATAAAGGGTAAGGCCAAGTAGCTAATGACTAAATCCATCCGATGGATATATAAATCTCTAGTCTCACTGATGATCCCTAAAGAACATTATTTCTCAGAACCCCTTGAGAGTTAATACTGGCAACCGAGCTATTTCTCTCCTTAAATCCAACCTAAATCTTTCCTTCTTATTGAATGGGGTCTTTCTATCTGGCTTAAGAAAGCCTTCTACTCCCTGTGGGGGTGCAGTTGGTGGCAGCCTTACAGATCACTGGCATCCACGATGAAGAAGAAGTGAGCATGTGGTCCTTAGATCACCACAGCAGGCTTTCAACTTTGATACACACAAAAGTATTTGATTCAGATTACTTGAGGAAAGCGTGTTAGGAGATCTGGTTTTCTTCAGAGAAAATTGAGTCACTAATTAGCTACGTCTCTGTGGGCTCAGTTTTCTTATCTGTAAAATAGGCCTGCAAAAACCATTCTAACTCAAATACCCTCTGATGTAATGGCTCACACACAACACTGTCATACACAACACCACTGGCATAATTAAAAAGTCATAATGCTCTTGACTCGAATGCCTTTTATCCCACTCAGATTTAGGGGCTAAGATGACAGAAGGCAAGGAGCTGGGGTAGAGGGGGAGTGACGTCAAAAGAAAAACTTATAGGCATTAAAAGGGCATCTAAATAAAAAAGCGGTCTTCCAAATATTCTCCCTACTCAGACACTTTTATTTGGATCATCTAGAACTATTTCTCTGTGTACCAGCTGAACTTTCCCCCTCCTTGGTTTTTAATAATAAACCAGCATATTAATTTTTTAAAACAGGAAATGATAGGGCAAAGACTCCATAAACAGCTGAAATGTTAATCACACAAAGGATCCCAAAGCAATTTCATTCTGGACTCCTCGTGGTTATGCATTACAATAGGAATTTTCATTAGAACATTAGCCCTAGGATGCGCTGCTAGGCAAATGACACCTACCGCAGCCTGAATCCCTGGACGGGCTCTTTGAAGGGGCAACCCAGGGCAGAATGTTCCAAAAAAAGGCATATGCATAGATGGTAGTGCCCATGGCAGGGAGGGAACAGAGGGGGTACTTAATCCATGTTGAGGATACTAGGTACTCTGCATATATTCTCTGAGTTGGTTTCAACAACTGACCCCTCATGAGGGGATAAGATTATCATGCTCACTTCACAGATGATGAAAATGAGGTTCAGAGAAGGAAAGTAACTTTCCCAAAGTCATACAGTCACATAGTGTATTAGCCTTTCGTTGATGTGTCCTTGCTGCATAAAAAATTACCACAATCTTGGCAGTTTAAAACAACACAATTGCATTATCCCGTGGTTCTCATGGGTCAGGAGTCCAGATATCAGGTTAGCTGGGTCCCCTGCTCAGGTTTCTCCAAGCTGAAATCAAGGTGTGGGCTAGGGCTGTGACGCTTACTTGAAATTGGCAGCCCTCATCCAAGCTCACTGGTTATTGGCAGAATTCATGTCAGGCAGCAGAAGTCACATGCTCCCCTGCCCACGCGACCCCATTGGCAGTTTACAACTTGGTTATTTGCTCCCAGGCCAGTCAGCCTCCCCCGTACCCACTCCAGGATAATCTCTCACTTGGTTCACTCAAAGTCAACTGGTTAGTAACCTAACCACAGGAATGCTATCCAATCATATTCACAGATTCCACCCATACTCAAGTGGAGGGGCAGGGAGATTGTACAGGGTACAATCTGAGACACTAACGGGGTCACCTCAGAATTCCACCTGCCATGCAAAGCCAGTCAATGGCAGAGCTAAGTAAGGCATGACTTCAGGTCTGTTTACCTCCAAAGCCATGGAGCTACCTACACGCCTGAGCCAGTCTGGGTTGAAGCAGGAGCCTAGACAGATATTCCCAATGGTGGAAACTGGCTCAGAAAATTAGAAAAGACAGGGGAAGCCCCAGGTGGCCTGAGTTACTCAGAGGGAAGGGGGATGGCAAGATCTAGTGCCTAAGTTTCCTGGCTAAGTGTCATATTTGAACAAGATCATTCTGACATTCCTCAAAAACAAACGTCCTCTGTGGTAAAGGCCTGAGGGCATCGGGAGGCATCTGATTGCCCTGCCTCAGTGGCCATATTTCCTTACAGACCGGACCCTCCCAAGGTTCTCCTCTTTCTGCTTATTCTTTTGGCCACATTTACAGAGTGCCTGCTACGAGCCAGGAACTGAGAGTCACTGAGGATACACAGATGAAAAGACAAGGCCCTGCCCCCAGGAGTTTCAGATCTTAAATTATGGGAAAGGGATGAAAGTGAATAAATGTAAATGTGTTCAGGGAAATATATATATAAATGATAAGTTAGAGAGGAAGGAGCTTTATCTCCCCGGGAAGGTTCCAGAGAGTTTGATCTGACTCTAAAGAGGAAGAGGTTGTTGAGTGGGTTAGATGAGGAGTGTCGGGCGGTGGGAAGGGGAGCTGGGTGGGGAGGGCATTAGAGGCAGAGGAAACATGTTCCTTAAAACCCTTCAAGGGCTCCCCACTGACTATTAAGATAAAATCCAGGGCCTGAATATGACTTAGAAGCTCCTGTATGATCGGGTTTCTCCTTCCTTTCCAGACAATGCCCCTCCCCGCTTAATATCTGTGGTCTGGATTCATCACTGGTCTTTCACTCGTATGGTTTCCTCTCCTGGAACATTCTTCACCAGTATACTGTCACCACACTTAATTCCCCAACCTATCTTTACACACGCACGCGCATGTGTGTGCGTGCGCACACACACACACGCTTCTCCTGTCTGATCACTACTTATTCTTCAGTTCTTGGATTAGACATCACTTCCTCCAGAAAGCCTCCCATGGTGCCAAAGCTCTGATTTAAAATGCTTACTATAGGTGCTCCTATGACACCGTATGCATTACCGGCATAGCATTTATCACTGTGTCTGGCACCTGTCTCCTTGAGGCTACTGGAAGATATAATAGAACCGACTTAAGGGACCAGGTTTATCTTTTCACTCTTGCATCTCCAGGGATTACCAGTTACTTAGAAGGTGATCAAAACTATTTGTTGGATAAATAGATAAAAGGCACAGAGGCAACCTTGTTCATGGAAGAAAATTAAAGGCATCATAGACCAAATGGAAACAAAATTACTCAAATCTTCCATAGCCTAGTGCCTGCACTGGGGTACCTGACATAGACATTAGCAGAAAATTTTTATGTATCTAAATTATACATACAATATGTGTATATACATGTATCTATGTATCATATATACATATGTATGTATCTGTATACATACACATATATATGCATATATATGATAGTACTTAAATGAAGATTAAAGAGAGACAGTTCTTAAAAAAATGTTTAGAATTCTCATTTTCTGTTGGAGTCACAGTCAAGAAATCAGACCTGCTTTTCATAGTTGCCCATTCCTAGAATGTTGTCTTGCTGTGATAACAAATGATCCCCAAAACTGCAGTGGCTTAAAACAAAGGTTTACTTCTTGCTCACAATGCATGATCATTAACTACTCCAAATATTGGTCACTCCAGACTCGGGCTGAGAGAACATCCTTTATCTCTGGTATATCTCTGGCCATCATACCAGAAAGAAGAAAGAATCCAAGAAAGAAGAGACATCACAAACCTAATAAGCTCATCTTGGAAGTGACATATGTGACTTCCACCTGTATTCCATTAAATAAAGCATGTTCACATGGCTACTCCTGACTTCAACAGGGCAGAAACATATAAACCTCACACAAGAAGGGGTTCTTCAAGGGAGAAGTGGGAAAGTGAAATATTTGACAAACAATACTATAATCCTTCACACCAGGGATCAGCAAGCTGCAAGTCTCTTTTCTGACATTTGGATTTTCCCTTTTCACTTGTTGGCAATTAAGCTTTACCATATTGCCTTGTCATTGGAATAAAGAAAACAAGCTAAGGTTCTAAAGAGAAAGAATCAGAATGCTCAAGTTGGAAGAGTCCATACAGTTCACATAGTCAGAGCACTATATTTTATGAATGGGAAGACTGGCTCAGAGAAGCAGCTGCCTTTCCCAAGGCAACCCTTCAGGATATGAGGGTTAAGACCCAAGTCCCAAACCCCTGGTCTCAGGACTTCGGCTCATTCTTCCATTGTCTACCTAAGATAACCCAACTTAATGTCTACGAATCAGAGCCATGGCTTTGCACAGCACAGATAAAGTTCCTGCCCTTGAACCTGATTTATGGTCCTGCTGAGAGGACCCACCACCCACCCACCCCCAGTGAAATGAGCTTCAGTGGGGCTTTTCTCAAACCAGTTCTCCTCACTTCATTGAGAGAGGCTGTAATTATGCTCAGTTCTTTGCCTGTTTTATAGCTTGGTACTGATATAGTAAGAACATCTACAATAAAAACATCAATGGGGCTTTGTTTCCTTCTGTATAAATTCATTGTCTGGAATCTGACAGCCCCATGTCTTGGTGATTTATCAGAATTAGTCCATTTAGGAAGGAGTGCCTTGCTCAACTGAAACCTGCTCTCTTTATTTTATCCAAACCCTCATATTGTCAGATAGCTTCAACTAAGCTTCCGTATCTCTTTTAAAGTAAAACAAACAAACAAACAAAAAAACAAAATAATTCTTCTCCTAAAGCCTCTCTGTTCTAATCTTTTTCATACTTCTTGATTGTATAATGAACACTGTTTCTTCCTCATCATTTTCTTCCCCACTGACATTCCATGTAACTTGACTATATAATCTGAAGCCTACCTTCACTTATGAATTGGTCAAATCTTAGAGGTGGCAGTAAATGTAATGAAACAGAGAGCTATTTTTAAAGAATAAAGTGTGGTATATTTAGACTTCTGTCCTCAGTTCTTAGCATAAGCTTTTCAATACATCATGGATTTTATGTCCTTCAAACTGTCTATGTAAAAACAAGGAGCACATACTCCAATGTTCTCAAATCCTTAAGAAAAAAGATATGTGCATACTAATGCAAAACATTAGCATTTTGTTCCTTCTCTGATTTTTCAGTCCATTATTTTACTATCTCTTGTTTTCTATTTTTGATACATTTAAGGCTGCACTTTTGTTCTTCTAATATATTCATGGTATTGATGTGCAAGGCTTAGTGCTAAGAACTGAGCAAACAGTAGACATGCTGAGGAGTCCGAGGATACGGAGACTGGGTGATTCTAAGAAATGAAATAAATGTTCTGCGCCTGTGGAGAAGTTAAAGAATGTTTTCTGACAATTTCGGGATTTGGAGCCTAAAAGGTTGTTTTGGGGTCCCCTATCCCTAAATTGGATTTTAACCCCCTCTTCTCATTTGCTGGCTCTGCAAAGGATACACAGAAGTAAGTAGTTTATGTGGCTTACTTTTGTGCTCCGAGGAATTTGATAAGTGAATTCACCTTCTAATGATTTGTTGTTCTGTAATTTATAACCACACATTCACATATATAACACAGGTGTAGTATTTCCCTGAGCGTTCTCCAATATAAATAAACTAAATGATGTCATGTCAGACAAAGGAAATTCTTCAGAGAAAGCCAACGTGGCATACAGAATCCAGAGATGGGGGGCACATCTGATTAGGCAGACTGTGAGCTGAAAAGCTGTTCTGTATCTACAACGCTAGAGTGTGGAAAAGCTGAAAAGTTTGGTTGTTTGAATAGGACTGTTTCCAGAAGACATCATCAACGAGTGGACAGATGACAGGGCTAGTATGAAGAAGCCATCGCTATGCCTTAAAGATCTAGGAACTACACCTGGTCCAAGATTTCATTTCCACAGCTCAGCTTCCTATCTGGCCGTGGTAACTACACCACGACCCTTTCTCTCTGTGACTAAAAACAGCCAACATGATATAAAATACGTTAATAAACACCACAATTCTAAACTACAGTATCTTTTAAATATTTTAATTATTCTTCTGTACACAAAAATAGCACATGTCCACTGTAGAAATACTGGAAAATAAGAAAAGTATAAAGAAGAAAAATTCCATGAAATGTTATTGCTCAGACATAAAACTTCTAAAATATTTGGTATATTTCCTTCTACCTTTTTTATGGGGTGTCCCCATCTGTATCTCCCTATCTATATACCCACACCCACATAGAGAAGCCCCTCATCCAACACATACACACACACACACACACACGGAGTAAGGCATCCTTCATCACTTTCTAGAAAATTATTTGATCCTTTTGCTTCTTAGTTTTCTTATCTGTAAAATGTATATAAGAGTAATGCCGGCTTCACACACCTAGTATAATGATAAAATGAGTGAGTTAGTATATGTAAATGCTTAAATCCTTGTCTGGCCATAAAGGATACTCAAAAATGTTGGCTACTATTATCTCACTGTATATAGAGTAAGTATATCTTACCATTTCCCTTTTTTTAACTTAATACAATACAAACTGTCTCCCCACCTTCCCTGCTATAACCCTAGTCTAAGCTAGCATCCTCCCTCTCTTAAATTACCGCAATGATCATTTACTTGATGTCCCCTGTAGGACCTACTACCTAGTTCCAAATAGTAGATACGATCATTTGTTACAAATATATAAATCAGACCAGATTGCTCTCCTGCTTAAAACCTTCCAATGGTAATTTCCAGTTACACATAGAACAAAATATAAGTTTCTTACTCTATTTATCATTGAGGGATCGGATTCCAACTCATGTCCTAGAATCCTGGTTGGTGTAGCCCACCAAACAGGAATCTGGAGGCAGGTATTCTGGAAGGTAATAGTCACGTGGCCCCGTCAAGTTCCCAGGCACCTTTTATGGTCCAAAATTGTTAGCCCAAAGCTCTCAGGCTCATGGTTGCAAGGCTCTGCTCCATTTCTAGGATGCTGTCCATGTTCCAGAGAGAAAGGAGTTAAAGGGCAAAAGTGAAAGTCCTCCTTCCACACACTGATTCCATTGGACATCTTTGTGGACGTGCCGAAAACCCCCTAATCCCTACTTCAGGAGCAAGAGACATCAGGAGAGCCAGTATCTTAATTATACACATCGATGCTTGACACGAAACTGGTTGCCTCTGTGGGAAAGATGAGAGATGGGAAGTTAGGGTAAGCAACCAGCAGTATCTGCCAGTTGGTGGCCTGCAACATCCTTCTTCATGCCTACTTGCCCTACCTCTCTCCCCTGACACCACGCCTAGCTACACCTGCCTTAGTCCTTGGTATGCACCAAACACCTGCCTGCCTCAAGAAAGGTCATTAGCCTGCTTTCCCTTCTGCCTAGAAGGTTCTGCCCAGTGGCCAGCACGTAGCTGGTTCTTTCAGATCTTAGTGGAAACATAACCTCTTGAGGGAGTCTTACTTGATTCCCTGTGCAAAGTCACCCCCCCACCCCCCCCCCAATTGGCTTCATAGCACTTATTCTAGTTTAAATTACTCTCTTTATTAATTTATTTGTTTATTGTCTGTCTCCTTGACCAGGACATAAGATGCAAGAGAGCTGGGCCTTCACTCCTGACTGTATCCTCAGTGCTCAGAACAGAGCCTGGAACATAGGAAGTGTTAGATTCAGTGAACAAATGCCGAATACATTACAATACTTTCTGTTTTCATTAAATGCTATTCAAGAGATTTAACAGGTGTAAAATATTCCACTGAATAAATGTAACACTATTAACTACTTCCTATGGTTTGCTACTAGAGTAAACTGAATAATGGTCCCCCAAACGTCCACATCATAACCCCTGGAACTGGAAAATTTATCTAATACGGTGAAATGACTTTGCAGATGTGAATAAATTAAGGATCTTAATTTTAAAGAGATTAAGTTTAAAAAACAGGGATATTGCCTTGGATTATCTTCACGGACCTGATGTAATCACCACAGTCCTCCTAAAAGGGATGCAGGAGGAGTCAGAGTTGGAGGAGAAGGCAACGTGATGACAGAATCAGAGATTGAAATGATGAGCTTTGAACATGGAGGGAGGGAGCCACAAGCCAAGGAATATAGGGGGGCAATAGAGCTGAAAAAGACAAGGAAACAAGATGCCCTTGGAGATCCCACAAAGAACCAGCCCTCACATTGCAGAAGCCCCTTTTAAGCAACCGACTTGAACAATGAAAACCCGAGTAAGGCAGAAGGGCCCAGTGACCACCCCCCCCATCCCTTGGCTGAATACAAGCAGGCCCATAGGCGACCCACCTGAAAATATCCATAAGCCCTAGCTGGCCAATGGGCTACTTACACCTGGACAAAGGTGCCAAAAAAGGACAACTGCATATATTCCCACACCTCCTCACCTTCCCCCTTTCACTACAGCCCCCGTACCACCACCTTGCACAGACACTCTCTCCTTTGCTGTCTTGCCCACTGCTTCCTTGTGGTGTATTCAATAAACTTCTATCTCCTTTGTTCCGCCTTGGGTGAATTCTTTCACTGCCCATGCTGCTGGCCTCCACCCAATCGGGTCACCCCACACACACCTTGACTTTAGCCCAGCAAAAGTGATTACAGACTTATGACCTCCAGAAGTTTCAGAGTGGACATGTATTTTAAAGTCATTAAATCTAAAGCTGTTTGTCATAGCAGCAATAGGAAACAAATACAGACATTTAGGGTTTTTCCCCCACTAAGTATTTATTACTGTCATGATGTTATAAAGAACTTCATTTTACAGATATTTTTGCCTGCCTTCCCAGTGATTTCATTAGAATAGTTTCCTAGAGGCAGAATTCCAGGAAGCTTGCACTACCACACAAGCTCCCCAGCTGTGGCTGGGTAAATGTCTGAGCAACCTGGCTATTTAGAAGTCTGCTATTTTGAACCATAGCCACAGGGCCAGTGAAGAATCAACCCACTTTGTGGAACAATCACACAAACACAAAGAGATTGCTTTCCAGGGGAAACAGGACATATACAAAATAAGCAAAAACAAGGGTGCTTTTTTCCTATTTTTCCTTCTTATCATTAACATTATAACATAGAGGTGGGGAGCAGGAATGAGTTAAAATATAAGACCAGAAAAAGCTCGAGTTCAGTTCCAAAGATCTACAGACCTTTGATACCTGCCAGATGGGCCTTTGAAGTGTAAAACAGGATCAGTTCCCTAAGAGAAGGCTGACGCACAAGTCCTGACCTGTGAATTAATCAGAGAAGCCTCTGGATGTGAACAGACGAGGCCGGATAGGGTGCGGGATAGGGTGTGGTCTGTGCATAGGCTGCTTCGCCAGGGTGGTGTCAATGACAAAAGAGAGAAATAATTTACTTGGGGGCCAAGTGACAGGGGTGGAGTGCCTCAGGGCAGAACATGTCAATGACACTCCCTCGGCACACACTAGGAGCCTGTTGCAAATAATTCAGTATGGAAGCTCGTGAGGGATTAACTTTTGTGCTCTCCAAAATTTCCCTGCGTCCCACCCCAGAACCTTGCAGTTCGGAGTGTGTTTTGTATACCAGCAGCATTACCACTGCACGGGAGTTTGTTAAAAATGCAGATCTCGAACAGCATCCGGACGTAGGGAATCAGGAACTGCATCTTAACAGTACTGCCACGCGATTCTTAGGCACATTCAAGTTTGAAAACATCAGCCCTAGAGTCTAAGCTGCATAGAAGCAGAGCCTTTGTTGGCTCTGTTCAGCACTGCACTTGCAGTGCCGCAAACACAGCTTGGCATGACTTGGAGGGGCTCAATAAATACTTGTTTTTTCAATGATTAAGTAAGTTAATGCACCGAGCCTTACACGCTGAAGATGAATTTGAAAAGAGGAGGGACTGGTGCATTATATTCTTCGTATTTTACACACATACACACATGTGTGTGCATGCACACGCATATTAAAGTCAAAGAATATTTTTTTTTGAACCCATACTTAAGGCGCATGAGCACAACCTAAAGAGAGACGAACTTTTCTTCTGGCCGTTGTGAAAGCCAAAATCCAGGAAAGAGTTTAAAATAATGAGAAAGGGACAGGCAGGACTGGGTAGAGACAGAGAGAGAGGGGTCTCCATGATCAGACTCACAGAAATCCCAAAAAGGTGGAGGTGTAAGGAAACCAGAGATAAGGGAACACTCCAGACCACCCTGCCCTAGATGTCCAAGGGGGGAAAGTCTTATTTATGACAGTCTCCTGTGGTCAACAGAAAATAAACAGACCCTAAAAAGAAGTAAGCCATTAAAGATGTTATCACTAGTCCTGCTTACACAAAGGTGCTGTCAGTAGAGAAGTCAAAAAGATTTAAGTTCCCTGGTTAACTTTCTACAAAAGACCAAGCCTAAAAGCCCTCAGTGTCAACTCTGTCAGGACTCCTGAGAGCTTTTTCTGTATCCTTGCTTAATAAAACTCTATCATTTTACTCACTCTCCTTTGTCCACAAGATTCATTCTTCGACTCCGTGAGACAAGAGCCTAGCTCTCCCACATCAATAAGAGGACTGAAACGAGCCTGGGGAAGTTACTCTCACAGCTGAAAAGAGGATGTAGGTCTCTGGTTCACCCCACTATCAAAAAGTCACGCCCCAGCTTGGGCAAAAATGGATCAAGACTCAGAAGGGAATGACAGCCCAGGATCCTGAAACAGAAGGGATCTGGGGAGGCTGGCTCTAAACATGAGTACCACAGACTGCAGATTCCTTCTCCATCCTTGGCATAAATGCAATCATTGACTTCTAAGAATCGTTCATATAAGGTAGCAGTCATATCACCATGACCCTGATAGCCTGAAGATTTGGGGCATCATATGAGCCTCCCAGATTGTTGAGTGATTCTAGCAAGGGACTTCTGTGATGACTGAGAGTTAATTTTCTTTCAGCCTTGTGATATAAAGACTGAGCCAGACTTCATTTCACATAAAGAAATAAAGGAGTGTGACATTTCCCTTGTTTATCATTTCCTTTTAAATTTTTATTATGAAAATTTTAAATGGACACAGTGCAAAAAGGAAAAATATATAATGGACCTTCATTACCTATCGTCTAGTCTCAAGAAATATCAATTCATTGCTAAACTTGTTTTATGTGTATCTCCTACCCTCCATCCTGGTTATTTTTATTTAATTTTTATTAGCAGCTATAAAGAGATATAATATTCATAGTATTCACCCATTATAAAGGTACAAGTCAATAATTTTTAGTAAAAGTATACAGATGTGCAAATACCACCACAATCTAGTTTTAAAACATTTTCATCACCCTAAAGACCCCCAGGCTCCCTTCTCCCCCCCCCCCCCGAGACCCCCAGGCCTGTTTACAGTCAATTCCCAGACCAGCCCCAGCAACCGCTGATCTGCTTTAGTCTCTAGAGATTGCCTCTTCCGGATAGTTCATACATATATGGAGAATTGCATGATACGTAATCTTTTGTTTCTAGATTCCTTCAGTTCTTGAAATTCCTCCATGTTGTAGAGTACATAAGTAGTTCCATTCTTTTTATTACTAGAGAGTATTCCAATGTATGATGATACCACATTTTGTTTATGCATTTACATGTTGATGGGCATTTGGATCTAGTCCGAGGTTTTTGTGTTATAGTAATACTATGGACGTTCATTTAAAAGTCTTGTGTATTATATTTTCATTTTTCTTGGGTAGATACATAAGTGTGGAATTGCTGAGTCATATGGTAGCTTTCTGAGAACCTGAGAACCTGTCATCCAAAGTGGTTGCACCATTTTCTCTCCACCAGCAAGCAATATGTGAAAGTTCCAGTTTCTCCACATCCTCCCCAACACTTACTTTTGTCTCTTTTTTATTATAGCCATTCCAGTACATTGGAAGTGGTATCTCATTGGGCTTCTAATTTTCATATCCCTAATGTCTAATGATGTTGAGCATCTTTTCATGTACTTGTGAGCCCTACACATATCTTCTCTAGTGAAAAGTCTACTCAAATACCAAGCCCATGTATTAAGTGGGTTGTTTGCCTTATTATTGAGGTGCAATATATATATTTTGGACATAAGTCCTTTATGAAATACATGATTTGCAAAATTTTTCTCAAGCTAGTCTGTGGCTTGTCCTGTCATTTAATTAATGATGTTTTTTGAGCCCCTCTGACCATGGATGGTAACAGGGGCCTCACTTACCTTTGGCTACCACATATGACTGGGAAACCAATTTCATCTGACAACTTCTCAGTCTTTACAAAGCACCAAGATCAGCAACTGGAGAAACCAACTCTGGCCCAGCTTCTGGCTAACAGGATGGTCCAGCACAGGGGCAGCACAGGTGCAGTAAAATCCCTCAGGATTCTGATAGCAATTAAGGAGAATTAACATCTTCCAACTCATGAACATGGAATGTTTCTCCATTAATTTAGATACTTTTTAATTTTTGCCACCAGTTTTATAATTTTCAGTGTACAAGTCTCACTCTCCTTTTGTTAAATTTATTCCTAAGTATTTTATTCTTCTGGTGCTATTGTGAATGGAATTATTTTCTAAATCTCATTTTCAGATTACTCATTGCCAGTATATAAAATTACAATTGATTTTTAAAAATCGATCTTGTATCCTGTGACCTTGATGAACTCACTTATTTCCAGTAGTTTTTTCCTGGAGGTCTCCATAGGAGTTTATACATACAAGTATGACTTTTTTTTTTTTTTTTTGCATCACGTGTTTATGCAATAAAATTCAAAGCAACCTGTTTAAAGTGAACAAATTAGAATGCACTCAAAATTATTCCAGTTATATTATCGTGCACTGCATATGCCTAAAGGGCAGAGTGAGGGATTGGTCAGTGGGCCATGCTAGGAATCATAGGTCATCTGCAGCCTCTCTTACTTCTTCCACAGCCTTATGAGACAATCTTTCAGTTGGGGGTTTTGTCAAAATGTGCCTATACCTGTAAGATTGTGTCAGAGGGGAGAAATCATTGAGAACTGCTGCCTTTGGAAGATTGCTTGGCCTGAAACATGTCTTTAAGGGAGATTCTAGGGAGTCAGATGTGGTCCTCAAGAGCAGGGGCAGCATGGGAAAAAAAAGAAAGAACCAGAAGGCAATGTATTTTGATGTGCCCATGTGAAAAGTATAAAAAGGTGAGAAGCATCTTCCCTACTTCACAGAGGGTCTAGATAAAATTGGCAAAATTGGCATTTGAGTCCTGCACAAAGTATACAATTCAAAGAACTGGATAAAGTTAGTGGAAAAAAAGAGGTGTGGCAATGACTAACATTGCCATAAAAGTCCCAAAACCCTAATATTGTACTATAACTGAGTTAGTATCATATCATATCACTGAGTTAGTATGTGTTAAAGCACTTAGCTCAGAGTTTGGTTAATAGTGAATGTTCCATAGATGGTAGTTGTTTATATTATTACTATTACTTTTGCAACTAAGACGAGAGGCATTCTGTGACTGTCTATAACCAGTATTTGTAATGCTAAGAGCAGTCTCTGCTCAATCTGATGGCCATTTCAAAAACAATCCTTATGAGGCTCTGGAAGTAGAAAAGGCAGTTCAGGATAGAGGTGGACTTCAGAGGTAAAGGCTAAGAAAGATGAAAAACACCAAAACCTTGTACTAACCACCATGGCAATCAAAACTACACACTGTTTTTCACATGTCCACTGCAGCATTATTCACTACAGCCAAGATAGGGAAACAACTCAGTGTCCATCATATATATGGAGATGTGTACACACACACACACACACACACACACACACACACACACACAGGAACATTATTCAGCCATGAGAAAGAAGGAAATCCTTCCATTTGTGACAATAGTGATGGATGTTGAGGGCATTATGCTAAGTGAAAAAAGTCAGAGGAAGACAAACACTGAATGATATCACTTATATATGGAATCTTAAAAAGCTAAACTCAGAAACAGAGTGTAGTGGTAGCTACCAGGGGCTGGGAGATAGGGGGAAATTGAGGGGATGTTCGTCAAAGGGTATAAACTTTCAGTTATAAGACAAGTAAGTTCAGAGGATGTAATGTGTAGCATGGTGACTATAGTTAATAATGCTGTATTATATTCGTGAAAGTTACCAAGATAGTAGATCTTAAATGTTCCTACTGCACACACACAAAAATTCTGTAATGTGATGGAAGTGTTAGCTAACACTCTGGTAGCAATCATTTTGCAATTTATAAGTGTATCAAATCAACACACTGTATATCAGATTTATCAATGTTACACATCAATTATAACTCAATAAAGTTGGAAAAAAAGACTACAGAGTGCTTGTGGAGAGACTAGTGAATAAATGGCGTGCATCTGTACATGTGAGTGTTTATATTCAGAAAATCTATTTCAAGCTTATCTGTAATCATATTTAATTGCATCTTTAATTTCTAAATTGCCAGATTAAGACACAAGCTCCCTTCTCATTGATACTGCAATAGCCTGACAAAAAGGAGGCTGTTGTGTGGCCAGCAACTACAGCCTGAAGGGACAGTTTCAGAACAGAGTCCTCTCTGCCCCAACTCTCTCTTCCCTCTCCTTTGCCTCTTCTCCTCACCCCTGCTCTAGCTAAGGGCAGAGACATCTGACCCTGGAGGTTACAGACTCACTGATTTGGGAAGAGAGGCTCTTTTGGCTACATCTAGTTCATTTGGCTACAACATACAACCCAAAGACCAAGTTCAACTTGGTTGGAAGGTTTTCAGACCCTACAAAGCAAGGGATCCACATCTGGAGAAACCACCTCTGTCTTGCCCCGCCCCTTCGACTGAAAGTCGAGCCTGCCGGACAGGATGGCCCAGGACAGGGGCCCCCAGAAGTGGCCTAAATTCAGTAAGGCAGCAAGAATGTTCAGGTGGTCAGCCTCCCCCCCCCCCCCCCAGGAGAAACAGGCATTGTTCGGGCTTCCTGGTAACAGGGCAGTCCCTGCCATCTCAGCTTCTCTGCCCCTAAGCAGACAGACAATCCTACAGCCAGCAGAACGAGAGGCCCAGGTTGCTGAAGGAAGCAGGGAGCCGGCACATCGATTTCATCTGTGTGATGCCTGGCACGTAGTGGCCGCAACCTCAGGAGACAATGGAATAAACATTCTAGATTCAACTTTGCCACATGGCAAGTGAAGCCATTTCACTTCCTTCTCTGTTTCCACTTCTGCATATTGGAAACCTAATAATTCCTACCTGCAAGGTTGCATCAAGGATAAAAAAGGAGCATATTCTAGAATGCTCTCTGTGAAGTTCAAAGTGCCACACGAATAGGAACCGAAAAGTGACAAGCTGCCTCCATGGTGCTATGTCTAAACTTGGCCCAGATATTAATATTTAAGTGGCTAGAAGCAGGGCCAGTTTT
This sequence comes from Callorhinus ursinus, assembly GCF_003265705.2. Taxonomy (NCBI): domain Eukaryota; kingdom Metazoa; phylum Chordata; class Mammalia; order Carnivora; family Otariidae; genus Callorhinus; species Callorhinus ursinus. The sequence goes on along the minus strand of NW_027397067.1, from coordinate 62,233,117 downwards.
CATACTGACATTCTTCTAAGAAAAGTAATTTTAATTATAAGATTGTATATATTATTTTAATAGAATTCTATGTTATTTTCATTTGATTGAAATGAGTACGGTCATAAACAGTTTTGTTTTTGTTTTTTTTGGTCCTTGAATTGGTCCCTGTACAAAACAACAGTGTTTATCATGGCTCTAACTGGTTCCCTTGTTTCAGGCTGACAGTCTCTGAGATTCATCCTTCACACCACTGCCAGCCTGCTGTGGCTCAAAGACAAATCTGAGGTTGACTCCTCTTTTTCTCTAAAGACCCATATCCAATCAGTCAAGTCTTATGGATTCTGCTTCCTTAATATCTCTCAAATCCATCCATTTCTCTCCATCCCACCTGACATGCCTCCATTTTAAGTCACTATCATTTCTCATTGGAAACTAATGAAATCGCAGCCCACACGGTCACTCCTAGGAGCCCCTCATGTTGCTCTTTTATCTCTATTCCTTTCTCCATACTGCAGCCAGAATGATCTTCCTGAAGTGTGAATTCTCTCATGGACCTGCCGGCTGGAACCTGTGAATGTCAGCATGATCAGGATAAAAGCCCTAGCTGCCGGACCAGGTGTCCCGGCTCTTTCAGGTCCAGTGTTTAGGTTCAAGTCCTCGCTCCGCTCCTGTGCCTGACCAGCTTGCCCCACTCCTGCACTTTCCACTCTGGCCACCCTAGTGGTATAAGGCCCCCCAAGCAACGTTCTCACCCCAGGAGAACGCTCTAACAGCTCCCACACCCACTGCCTTCACATGCCTAATTCCTTACCTCATCATCACCATCACCTCCTTTGGGAATCCTTCTGCGGCCCCCTAAGACCAGGCTAGGTACTCTTGCTCTGCATCTTCATAGTGCTTACCATCTCCTTGTACTTACCTATTTGCACTGTTACTTATCTAATTGCTCTTACGGTTCATCAGCTAGACCATCAACTCCCCGAGAGCACAAACGGATCCTTGGTCCTGCTACATCCCAATAGTGGATGTTGTATTCTCATGCAGATTTCTTCCCATCTACTAGCTCCTGGGGATACTGATAACTGATGGTTCAAAGACATATCCTTTGCTGGGCATTGCCCCAGGCTCCAAAATACTACCTTCTCTGCGGTTACAGCCTGTTCTCAGGGACACTGGGCCACCAATGACCAGATGACATTGACATACAAAGGTCTGGCCTCCTTTCCTCTTTGGGACAACTCTATAGGGTTGGCTCTAGCACTGCCAGTAAGACTGGGCGGGGCCTTAGCTACAACCACATGGAGCACCTTCTTCTCTCCCTACCCCATCCTGTCATCCTCACTTTTGTTCAGGTGTATCTCCCCAGATATTCCCCAGGAAGCCATCTGCACACAGTTCACAATATTCAGTATATTCCCAGGGAACCCAGTCAAAAACAGTCCTCATACCCAATGTAGTACCTGGCCCAAAATGTATTTGACATATGGACTAATAAATGGATAGATGCCTTTTTAAAGCCAAGTCACAGAGAAGAAAATTTGTATGATTTATGTTTCCATTTCTAATGCCCAGCACAGGGCCTGACTACTTACTTACTTGAATGGTCCTTCAAATGTTCTCTCTTATGATCAAGGGAACAGTCTTCTGGAGGCATATGGCTCCTTTCTTTATCCATCAGGTCCAAAGTGATACAAGCTAAAAGCATCAAAGGAATGTAAGATTACATTACTCTGCATAATAAGGAAATTTATTGCCTTCAAAGGAAGAAAATTTATATGGCAAATTACAAAGCAGTTAGAAAACACTGTTTTTCATTAGGGTTTAGAGGGACTGTGTTCTCCCCAAGAATTAAAATAATTTTAGGGTGAGCTATGTGCTGTTCTAACAGATCTAAAAGGGCTTTTTAAAAAGTGGTATCTTTAGGAAAATCCCCTGCCTTGGAGAGCACATGCCCAAACTGAATGATGCTATGAGTCTTGAAGCACCAAGACCCACTCGTGCTGAACCACTCTGCAGCTCCTTGGGTTATCAGAAGAAATCACTGACTGTCCAAATAAAAACTCCAGGGTTCTACCCTGAACTCACAGACGTGTACTTGGGGAAATGACTTAATGAGGGAAATCACAATGAGACTCAGAAGGACCCAATGGATAAGGGTTGGATTTTTCCAGAATAGAGTTGCAATGAGGAAATCCAGAAGATAAGGCTCTCAAGGATGGGCAAAACCAGGGATAAGGAAGTCAGAATAGAAACTGTGGATGTATTTAAAGAGGACCCATCCAGGAAAGGGTTGCCTTCTTAGTCAATACACATATGTTTGGACCCTGGGAAAGTTATATTTAGTACTTGGCTCTATTTTTTCTTTTTTCTTTTTCAATAGATTTTATTTTTTTAGAACAGTGTTAGGTTCATGGCAAAATTGAGCAGAGGATATACAGGTATACAGAATCCCCATATACCCCCCGTCCCCACACATGCACAGCCTCCCCATTATCAACAGAGTGTACATTTGTTATAATTGATGAACCTACCTTGAAACCTTATTATCACCCAAAGTCCACAGTTTGCAATGGGTTCATTTTTGGTGTTGTATAATGAGTTTGAACAAATGTACAATAACATTTATCTACCAGTAGAGTATCATACAGAGTAGTTTCTAGACCCTAAAAACTTTGGTGGGTCAATTCCTTTTTAAAATTACCCATCCCTCAGTAAAAAAAATTACATATATGTACACATGTATACACATAGCTTGGTATTCTGAAGTAGTGATTCTGGAGAGGCTGGGGGTTGAGAGACGGAGCAGCTGCCTATTGAGGAGTGGTTTTCTGGACTTCCATGGGCTAAGGTGCAATGTAAGTGAGAAGTGTCAGAGAAGAGTCAGCTATCAAATGGATGATTCAAGACAGTTTCATGAAGAGAAACCTGTGCTTCCTCACAACAAACCCAAGAGAGCAAGTTTCTTGGGTTACATTATCTCTCCCTCAAAAAGATTCACATTGCACATCAGCATATCAAAGTCTTAGGAAATTCCATTAGTAAAGAAAACTACCTAACTTCTTTTAAGACTGCATTCTCCAAAAACTATCTATTGATATCTGCTAAATCCATGGCACCCCACATGAGGACTGCTACACAGCCAATTGATGGATTTTATTTTAACAATGGTGTGGTATAAGCAAAGAGGATATTATTGGAGAGTTATGTTGTCAGGGGACATAAGAATGACTGGAGATGTCAGTCCTGTTAAGACTGTGCTACAGTGTTTGCATCCTATTCTTACCTGGTGTAGAATGAGGACAATGGCTAAGGGACAGGAAAAGGAGAGTCAAGAGCGTCATTGTTGACAACGAATTGACCAGACCTGCTCACTAATTTCTATGAGAATGGGGAGGCAGGAAGAAGGAGGACTTCTGTAATCACAAAACATTAGCTCAAGAAATGACCTTTATGATCATCTACTTGGATTCAGCCTTGGGACCTCCAAACATCCAAGTTTCAAGGAGAAACCTAAAGTGCAGAACAAAAGAGGAAAGTAGAGGCTGTGGGTGTGTTTTATCAAATAGTGGAGGAAGGAAGAGTGTGGAGGAAAATTCCCATGCTTCCTGTTGTGAAAGTTTGGCTGGAAATTTTTAGAACATTCTTGATCTGAGAGAAGTGCCTTAAGATACAGACCTCATAATTCAAGTATTATTTTTCTCCCACTCTCAAAATATTTCAGGATAATAGGTTTCAGAGGCAGGAATATTTCACATAAATAACTTTAGAGGTCTTGATTTATAAAAAGACCCACACTTTGGTGGTTAAAAGCTACACCCTGGAGTTGACTGAGACCAGTTCCAGACTCTATCACACTCCTCTATATGTTAACATCCAACAAGTTACTTAACTTCTTTATGCATACCTCAGTTTTTCCATCTATAAATTGAGATAATAATAGAATAGTGTCCATTTCCAGGGATATTGTGAAGATGGAATGAGCTTTTCCATCAAAAATGCTTAGTACAACACCTGACACAAAGCAAATAACAAATTTAGCTCATTTTTAATTAACATTAGCTCATTATTTAAGATGGTTGCTGCACGCTAAGCACTAAGCTAGGTACCAGAGAGATGGAGTAGAACAAGGTTCTTTTAAAGCCTTCAAATACTGTGTTCATTTATTCAATACTTATTTCTTTCTAAGAAATTTACTCACATTATCTCTTGCAGTGATTTAAAGTATGACCACAAGGGAACAAAAGCCACATAGAGCAATCCGGAGCAGATTACTTAGACTGGCCTCTTGGCAAGGGTGGTGCAATACCACTCAGGGCAAAGACACTTGACAATCAATGCAATGGGCCCCTCCCCCAGAAGATCAGCAAGAATATCCAGCCAAGACCAAGTTTGCCAATCACACAGAATTGCAAAACTACAGTGCTAGGGGAATATAGTATAGAATTCATGTTTTTTTTCCCCATAATTCTTTAGTCTTTCAATTTTTTTTCTGTCCTTTTTCAAACAATTTCTTATTTTATCAACTCTTTTTTAAAATTTTTTAATTTTCACTTTTACAATTATATGCTATCTTTTCATTGTATTTTACTTTTCTGTGTGTGTGTGTATACATATATATTCTTTCTTTACAATTTTGGGATGCAGATTCTTCTAACAGATCAAAATACACCAGAATCTAGTGTAGGGCTCTGTTCCCTTCACCTGTTTGTGTATTCTCATTTTTTTCTTTTCTTTTTTCTTCTTCTTTTTTTGTTTTGTTAAAGTCTTTTTAAATTTTCATCTTTACACTTACATTATATCCTTTCAATGTAGTTAATTATATATATATATAAAACTTGTTCTTTCTTTACAATTTAGATGTAGTTTCTTCTAACAAACTGACCAAAATACACTCAGGATATAGTGTATTGCTCTGCTCTGTTCACCTGTCTGTTTATATTCCTTCTTTTTTTTCCCTCTCTCTCTCTTTTTTTGTCTTTTAATTTTAATTTTTACAGTTATATTCTATCCTTTCATTGTATTTAATTTTATCTTTATACATATATAAGTTTTTCTTTCTTTACAATTTTGGGATCTAGTTTTCTAACAAACAGACCAAAGTACACAGAGGGTTCAATGTAATGCTCTATTCTGTTCACCTGTCTGATTATATTCTTTTTTTTATTATTTTATTTTTTTTCGGTTTTGGGTCTCTTCTGACTTGTTTCGCATATATTTCTCTGGGGTCGTTGTCGCCATTTTAGTATTTTGTTCTCTCGTTTATCTGTTCTTCTCTGGACAGAGTGATAAGATGGAAAAACTCATCTCAAAAAAGAGAACAAGAGTCAGTACTGACTACCCGGCACCTAATCAGTATGGACATAAGTAAATATTGGAACTAGAGTTCAGAATAACGATTTATAAAGATACTAGCTAGATCTGAAAAAAAAAAAGCATGGAAGGCACTAGAGAATCGCTTTCTGGATAAATAAAAGAACAAAAATCTAATCAAATCGAAATCAAAAAGGCTATTAATGAGATGCAATAAAAAATGGAGGCTCTAACTGCTAGGATAAATGAGGCAGAAGATAGAATTAGTGATATAGAAGACAAAATGATGGAGAATAAAGAAGCTGAGGGAGAAAAAGATATAAACAACTACTGGATCATGAGGGGAGAATTCGAGCATAAATGATACCATAAAGTGAAACAATATTAGAATAATTGGAATCCCAGAAGAAGAGGAAGGTGGGGGACAGAAGGTATAATGGAGTAAATAATACTGGAGAACTTCCCTATCTGGGGAAGGAAACAGGCATCAAATCCAGGAGACACAGAGAATACCTCTCAAATCAATAAAAATAGGTCAACACCCCAACATATAATATAGTATAATATAATATAATATAATATAATATAATATAATATAATATAATATAATATTAGTGAAACTTGCAAATCTCAGAAAAAAAGAGAAAATCCTGAAAGCAGTTCTGGACGAGAGGTCCGTAACGTACAAGGGTAGAAACATTAGACTGGCAGCGGACCTATCCATAGAGACCTGGCAAGCCAGAAAGGACTGGCATGATATATTCAGGGTGTTAAATGAGAAAAATATGCAGCCAAGAATACTTTATCCAGCTATGATGTCATTCAAAATAAAGGAGAGAAAAAGCTTCCAGGACAAACAAAACCAAAAGAATTTGTGATCACCAAACCAATCCTACAAGAAATATTAAAAGGGATCCTTTATGTGAAGAGAGAGCCCAAAAGTAACATAGAACAGAAAGGAACAAAGACAATATACAGAAACAGTGACTTTACAGGTAACGCAATGGCACTAAATTTATATCTTTCAATAATTACTCTGAATGTAAATGGGCTAAATGACCCAATCAAAAGACATAGGCTATCAGATTGGATTAAAAAACAAGACCCATCAATATGCTGTCTGCAAGAGACTGATTTTAGACCAAAAGGCACCTCCAGATTGAAAGTGGGGGGGCGGAAAGCCATTTATCATGTTAATGGACATCAAAAAAAGTTGGGGTGGCAATCATTATATCAGACAAATTCGATTTTAAACCAAACACTGTAATATGAGATGAGGAAGGATGCTGTAGTGTGATTAAAGGGTCTATCCAACAAGATCTAACAACTGTAAATATTTATGCATCTAACATGGGAGCAGCCAATTATATAAGCCAATTAATAACAAAATCAAAGAAACACATCAATAATAATATAATAGTAGGGAACTTTTAACACCCCCCTCACTGCAATGGACAGATCATTTAAGCACGAGATCAACAAGGAAATAAGGGCTTTGAATGACACACAGACCAGATGGACTTCACAGATATATTCAGAACATGCCATCCTAAAGCAATAGAATACACATTCTTCTCGAGTGTACATGGAACATTCTCCAGAATAGATCACACACTGGGTCACAAATCAGGCCTCAACCAGTACCCAAAGACAGGGATCATTCCCTGCATATTTTCAGACCACAATGCTTTCAAACTAGAACTTAATCACAACAGGAAATTTGGAAAGAACTCAAATACATGGAGGGCTAAAGGGCACCTTATTAAAGAATGAATGGGTCAAACCATGCATCAAAAGAAAGCTGGGGTGGCAACCATTATTTGGACAAATTCGATTTTAAACATTGGAAAGAACTCAAATACAGGGAGGCTAAAGAAAATTCTACTAAAGAATGGTCAACCAGGAAATTAAAGAAGAATTGAAAAAATTCATGGAAACAAATGAAAATAAAAACACAACTGTTCAAAATCTTTGGGATGCAGCAAAGGTGGTCCTAAGAGGAAAATATATAGCAATACAAGCCTTTCTCAAGAAACAAGAAAGGTCTCAAATACACAGTTTAACCTTACACCAAAAGGAGCTAAAGAAAGAACAGCAAATAAAGCCTAAACCCAGCAGGAAAAGAGAAATAATAAAGATTAGTGCAGAAATCAATGAAATAGAAACCAAAAGAATACTAGAACAGATCAACGAAACTAGGAGCTGGTTCTTTGAAAGAATTAATAAGATTGATAAACCCCTAGCCAGATATATCAAAAAGAAAAGAGAAAGGACCCAAATAAATAAAATCATGAATGAAAGAGGAGAGATCACAAATAACAATGAAGAAATACAAACAATCTTAAGAACATATTATAAGCAACTATGTGCCAACAAATTAGGCAATATGGAAGTAATGGATGCATTCCTAGAGATGTATAAACTACCAAAACTGAAACAGGAAGAAATAGAAAACCTGAACATACCCATAATCAGCAAGGAAATTGAAACAGTAATCAAAAATCCCCCCAAAAACAAGAGTCCAGGGTCAGATGGTTTCTCAGGGGAATTCTACCAAACATTTAAAGAAGAATTAATACCTATTCTTCTGAAGCTGTTTCAAAAAATAGAAATGGAACGAAAACTTCCAAACTCTTTCTATGAGGCCAGCGTTACCTTGATCCCAAAACAAGAAAAAGACCCCACCAAAAAGGAGAATTACAGAACAATACCCTTGAAGAACATGGATGTAAAAATTCTCACCAAAATACCAGCCAATAGGATCCAACAGTACAATGAAAGGATTATTCACCATGACCAAGTGGGATTTATTCCTGGGCTGCAAGGGTGATTCAACATCCACAAATCAATCAATGTGATACACTACATAAATAAAAGAAAGGACAAAAACCATATGATCCTCTCAATAGATGCAGAAAAACATGTGAAAAAGTACAGCATCCTTTCTTTATTAAAACTCTTCACAGTGTAGGGATAGAGGGAACATACCTCAATATCATAAAAGTCATATATGATAAGCCCACAGCAAATATCATTCTCAATGGGGAAACACTGAGAGCTTTTCCCCTAAGGTCAGGAACATGGCAGGGATGTCCACTGTCACCACTGCTGTTCAACATAGTATTGGAAGTCCTAGTCTCAGTAATCAGACAACAAAAAGAAATAAAAGGCATCCAAATTGGCAAAGAAGTCAAACTCTCACTCTTAGTAGATGACATGATACTCTATGTGGAAAGCCCTAAAGACTCCACATCAAAATTGCTAGAACTCATAGAGGAATTCAGCACAATGGCAGGATACAAAATCAATGCACAGAAATCAGTTGCATTTCTACACACTAACAATGAAACAGAAGAAAGAGAAATTAAGGAGTCAATCCCATTTACAATTGCACCCAAAATCATAAGATACCTAAGAATAAATATAATCAAAGAGGCAAAGGATCTGTACTCAGAAAACTATAGAACACTCATGAAAGAAATTGAGGAAGACACAAAGAAATGGAAAAATGTTCCATGCTCACAGACTGGAAGAACAAATATTGTTAAAAGGTCTGTGCTACCTAGAGCAATCTATATATTCAATGCAATCCTTATCAAAATACCATCAACATTTTTCACAGAGCTGGAAAAAATGATCCTAAAATTTGTATGGAACCAGAAAAGACCCCAAATAGCCAAAGGAACGTTAAAGAAGAAAACCAAAACTGGTAGCATCACAATCCCTGACTTCAAGCTCTATTACATAGCTGTAATCATCTAGACAGTATGGTACTGGCACAAAAACAGACACACAGATCAATGGAACAGAATAGAGAGCCCAGAAATGGACCCACAACTCTATGGTCAACTAACCTTTGACAAAGCAGGAAAGAATATCCAATGGAAACAAGACAGTCTCTTCAATAAATGGTGCTGGGAAGATTGGATAGCCACCTGCAGAAGAATGAAACTGGACCATTTCCTTCCACCATACACAAAAATAGACTCAAAATGGATGGAAGACCTAAATGTGAGACAGGAATCCATCAAAATCCTAGAGGAGAACACAGGCAGCAACTTCTGTGACCTCAGCTACAGTAATTTCTTGCTAGACACATCTCCAAGGGCAAGGGAAACAAGGGCAAAAATGAACTATTGGGACTTCATCAAGATAAAAAGCTTTTTCACAGTAAAAGAAACAGTCAACAAAGACCAAAAGACAACCAGCAGAATGGGAGAAGATATTTCCAAATGATATATCAGATGAAGGGCTAGTATCCAAAGTCTATAAAGAACTTATTAAACTCAACACCCAAAGAACAAATGATCCAATCAAGAAATGAGTGGGAGACAAAAACAGACATTTCTGCAAAGAAGACATCCAAATGGCCAACAGACACATGAAAAAATGTTCAACATCCCTCAGCATCAGGGAAATACAAATCAAAACCACAATGAGATACCACCTTACGTCAGTCAGAATGGCTAAAATTAACAAGTCAGGAAATGAGAGATGTTGGTGAGGAGGAGGAGAAAGGGGAACCCTCCTACACTGTTGGTGGGAATGCAAGCTGGTGCAGCCACTCTGGAAAACAGTATGGAAGTTCCTCAAAACGTTGAAAATAGAGCTACCCTATGATCCAGCAATTGTACTACTGGGTATTTACCCCAAAGATACAAATGTAGTGATCCAGAGGGGCACCTGCACCCCAACGTTCATAGCAGCAATGTCTGCAATAGCCAAACTATGGAAAGAGCCCAGATGTCCATCGACAGAGGAATGGATAAAGAAGATGTGGTGTATATATACAATGGCATACTACTCAGCCATCGAAAGAAAGAAAGAAAGAAAGAAAGAAAGGAAAGAAAGAAAGGAAAGAAAGGAAGGAAGGAAGGAAGGAAGGAAGGAAGGAAGGAAGGAAGGAAGGAAGGAAAGAAAGAAAGAAAGAAAGAAAGAAAGAAAGAAAGAA
>NW_027397067.1:62198138-62222774 GCF_003265705.2 Callorhinus ursinus | reverse complement strand
TGACCTGAATGGAACTACTGGGTATCATGCTAAGCAAATTAAGTCAACCAGAGAAAAACAATTATTATATGATCTCACTCACATGTAGAATTTAAGAAACAAAACAGAAGGTCATAGGGGAAGAGAGGAAAAAAATAAAACAAGACAAAACCAAAGGGGGAGACAAACCATAAGAGACTCTTAATCATAGGAAACAAACTGAGGGTTGCTGGAGGAGAGGGGTAGGGAGATGGGGTAACTAAGTGATGGACATTAAGGAGGGCACTTGATATTATAAAAGATTGATGAATCACTGACCTCTACCTCTGAAACCAATACATTATATGTTAATTAATTGAATTTAAATAAAATAAAAAATCATGGTTAAAAAATAAAGTATGATCACAAATTCTTAGACATTCTCTTCAAAAAAAAAAAAAAAAAAAAAAAAGCCTAAATCTCCTTTTTTTAAGTGAAGGGTGGACCAAGGAGCTCACTTCCAACAAGCAGAATACGCAGAAGTGATGATCTGTGATTTTCGAGACCAGGACACAAAAGGCATGTGGACTCTCCTGACTTTCCTGGATCACTCACTCCCTGGGGAAGCCAGCTGTCATTTTGTGAGGAACAACCCAGCAGTCTCATGGAGACGTCCATGTTGCAAGGCACTGAAGCCTCCTGCCCATAGCCAGCTCTAACTTGCCAGTTGTGTGAGGAAACCACAGTGGAAGCAAGTCCTCTACCCTCAGTCAAGCTTTTGGATGATGGCAGCCCTGGCCAACATCTTGATGGCAACCTCATGAGAGTCTCTGAGCTGGAACCACCCAGATTAAGTTGCTCTCAGATTCCCTGAACCACAGAAATTCTGTGAGATGATAAATTATTTTAAGCCACTAGTTTTTGGGGGTTAATTTGCTAGATAGACAACTGATCCTCAAAAAGCCCGAGACAGATACACTGTTACCCATTTTATAAATGAGCAAATCAAGAGCAGAGAGGTTACTTCATTTCAATTCACCCAACTGGTTTGTGGTGAGAGGCAGATTTTAAACTCAAATCTATAGTTTTCAGGGTCCAGGTTATTCCTGCTCCATCACTGTGCCTCCAAAGGCAAAGTCAACAATACATACAGCACATGGAAGGCAGCACCATAACGACCCAGTGCCTCTGGGAGGCTTTGTGGTCGGGTCTGTTTGCTTCCTGAGAGCAGCCCAGGGAATGAGAAAGAAGGATCCACCCCCCCCCCACACACACACACACATCAACCCAAGAATCCATACAACCCAAGAAGGGTTGTATGAGGAAGGCAGAGATCACTCAAACATACACTGCATCACTTAAGACACCCAACAATACTACACCATTAGCACTTAAAACTATGGGGCAAAAATGAGCTGATAATATCCCTTGCTCTCATAAGATCCACATTTACAGCTTTTAGGATTCCTGAACAAAATCAGACCTCCCAGAACTAACTTGTAAATGCCAAATTTTTCTCTAACAGTTCCCACAGGCTGGAGAAAGCAAGTAGCAGGCAAATCTGGGGCTGTACTCTGCGGATGCTTGCCTGATCTCACAAGGCACATCTTGGGTGTGCTACATTCCTTCTCTCCCAGGTGCAATCTAAATCATCTCCTCTGTCCCATTTTTCTTTAACTTCTTTGAGTTTGGCAGACATTAGGATTGAGCCCTAGATCATGCCTTCGGGTTTATGAGGACAGTAATCTGTCATCAGCCCCTGCCGTGCCTTTTATCGGGCTCTGGCTGCACAAATTCCCCTGACTCTTACTTTCTGACAAGACTTTTCTCATCTCTAACCACGAAGGCTCAACTCCATTCTTTTCTTTTGCAACAACACAATATGCTATTTTTTTCTGCCCCTGGGAAAAGAAAAAAAGCATAGAGCTGGCTTCCTAAAAAGAAAAGGTTGTAGAAGTTTTATCATATTACTTGCCACCCTTCAAGGAGAGAGGCACAGAGAGTGGGCAGGATGGGGTGGGGCGGTATGCTTTTTGGGTCCACACCTGATACCAATGTATCCAGCTCCATGTTTTGATTTTGGTCTGCCGCCCTCCAAACTGCATAGAGCAGAAACACAATTGTGCAAAATTAGAATGGCAGCATAGTACAGTAGGGAAACACATGGCCTCCAGAGCCAGAATGCACAGTTTTAAAGTACTTAGAAGAATTTCTAGCAAATCGTAACCACTCCATAATGTTATATTCATATAGATAGGTTACATCTATTGAACAGACTCCCATTTCTTTTGAGACCTACCTCTACGCTCAGATGGGAGTTTTAATTTCCTCATTTAATCCTCAAAAAAAAAAAAAACCCAGCATATTAAGGTATTAGAGTCCAAAAGAAAATGTTTGGAACAGTCTCACCATCTCCCACATTCAGAACTAGGAATTTATTTTAAAGGCAGAATGTTTTGAATATGCAGACACCTGCATAAAGTCTTTCCTCGTAGTCTTTCCTTTATGTTCTCTAAGTTTGACACGTTAGGGATTACTAGACAGGACTGTATACATACAATTACATGCCCTGTTTTTCAAGGGACAACGTAAAGTATTTTCAAGCAAAAAGCTGCCCATTCCTGATTTTTATTCTATAGTGTTACCTGAGAATCTAACCCTATCTAAGTGCTGACTCCCTTTGTTAAATTTGTTGTGCATTAGATGTGACTTCACTAGTAAACTAACTTCCTACATCCCATGCCTGAAGTTCTGTAACAAACTGTGACACATTTTCTTTCTTAGCTCTGCATATACAGACATGGGGGGTGGGGAGGGTGTTGCAAATGTCATTTTTTTCCAGAACTGGTTGAAAACAGAAGTGTAGAGTCAGCAATAAGTCTTTGGTAATAATCATTTCCACTAAAGCACTCAACACTGTGCAAAGCACCTTGGCTACATGTTTTTAAAAGGTTTATTTATTTTTGAGAGGGAAAGGGAGAGAGAATCCCAGACAGACTCCCTGCCAAGCATAGAGCCTAACCCCATGACCCTGAAATCATGACCTGAGCCAAAATCCAGACTCCAATGCTTACCCGACTGAGTCATCCAGATGCCCCAGACCTTGGCTACCTTTTTTCATTGATTCTACCCAGTGTAGCTCACGCTGTAGACTCAGGAACCAGTTCGGATGACTCCTCCCATCTTTTTCACACCCACAGAAAATGAAAATTCAGTGATGACTTTTGAGTATAAGAACAGTGCTTTGTCAAGTCCACTGATCCATGAGGCAAGTGGGACCTGAATTCCTTAGAATTATATTTTTATTACTCAAGTGGATTAAATCCACTCTACTTCTAACACCTGCCTTCTTATGACACACACACACACAGACACCTGAATGGGTGTCTCACTCCTTCTTAACAATGGCCAAATTTACCTTTCTGCAACGCCTAGCTTCTACTGTTTTCTAGTCTAGCATGAGTTAAAATCACCTGGAGAACTTGTTGCACCACAGATTGCTGGGTCCTACCTCTCTGGCTTCTGATTCAGTAAGTCTGGTTAGGACCCATGAACATTAACTTTTAACCAGCTCCCAGGTGATACTCATACTGTGGGTCCAGGACCCAGACTTTAGGAACAACTGCTCTAGTTTACAAAAGATGGTACAGGATTCTCGTCTTTGTGGGTTGAGTTGTGTCTCCAAAATAAATGTGTAGAATTCCTAACCCTATGTATTTATGAATGTGACCTTATCTGGAAATTTCAAATTAAGGTGAAGTAACACTAGGTTAGGGTGATCCCTGAATCTAGTGACTGGTGTCCTTATAGGGAAGAGAGATTTAAAATCAGAGACATCTCATGAGGAACAAGACCGTGTGGATGATGAAGGCAAAGATCGGAGTAATTTAGCAACACACCCTGAAGATAGCCAGTGACCACTAGAAACCAGGAAGAAGCAAGAGGGGATTCTTCCCTAGAGACTTCAGAGGATGTATGGCCTTGCCAACATTTCAATTTCAGACTTCTAGCCTCCAGGATGTGAAAGGATAAATTTCTGTTGTTTTAAGCCACCCAGCTGGTGGCACCTTGCTATGGCAACCACAGGAGACTAATACACAGCCATTGTGGAGATTGAGTAACTAATCCAATTTTTCATCCTTCCCTGCACACATCCTTGCCATGGTATAATATATTTCCTCATTCTTTGACTATTAGATTGGCCATGTGACTTACATTGACAAATGACAAAGGGGAAGAAGTGAACACGCCCCAGCTCTGAGCCAGCCCTTAGAAGTCTTGCATACTGGGGTGCCTGGGTGACTCAGTGGGTTAAACAGCTGATTCTTGATTTTGGCTCAGGTCATGGTCTCAGGGTGGTGAGAATGAGTCCCTCATTAGGCTCCCTGCTCAGCGGGGAGTCTGTTTGCAATTCTCTCTCCCTCTCTCTCTGACTTTCCCCCACCCCTCCTGTGCAAGTGTGTTCTCTAAAATAAAAATAAATCTTAAAAAAAAGGTCTCACATGCTTCCTTTTGCCCTCTTATTCCTCTGCCATCACTATGAGAATGGCTGTCCCTCCCATAGCCCCTTCAGCCTAAGGTAGATCTACCCCAACCTATCCACGAACCTGAAGCAAGGACACCTGCCCCAGCCTCTTCCATTTAATGTTAAGCCCCTACACCAAGCCAAGCCTGAAGCAACAGAAACCTTCCCATTCCACCACCCCAGGGCCCCTAAAAAAAGCCTTGGTCTAGACATTGTTCTGCCATGCTGTGACCTGGGTATGCTTTTTCTCTGCCCTAACTGTGAAATGAGAAGGCTCAGATGAACTTGTCTCTAAGTCATTTTTGAATTGATTCCAGGTGTAGAAATATCTACCTCTACCAGCATGGAACATTAAAACAAACAAAAACAAAATAATAACTTGAAGTTTCATTGGGGAGAATGTAGACCTAATCACGACTGGGTAGTTTATTCATGTGCTCCTTCAATCAGCCATCATTTATAAACATGTGATATATGTATTATGTACTTATTACGTGGCAAACAGTACTAGTGACCTGAACATCAAAGGCGAGCAAAACCAGGGTCCACCCCTGTCCTCATGGAGCCAGTGGTAACACTCACATTATTTAAATGAAACCCAGGTCTGAGTCCTGCAGCAGGGTAGCAGAGGGAGTGGAGAGGAAGCCCACATTCAAGGGGTATGTTGCAAGAAGCCATGACAAAACTCAGTGACAGGTTAATGGAACATGTAACAGAGGGGAATGCCAAATATCTCTTCTCACCCAGGCATTTTGGTCTCTATCCCCTTAATAAGATTGCTCAATAGAAGCTTCAGATTAGAATCTCTTGAAGTACTTGAAAAACTTGAAAAAAGAAAAAAAAATGCTAGGGGTGGGAGTCCTACCTCCAGAGATTGATTTACTTTGTCAGCATTAAAATCATTTTTTTAAGTGTCCCCACCCACAAAAATAGGTCTAGAATAGCTGTCTGCTGTGAACAGGATACATCCTGTATGAATTTCTATTGCTGCATAAAAACTAAATAGAAAATAAGCAAATTTAGCAGCTTAAAACAATATTGATTTACTGGCTTACAGTTCTGTAACTCAGAGGAATGTGTGGGCTCACTTGTGTTCTCTGTTCAGGTTTTACAAGACCTAAATCAAGGTGTCAGGTGGGTTGAACGCTTATCTGAAGTCTCTGGGGAAGAATCCATTTCCAGGCTCAAATTGTTAGCAGAATCCAGTTCCTTATAGCCACAAGACCTGAGGTCCCCTTTCCCTTGCTGGCTGGCTGCCAGGGGCCGCCTGTATCCCTACTCACATGCCTTTCTCTTCAAAGCAGTAACCTGTGTGTTGTCTTCTTCATGCCTAGAATCTCTTCGAATTCCTCTTCTGCCCTCCCCTTTTGCTACCAATAGAAAATTCTTTCTTGATTATATTGGGCCCACCTGGATAGTCTTCCATTTTTACGGTCAACTGTGCCTTTTAACATAATACAATCACAGGAAGAACGACTCATTACATTCACAGGTTTAGGGGATTCTGGTATTCCTGAGGGCGATTTCTAGAAATTCAGCCTACTATGTATTACAATCATCTAGGTAAGTGCCTGGCACTTAGTAGGTCCTCAAAACATACTTGTTAAATGGAATGGAATCAACTGTGACTTTACTGTGGCAAAGAAAGAGAAGGCATAGATAATCAAAGAGTAGCTGATAAATGGGTCATTTATCATGCTTACTTGAATCTAAGCATATATTACTTTTTAAAAATTTTTATTGAAGTATGTTTTTCACACACACAGCCTTCCATAAATCAGATACATATGGCTCAATACCTTTTCACAAACAATATACATATGTGTAAACAGCATGCAGCTCAAGAATCACAACATCCCAGCATCCCAGATGCCCTCATGGGGTTTCCTTCCACTTACTAACCATTCCCTGCACTTATATTCCCCCCTTCACACACTTAAGGGAACCCCTATCCTGACTTATAACGCCATAGCTTCATCTCGTCTGGTTTTTGAATTTTATATAAATGGAATCACACATTATGTAGTTCTTTTTGTCTGGCTTTTTTTGTTCAACATTCTGTGTGTTGTGGTAGGCAGGCTCTAAGATAACCCCCAGTGATCCAGCCTTCCAATATTCATGGCCTCCCTTTGAGTAACTTGCATCTAACTAATAGAATAGGACAACATTGAGGGGATGGCACTTCTATGATTAGGTAACAAAAGGTTGACTTCCATCTTGCTAGTAAACTCCATTTAGCCTTAGCTTGTGTGCTTTGATGAAGCAGGCTGCCATGTTGAAGAGGCTCTTGTGGCAAAGTACTAAGGATGATCTCTGGCCAATAGCCAACAAAGAACTGAGGCCCTCCGTCCAACAGCCTGTGAGGAAGTGAGTTCTGCCAACTACCACTCAAACTTGGAAGCTTATCTTTCCCAAGTTGAAACTTCAGATGACTTTGGCCCAACACCTTATTTGCAGCCTGTAAAGGACCATGAAGCAGAAATCCCAGCTAAGCTGTGCCCAAATCTCTGTCCCACAGAAGTTGAGATAATAAATGAGTGTTAATTTAAGCCTCAATTTTGGGGTGATTTGTCGCCATCAAACTTGTTGTATGCAGTTGTAATTCATTTTCATTACTTTATAGAAGGATTTGGTAAAACTTTTTTCTGTAAGGGACAGACAGGAAATATTTTAGGTGTTCCAGACCAAAAAGCAAAATGGAAGCTATTATGTAGGTGCTTCTATATAATTTTCACATGTCACCAGATATTCTTTCCCTCCCCAACCATTTAAACATGTAAAAACCATATTTAGCTCATGAACAAGACAGAGAGAGGTAGTAGGCCATATTTGGCCCGTAGGCCATAGTTTGCTAACCCCTGCAGATATGGGATGGTTTGTTTAAACCACAATTCATTAACTGTTTCCAGTTTGTAGCTATTACAAATAATGTAGCCATGAACATTCCTGTATATGTCTTTTGGAGATGTGTATGCATATCTGCCTGCTATACACTTACAAGTGGAACGGCTGGGTCACAGGATAAGCATATATTTAGCTTAATAAGCCAAATGGTTTTCCAAAGTGTTTGTATCAATTTGCACAACACCAGCAGTATTTATGAGTCTTTACTGCTCCACAGTCTTGCCAAGAGTTGCTATTTTCTTTTCCTTTTGGCCATTCTAGTGAGAACTCTTTCGTCCTATCCCCTAGTTGATCAGCCAGAATTGAAAGCCCCAGCTTCTGCTTATCCTTTATTAGGTTAAGCCATGTGACACTGCTCTATTTCTAGGTTTAAAAAAAAAAATCAATATTGATTATTTCTTATGGTTAAACTAGTACTTTCTTCACATATTAATTTATACTAAAAGTGAAACTCAAACTAGAATGCACATCAATTGGGAAAAGTCTTAAAGATTTGAGCTGAAATAATGTTTTTAAATTAAAAACATTATTTCAGTAACTTTTACATTTTAGTATCATCCAGATCCTTAAAAGCTTGAAAACAGACTAATGGTTTTCACTTTCCTTGAACATGAGAATCACCTGTGGGTTTTTAAAACTTAAATGTCCCTATCCAAAAACTCAGAAATCCAGATTCTGTGAGATTAAGGTGAGGCTTAAGAATGTGTGTTTGTCAAGGGCTAGTGCACAGACAAGGTCGAGAATCATCGATATTTCCGGTCGCATGGCTTTCTTTCACAAATGTTCTATCTAAGGAAAGACTTACATGAGAGGGGAGAGAAAGCACCCGGATTTCAGTTCCTTCCAGAAATACATCATTATGAATTAGGTTGGAAAAATTATTTTATCCATGGCAAATACTCACTGTTTCACTGAACAGGTCTCTGGCTACTATACCAAGGATGGAAGCCTTGGGTTTGATTTGCACACAGCTCTATGGACACACAGTTAAAGTATCACCAATAGCATTTAAGTTACAAACAGTTATTTCTAAAAGTACCCAGACACAGCCATATTACTCAATAGTAGGATCAGGCACATACTTAGTGACCAGAAAAACAGTGGTTCATGTACACACTCAAATTATTTTTTTTTTAAATTATGACCGAGACAAAGAAAATCTAGTCATCTTTATGGGAAGAATCGAATCTTTGTGCCACCTAATTTTCCAGAGTAGTTTTCAGAAATATATTTTTTTGGGGGAGCTATATATATAGGCAAGGGGATAGAAGAGCTGGGTGCTGACTGGAAGTGACACCATTCGAATTTCCAAGCTCAAGGCCTTTAAAAGACTTACTAGAGTCCTGAGTCAGATTTTTTCCCCAAGACCATCCCCTTACCTCTACCAGCCATAACTGCATCTGCATTTCCACGTGCAAGAAAAAAAGAGGTCTGGGAACTTCATTTTTATCGGCATTTACCAGCTCTGGAATTCTATTGCCCTCCATGTGATTCTTTCTCCTGTCTGCTTACAGCACCTCCAACGCCTGGAGTTAGGACACAGGGTCAGAAGTTGAAAGAACCCGAATTCTTAGGCGCTGTTAATTATTAGGCCCCATCACAGACCGCCAGTGGGCTTCCAGGCCAAACAAGCCGAAAGCCTCCTAGAAGGGAAGCAAGACAGCCTTCCATCATCAGACATCCTCAGGTGGGATCCCGGTTCCTATATTTGGTTCCTAATAACCCCTTGAGGATGATGCCTGTTGGGGATTTTTAAGCCATCCCCCACCCCAGGTTAAGTGTTTATCCACCTGCATCACCTGGAGGATCAGACGACCAGCTATATCACTTGGCGGGATTCTGCAGAACCCCGAGTATCCCAGGGCGCAAAGGAACAACTTTCAACCGCACCTTGTGCAGCGGCTCTCTAGCCCAGGCGGGGAACCGCAGCCAGCTGGTGGCTTGCTCTCCTCACTAAATGGTTAGCCAAGCAGGCCGGCGAACAAGCCCAGAAGATCCCACCACAGACACCGCCGCCTCCAGCCCTCCGCACGACCCCTGCCAGGTGCTTACCCACTTCCAATTGTCAGCGAAGAGCTCAATCTCGGGTCTCTATTCAGCGCCGAACGAAGCCCAGCGTATCGCATCTTGGGAAATGTAGTCCCGGCCACGTCTGGGGGTCGCCGGCTCCGCCCACGAGACCCCCACCCCACCTCACCCAGGAGGGATTATTCTGCCTCGGCCGGCTGCAGCCAGAGCTGCGGTCCGAGTGTGGAGACGGGGCAGTCCCCTGGGGAGGATTCGGGGTACCCTCCCGGGTCGGAGGGAAGTGAGGGAACTACACTTCCCAGGCTGCCCTGCGCGGAGCCGGAGCCGGCAGCCTCGCTTTGCGTGACCGCGGCAGGTTGGTCCTAGAGCAGATGAGCACAGAATATTTAGGCGAAAGCGCGAGGAGGGGGGAGCACGGGGCAGGAGGAGTATCTCGGCCGAGAAAATTATGCATGCGTTAGGGAAGCTCTGAGAGAATGGCTGTGGAAGGTAAGGGACGCTTGGGCATTTTAAGCTCCCTCTTAACCCGCGCACCCCAATACACACATCCCTGATGAATCTTGGGGAACGTGGGAAGGAGAGGAAAGAGGGTGGTGGCGAGCGGGCCCTTTCTTCCTACACCTCTTGGCACACACCTGAGCCACGGAAGGCCAGTAGGCGCTTTCTTCAGTTCCTTTGCAAAGACATGTAGGTGCGCAGGACTTTGTGGTTGGAGGCGAAGAGTACCCCTAATGCGACACGGTTTACTGGAAGTGGGGGGAAAGCCGGAGAGACCGGCATGAGGTCTCAGCCCCGAGGTGCCCCTTTCGCTATCCCCTTTCACCCGGGCCGGCTGGGTGGCCAGGGGGCTGGGGATGCTCGTTTTGCCCCCCACACGTGGGAGAGGACCCTGGCCAGGTGCGTCATCGGGAAGCATGGTCTTCGATTGGGTCCAGGGCCCCTATCGTGTGCACCCGGCAGCGGTGGCAGCAGATGTACTCAGAGGGTGGAGGTGTCCCTACACCTGTCTCTGTTTATACGACCATCCCGGGGTTAGCAAAGTTTACAGAAAAGAAATGGAATCCGCCAGGAATAAAAAAGAACAACCAGTCTCTCTTCCATGTGGGTGAATCCTTTTCTTCGAAGACCACCTTCCTCTTTTCTAGTATAATTATGGCCTCTGGCTTTGCAGTTTTGGCTCTACAATACTGTCTCCTCTGAACCTCAGGGATGAAAGCAGGGGCAGAAGATTTGTGAGGGATCCCGAGTTTTCCTTTCAGATTCTCTTCCCTTGGAACACAGACTTTTTGTGGAGGGTAGTTTATGGGGAGAAATATGTGGACCAGATGTGTTTGCGGTGTCAAATTAGAGGTCAAACTGTGCCTGAACGATGAAACGCGGTAATCATGGGACTGGAGGAGAGCCTACAGTTCCCTGCAGAGTTATCCTGAGTGTGGCTCAGGTAAGAGGGGAACTGGGGTAGGAAAAAGAAGGCATGCCTGCCAGTGCATCTGGCTCCTTGCCAAGGGGAAACGAGTCTGTTCCTTGTAGGCTAGAGGCAAGAGGGAACCACAAGACTTGCTTCCCTCTCCCCTCCCTGCCCCAGGAGAGAGCAAGTGAACTACTCTGACTCCTGCTCTCATTATAATTACTTAATCATCTGAAGTAGCAACAACCCAGTTCTGCTCAGTACCTTAACTCAAAAAACTATTGCCTTTGGGCTGAGGTTCAGAGCGCCCCAGCCTGCTACTTTTAGTTATCTATATTCTATTCACATCTATGGTTTTTAAATTACATCTCTAACATACATGGCTTTGAAAAAAAATAGCCAAAGATGTTTCTAAGTTTTCTGTACTGAGCAAACGTAAAAATAAGGTGAGAATCTGGCTTTCTGCATCATTACAGTTGATTGTAAGTGAAACAAGACTTCAGATGAGCAAAAAAAGATAAAAAAGATGAAAGTTCCTCCTGAGCTTCAGGCCAAGGTTAGGTTGACCTGCTGGCACTCCTTCTTGCCTCACCCTTCAGATGACCTTGATTATTCTCTCTTTCTCTGCACTTTTCTGTGTTCCCAAGTGAGGGACACTCCCACTGGTTGCCAGTCCGCAGTGTATTTGAAAACAATTTCCTGTTCACTGTAAGAAGTATAAAATTAGTAATTTCTCATCTGATGAGTTATTATACCAGCAAAGTCAGACCTTGCGAGAAAAAAGAGCTTTGGAATGAAGTACACGTAGACCGCAGAGGCTTATTTTCTAGAGATTTTTTGGTTCAAGTGCTTGTCTAGTAAACAGGAGATCCCGAGTTTGAATCACAATGAGGTCTCAATTTGAGGACTGAAGGAAGTCATTTAAACTTCAGCTGCAAAAAGGATTCCGTAGCTCTGTTTTTGCAAAGGCAGTTTGCTCAGCCTAGTGGGCACTTCTTGGCTACTCTCACTTGATCTTTCAAAAGGCTCAGGGAAAACTTCACTTCCTCTGGGAGCCTGTCTCAACCCTTTGTTCTCTCTGCCTTCCCAGCTCTCTGCCCTGGTCTGTGGGAGGTGCCTTCTGCACTAAGCTTCCCTAGTACCTGTGCTTACACATATTTTAACATGTCCATACTTAACCTCTCACTAGACTATAAGACAGTGACCCCTTCGGGGTTGGGACCTTGTACTTTTTGACTTTATATTCTCAGCCCATAGCACAGTACCTGACCCATAGTAGGTTCTCAGTAAATGTTTATGGAATGTATGGGAAATAAATTCATGGCCACTTTTGTAACTGACTCCATAAGTGTGCATGGGGCTTTCTTAGCAGCCCAAGCGCCATAAAATAAGGGACTTCTGAGAGATTTGAAGGTAAGGGAAATTTTTAAAGGAAGTGCCCCTCTCTTCAGTCTTTTGTCCCGATGCTCAAAGAATCTTCTAGAGCAGTGGTTCTCATCTAAGGGGTAACAGTCCTCCAAGTGTGTGATTGGGATATGTTGGGGCTGCTGTTGGTATTTTTTTTTTTTGTCCATGGGCCAGGGATGCCATATATCCCTCAGTGCATGGCCATCCCATACAAAGTTCACAACCCAAAACCAAGTAACAGCCAGTGTCCCTAGGTTCATTGAGAAACACTCGATTCAGAGAAGGAATTTGGCCAGAGGAACTGGAATAGGAAATCGTGTACGTGTTACTTAACATTTGAACTTTAGTTTCTGCATCTGGGGAAAAGGGCACACTACTGTTTACTTCCTAGGGAAGTTGGGAGGATTTAATAAAGGAGAGGGCTTATGGAGGGTGCTTCGAACATAGATCCTCAGTAAATGTTTTTTGTACTCCCATCCTTCTTAACAAAACAAAACAAAGCTTTACTATTTGGCATGTTTTGTATCCTGAATTTTCACTTACTCGTACAAACCTAATTAGTAGCAAATTAGAAGGTTTTTTTAATCACGTGTAACCTGTTTAAGCTTGACCTTGTGTTAAGTGTAAAGTGCTAAAAGTAGTAAAAGTGTTAAGAATGGGGAGCTCATTCATTTTGCTGAACCCTTAGCCTTGAGTTTAAGATGACAAAGAGGTGCCCTTTGTTTTATGGCTACCCTGGGTTATGTTTTCTTCTCTGACTTTAATTACAGTATCTTGTTTCTATTCCTTAGTGTGGTGGCAACCCATGCCTCACATTTATAGGCAGCTGGGCAGCTTAGGGTTATGCTTTCCAGCCATAGAGTACATAGTCTGCATTCAGGTTGGGATTATGTTTACATCCATTGTCTTTAAAAAAAAAAAAAAATTGTATTTTAGTAAATTACCCAAAATAGCTGGAAAAATTAGGGCCACTAGAGAGAGGTAGCATGCAGAAGCCATAAAGTAATCCATTCTCCATGGACAGACTGTGTAGATGATTGTGTCCATGAGGTGATGTTTAACAGAAATGGATTGCATTATTAGAGAGGAAAAAAGTGGACTCATCAGGGACAGTGTTGTATTCATCTCTGTATTCCAGGATTGGTGCTTGGCACTTAAAGGACTGCAGTAATTGTTTCATGAATGGAGTATAAAAGCGCTGAAGCAAGAGAAGGGTATTCCTACTCCTTGTTCACATTTCCTTCCCTTCTTCATCCTCAGAGCTGCATAAGCAAAGTGGGGTGGACAAACTTTTGTGCATAGTGCTTCTATTTCAGATCTAATACACTTTTATGTGGCATAAAAATGATTTCCAATATTCAGCACTCCCCATCCCCAAAGATTTCAAATGGAAGGCAGTGTGCTCTGGATGACATCTGTGTTAAGGAATCTGAACTTTCCATCCTAAATGAACACATTGGCTATCAAATGGCCTCAAAGTCATTCAAGGCTCAGGTTTTAGAATTTTTCTCCTGTAAAAGAAAAAAAACTGCCCATCACCAAGTTATTGTAAGGACACACAAGAGCAGCTGGGAGAAAGGGCAAATGAGCTAGTCAGACAAGCATACCAAAGAGAAGGAGTCGTCAATGAAGGCTTTCTACCCCCATTTGAATTCAGAACTGAGTCACAGAGACTCATGATGGGAGATGTAAGTGTCCTCTTTATTACAAACCTCCATACCTCCATGGGTTCTTGTTTTTGTTTGGTGGGTTTTTTTGTTTTGGTTGGTTGTTTGGCTTTGGGTTAGATGATAAAGTAGACTTGCAGAGCACTTGCCACTCGTAGGAGTTGCTGCCCCTGTAACAGCCTGGGGAGCCCAGAGAACATAGGCTTCTGCAGCAGGCAGGTGGGACTCCAAGGGAAGGAGAGAGGCCGGAGACACGTGTGCTTTGTTCCGTCTCCTAGACTTGCATGTCTGTAGTTGTCTCCTCTTCTGAATCTAATTGCCCGTGAGAGAGTGGAGAGAGACTGAAGTGTCCTCACCGATTTCCCCTCCTATGAAGCCTGAAGCAAGGAGGGCTGTCAGAGCTAGCCCACCGACATTTTTCTAACTGCGATTCCTTCTTGAAAACATCGAGTGCAATCACCTCTTGTACTTGGTGGTGCTGGTGCTCGGTGTGGGTAGGCACTGTGTCTTAGGCCAGGCCCGTGGTAGACCCTTTATGAAGCTTGTTGAATGAATGAGGAGAAGACAATTAATGGGTAGATGATGGTTGCTTCTGATTCCTCAGGTAGCCCCTTAGACCCCTGAGAGAACTCCCACCTGTGTTCACCTACAGACTAGGAGCCGTAGAAGCAGTGGGAGCATAGACCAGTTTCCCTAACAGGATTTTACCTGTGCATTAGGATGTTCTTGTTCAACTAGCTGCTGCCCCATTTTCTTCCACTTCAACTTATCACCGAGGGGGTCTTTTTTCCTTCTTTCCCCCACCCTAAACTTAATTTTGTTCTCTAGCGCATAAGATTTGACTTTTCTGTACCAGCAGCTTCTATGAATCACTTTAAGACCTGAGAGTAGTGATTAGAAGCCCAACACGGAAAATTCCTATCCGGTGTGAGAAGCGGGGCCTCGAACCCTGCCTCCATGCTTGCTGGGGGTGGTTCCTGTCACTCCCATCACTTCTTGGGGACCTCTCAGCCAGTTCAGACAGGGAGGGCTTCAGTTTAATCCTACTCTTGCATTGCCTGGCCCAGCTCGCTCGCTCTTCTGTCTTGCTGTATGCACTCTTAAGCCAGAAGAAACAAGTGCTGGCGCTCCTAAGGGGAGATTGCCCAGGACTTTGCTGCAGTCACTGTGTTCTGTTAGGCTGAGTCACGGTAGATGCTGTGGTGACCTGCGCAGGAGGGGCAGCCCGGGATCCGAAGCCGGTGCTTGAACTCCAGGGAGGGTCCCATATCCTGCATTTAGTTAGGAGAAGGGCAGGGAATTGCAAACCCTTTCACTGGCACTCGTATAGGTTTTGTATTTTCTGTTCATAGGCAATAGAACACAGCCTGTGTGCAGGGAACTCTACTAGATTTTGCGGGGTGGGGGGGGGGAGTCTAATAAAGAAGAGAGCTTAGCCCGTTCTGTACCTCCCCGTCATCACTTCGCTGAAGGAGACCATGGAGCAGATTAGGTGGAATGATCTAAGTGCTAAGTAAAAGTACAAGCAACATTACGTGGGAGGTCTGAGAACAAATGGAGCATTTAGTTCTGAGCTGGATGGGATAGCCTAACAAGGGAGGAGCATTCGCGTGAGCTTTGGACCAGGATATTGATGGGTGGAGCATGGCGGAAAGGGCATGAAACAGTGGTGTATGTAGAGTATGTTCTACCTAATGGATTTTTTCCCCAAAGTCTTGGTGTTGTGGTTGTTTAGCCCTTTATGGGCAGGAAAGTGAATGGGGATGCTACCCTAAGTCACGTCTGGTACCTTCCTTTTCCTGCGGCTCTATTATCTGCTTGGCCAAACCTTCAGCACTCCCTGCAGTCCAGTTGGATCTTGCATACGGTCCTTTTGAAACCACAGGAGCAAGCAAGGAAAGCGGCTCTCTTGTAAACCAAGCTGATTTCTCCCCAATTTTCTGAAGTGGAATGTAGCAGCACTACCAGCTCTGAGCTGGCTCATGAGAGCAAACTTGGCTATATTTAGTCTGGTTTTTCTAAAGTGTGGGTGCAAGAAGCTGCAGGCACAGCTTGCCTCCCCGAGTGAAGAGCACGAAGGGGAGGCAGCTGTTGGGTGACAGGGGCGGCTGCCTTCCTGCCTTCAGACTTTTTCCAAGGGCACTGAGGCTGGGAGGAGCCAGATGCCAAGTTCAGCTCTTTGCTCCTCAACTTACCTTGCTGCTGTTTGGTGGTATTTCATCCAGGAAACTCCCAAGTCTTCAGGGATTTGACAGATGTTTGTGGACTGATCATGGGGTGTGAAGCCTCAGCTATAGTTCACCTGGAGAGCTGGGGCCAGAACGGGCTCAGGCCTGCTTGTGTCTCACGGTGAGGGCTGTAGTTGTCTTTAAATGTACAAGCTCTGCAGCTAGACTGGGTGTGAACCCCAGCTCTGCCGACGACCTGCTGTGTGGGCCTGGGTAATTCACCGAACAGCTCTGAGACTTCTTATTTAGCAAACGAGAATATCAATAGTAATGACCTCATAGGCATGTAGAGGGCTGATTCTGGTAGTTGCTCAATAAACAGTAAATGTTAGACAACATGATGGCAGTGATGTCTCCTTCCTGCCATACTTAAGAAAGCATCTAAGCAGACGAAACCAGAGAGGGAGATGAACCATAAGAGACTCTTAATCTCAGGAAACAAACCAAGGGTTGCTGGAGTGGAGGGGGTGGAAGAGATGGGGTGGCTGGGTGATGGACACTGGGGAGGGAGGTATTTGCTATGGTGAGCACTGTGAATTGTCTAAGGCTGATGAATCACAGACATGTATCCCTGAAACAAATAATACATTGTTATTTTTTTTTAAAAAAAAAGCATCTAAGCCATTTTTATGGCCACATAATGTAGTGTCTCTTATAGTAGTAGGTGCTCCGTGAAGGAATGTAGGTTCTCAGAGTTGGGTAAGACCAACAAAATGTAATTGGTAAAATATGAAGCATCTTCACTTTTAATGTATTATCTGATTCCCTGCAGTTATGAGGCAGAAGAGGAAAGTAAAAATTATAACAGTATATTCA
Organism: Callorhinus ursinus; assembly: GCF_003265705.2. Classification (NCBI taxonomy): domain Eukaryota; kingdom Metazoa; phylum Chordata; class Mammalia; order Carnivora; family Otariidae; genus Callorhinus; species Callorhinus ursinus. The sequence goes on along the minus strand of NW_027397067.1, from coordinate 62,205,833 downwards.
CTAAAGGTTCATCACTTAAATGATTCCCCCTCCCCACCCAAAATTTACTTGCCACTTAACACCTGCTCTTTTATCGGTGGGGCTGTCTAGTGGTCTGATAATCCCCCAGCCATACAGTATGTAAATTGATTGCAAAGCAAAATTTCAGATCTTGCAAAAGAAAAATTTTAAGCACTCTAAAATTGACATTGGGTCAGAGCTGTATGATTCCATTAGTTTTCCAGAGAAGATATGGCTGAGTTAGGCCAGAGAACCATTAAAGAAGACCATAATCAACCTAAGATGGTGACTTGATAGGCACCAAAGAACAATATTAGGATCGTCTAAGGATTAAGAAGTCTTTGGTGAAAATTGATGCCCTAATATATTTTTTGGGGAAAAAAAAAGAGGTGTCTATATAAATAGGCTATAAAGAGTCAAATGTAAAATGAAAAATGTTTTGTCCAGCTGATATAAATCTTGTAGAAGCTACATAACAAAAAATGGATTCTTTTTGTCTAAGAATTAACACACATTTACAGTCATAATCTAAATTTGGTTAAATAAAAAACCTCAGGTTCTCCTGAGATAAAATATTTAAACTATTTCATGGTTTTGAAACCTGAGTCCCTATTTCAAATGTTCTCTTTGTTCTATATTAGTGGGTTAAGAAACTTAAAATTTAAGTTATTTAGGTCATTTACATACCATAAAATGCATCTTTTGTAGTTCTTTGCGTTTTGACAAATGTATTCAGTCTTATAATCATCACTACCATCAAATTTACTTCCTACACCCCAAAATGTTTCCTTGTGCCTCTTTGTAGTTACCCTTCACCCACATCGGAGTTCCATCCTTTTTTTTTTTTTTTTAAGATTTCATTTATTTATTTGACAGATAGAGCAGGAACACAAGCAGGGGAAGTGGGAGAGGGAGAAGCAGGCCCCCCGCTGAGCAGGGAGCCCGACGCAGGACTCGATCCCAGGACTCTGGGATCTTGCACTCCTGCGTTTTTCAGAATGTCATGTAAATAATATACTATGTTGCCATTCGAGTCTGGCTGCTTTCATTTAGTGTAATGTACTTGAAGTTCACCCATATTGCATGTATCCACTCAGTCCTTTTCATTACTGAGTGATATTCCACTGAATGGACATACCACCATTTATCCATTCACCAGTTGAAGTACATTTGGGTTGTTTCCGGTTTTTGGTAAATGTGAATAACCACTGTAAATAGTTTTTGTGTGAATGTAAGTTTCTCTCGTATAAAGAGGTAGGAGGGAGGTTTTTGAGTCCTATAGTAAGTGTGTTTTAACTTTATAAGGAACTGCCAAGCTGTATTTTAGAGTTCCTATGCCTCATAATATTGCGCAAAATTTTCCTCAATTTGGATTTTCTCTGTATTGACATATCATTGATAATGAGGCTCTCACAAAAATAAGGGAATTGCATTAAGGGGTAGAGTTTAGGCATTTGGATAGGATTAGGAGGAAGCAGCTTTCCTGAGGTGGGCTCTTTGTGCTGCATTATACAAGAGTGTAGTATGGCTATGGCAAATATACACCCCTGGTTTTGATGGTACTCCAGATCTCAAGCATGGATATAGCCTAGAAATGCCACTGGTTTTGCATCCAAGAGAAAGCTGTTAACAAATTCTTATGTTACTTACTATAAAAGGGACTTTTATCAAGCTTTGGATATTGAGTCATTGTTGTCAAATAAGGAAAGAAACCTAGATGAGGAAAGGCTTACCTTGGAGAAAGACAAGAGTATGAGGACAGGAAAGGGAAGACCGTGTTTGAGTCCACCGAAGAGGAGCTTAACTGGAGTGGGGAACAAACTTATTTGTCCCTGAAAGGAGGTGGTCTTACTTGCCAAGGGGAGTCATGAACTCCGATTTGTGAAACCTTAGTTGGTTGACTGTTTCTAGTGTGATTTAAATTTTGAGAATGGCAGGGGCCAGGGGCTGGTTTTGCAGCTGTGTGCCATTCTGATTGAGAATTGGGTCTTTCATCAGCCGTTCCTTTATGTAGTGGGAGCAGTGCTTGTTTCACATGCAAAGACCACATTTTACCTGGCCTCAAACCGAGTATAAGTCCTGATGGCAGAATTGTTTCCAAGCACAAACCATAGTCTTGGAGGTATAATTTGGATCCTAACACACTAGGATTTCCACTAGGATTTTTCCACTGGTCCATGTAACTTTGGCATAGAATTCTTGAATCTGGGATTGCTACAGAATTCCTATATGCATGTGCATTACGTGGAGGTGAATCTATTATTAACCAGACTTCAGTAGATGTACTTTGCACTTGATTTTTGTCTCCAGTTTGTATTGCCCCCTTGATGACCAGCTATTTATAGGTGTAGGAGAGAGCAACCAGTCACCAAGAAGTGGAGGTGGGGCATCCCAGCTCTTGGTCTTGGCTGAGTCAGTAGATGTGTGTCAGAGCCTTGTGATGCCCGAGCTCTTGCTTTCTCTTTTTTCTGTTTTCTGAGAAAAATTAGCTTTTTTTATGTTGGGGTCCTTAATTGATACTTCTGTGTGGATAAACTGGGATTGACAGTTTGTGTTGGAGTCATCAAGGAAGTTTGTGGGGGTAGAACATTTACTTCAGTAGCTTAGAATATTTTTTACATTCACAAATATTTTTCAAGCACTTCCTAATGGTTGAGTTTAACAGCCCAAATATATGGCTGGGTAAGCCTATAAAAAGCAGGTGTGCTGGACCTTGACCTCTTTTTAGGTCTTTCTTTAATGATGAAATATTCCTGAGACACTTCATGACACCCACATTCCTAATCCCCTCCCTTGGGTGTGTTGTTTTGGTAAATCAGAAGTGGGGCCCTGAATCTAACATGTACCCTGAGTCGTTCTTACTAAACACATTTGGAGACCTTGATATAGGGGCAGGGTTCCTGATTTCTTCTTAGGATCTTATATTATTAATCCCTTTACAACTGTATGTGCAATTTGTGTATGGACATCATGTGTATTTTTCACTGGGGCTTTCATTGTGTTCTCATAAGCCCTCTGAGAACATGCATTTGACTTTTTTTCTGATACATCTTCAGTGCCTACAGCTCTGACACAACAAAGGCACACAATTGCTGAGAAAACAAGATAATCAAGGTTATTTTGTGCCTACTCTGAGCCAGGTTCTTGGTGTCCATTCTAAACATTAGTTTTCATAATGCAGTGGGTTGGGTGGTTTTCCCATCCAATAGTTAAGGGACTTCAGGTCTAGAGAAGATACGTAATTTCTACCAGGCCACACAGCTAATTTGTGGTAGAACCAGGCTTTGTTGCCAAATTTGCCATATTCCAGAGTTCTTTTTCACTGTACTATGTTGCTTTCTGGTTTTGTTCTAGTTCCGTAGGTTGGTTCCAGCTTACTAGCTCTCTCATGGAAAGGTTGGTAATTTAAGAAAAACAACATTATGGTAAAATAAATATTGCTTATTTGGGCTTTACAATAGGAAAAACTCAGGTTTTGGGATCAAATCAGTAATAAGGTGTTTTATCTTGATATTGCTTTGCACACTTTTGCTTCTTTCCTTGTAAGGAGCCCCAGGTCTTCAGGTTTTTATTGTTGCTGTTTCCCTAGGCTGCCTTCCAAGTTCACTTGCATGCCTAGCACAAATTAGTGTAAATTTCTACTTGATTTGGACAATAACTATTCACTGTGCACCTGTGATAGGCTCAGCAGTATGAATGGCACTGGGCAATGTAAAAGAATCTAAGGCTGTGAACCTTCCCATCGTGAGACTTGGGTCAGAGATTATGAAGGTATCCCGGTAGAAAAGGTGCAGGCGTGGCCAGGACCTATGGGCAGGGTAGGCTGAGTGGGGGCTCTGCGCTTTTAATCAGGGAGCTGCCACACCCACAGCAATGGTCCACCCACTGCCCTGGACTCCCCAGGAGAAGTCCTCATCGTTTTAAAGAGAAAAGTGAACGAACTGGTATAGACAGCTTGGTCATAACCTGGAGAAATTGAAAAAAACAAGCTGAAGTAATAAGAGCAAAGGAAGAGATGTGAGAAGTATTCACAAGGGGAAAGGAAACTAGGATTTGAGATTGTTTACTCCTTTGCGACACACTTCCCTGGTATATTCCAGAAACATCAATTTTGACCTTTCTTGTGTATGGTAAATGGGGTAGGATACTCAACGGTTTATTGAGTACGATGATGTGGTTATAAATTTAAAAAGGTGAGCTCTATTCATTTTATTTGGTAGCTTTCCCCAAAGTCTGAAACAATAACTTAAATTACCTTAGAAAACAGGAAAATGCATGGGAAGATTGCCTTGCAGGGTGTGGCAGACATGTAATTGCTCCCGACTCTTCACCACTGCAATAAAATAAAGTCCAAACTCCTTAGCAGCCAGAGCCCTTCCTGGACTGCTAGGGCCTGCCTGCTCCAGGCCAATTTCCCTTCCTTTTTCCTGAGGAGTCTGCCCTGATAGTCCCTGGAGCTCAGCAATCAGCTGTTTGCTGGCTTGTGGTGCATCTTGAATCCTTCCCTGCCCCTTTATATTCTTCTCCCACCTCAAATGCCTTTCTCCCACGGATTCATGTGGTGTCCTTCTCCCATCCTTCTGTGCCCATGTCTACAGCAAGAGGATAGGTGGGTGAGAGATGGAGATCTTCCTGTATGAGAGGAGAGTGTCTGCTGGCCAATTACAGTGTGGAAGAGGTAGGACGAGGAAGCTGAAAGAGAGAGGGAGAAGCAGCCAGCGGTAGTGGGACTCCATGTCAGAATGGAGTGTGCCAGCATCATGCCAGCAAGGTGCGCGCTGGGAGTGTCCATGGGTTTGGCAAGTAGTAAGAGCTATTCTAATGAAATGGGGAAGCAAATCCACATTATAATAATTCAAGGATTAAATGGGTAATGAGGACACGACTCTTGATGCAAATGTATGAAGTGGAATGAAGGGAGAAATAGTTATATCAAGAGAGCAATCTAGATTAAAGGAGTTATCAACATGGTGAGAAGACATAAGGAGGAAGATGGAGGCCCTGACCTAGATGGGAAACAAATTCAAAGGAAGATTTTTCTTTTTTTTTTTTTTTTTTAAAGCTAGAAATATTTGAGAGTTTGTAGGTATGTGTGTGAACTGACCCAGTGGAAAGAGAGAATTTGAAGATACCAAGAAGGGAAAACTGGTAGAGCAAGGACCATCAGGAGTTTAGATGTATTACCTCTTGGGGAAGGTATTTTTTTTCCTAGAAGGGATGGGTGGTGCCTGGTGCAAATGAGTGATATAACTAAAAAACTATTGAGAAATACTAATACCTATACCATGTGCCAGGCACTGTCCTATCTGCTTATCCTATATTAACTCATGCACCTTCACATCAGTCCTATATGGTAGGTATCAGTATCATCTCCATTTATAAATAATGAAAGGGACACAGAGAGGTTAAGTAACTTGCCCATGGTCACTCAGCTAGTAAGTAGTAGAGCTAGAATTTGATAAAAACGGAAGATATCTGTCCATTTTCCTAGTTAGGAAACTTTGGGTAACACTGGATTGAGACATTATCATCCTTAGAATTCTCTTTAAAAATGAATCTATTAAAGGATGACTTTTAAGAACCTATGGGTCATTGCCATTTTCTTGTGAATTCATTTTGTAATAACTCCAGGTCGGACAGGTATGGAATAGGACTTGGAATTCACAAATGTTGGAGGAGGGTATAATTTTCAGAACAGGAGTCATTTTCTGGAGAGGTTAGGCCTTGGTGGGTGTTTGCCTGTGGAGCAGGGGTTGGGTGCACAGGCCAACCGGCAGGTGCCCCGAGGGCTCTCTGATCCTACAACCTAGGTTTGGGGTTTCAGGAAAACAGTAGGGGTAATGTCAGGAAAAGTGAAAAAGGTACTGAAAATAAACTTAGCCAGTTACACAGTTTTGCCAAGATAAGAACATGCTCCCTATTTCCTTCTATCTCCAGCCCCCTTCCTGCTTTTAAAGCTTTAAGATTTAGGTTTCCAGGGTGCTGATGCCATTGTCCCCGATTCTAATGGTAATGGAGAGTGATTTTCTGGCTGATGCTTAGTTCTATTGCTTGCTAAGTGCCTCTCTACAACCCCATGAAACTCCTGCCTCCCTCTGACCTGCTTTGCCTGGCCACAGTTTCTTAATTGAAACTCAATAGCTGGTAGCTTTTGGCACCCACATGTTTCCTGGGGCTCACCCCAAGGCCATCATCATTGAAATCATACCGCCTTGGCTTTACACAGCACTCTGTGCTTTCCAAAGTACAGTTTCTCATCTGAACCACAGCTGATCCATTGGCAGCTGGAACAGACGCTCTTATTCCCATTTCATAAATAAGGATGTGAAAGTTCCCTCACCCAAGCTCACATAATGTATTCGCGGCAAAGCTTAGATTTAGAACTTGGTGTCTTGAGTCTTTTATGGCTTCTATTACTGTTGCCATGATTGAAGGGATGGCACAGTGCCTACTTTGAAGGGGTTTACAAGTGGGATGTTCTACAAGGGATCATGAGTTTTCCTGAAATTACAGATGACATCAGCCAGAGTGGGGCCAGAGGTCCTATAGTTCTCTGGAGTCACCCAATCCTTAGCTCAAATAGTGAGAAGTTAAATTTTTTTTCCCTCTCCCATTATTTTGTTGATTTGCCGTAGCTATATCTTCTAAATAGCTATGTTAAAGTAATATTTAAACGTATTTTTTTCTGGGTATGAAAATCCTTCATAGTCACCATAGGCAAAAGAAGAAACTAGGGATAACAATAGCTAACATTTATTAGGCACTCAATGATATTAGCAGCTGGGGTTGGTCTTCAACGAGAATACCCTGGTACAGCTACACTGGTTGTTGATAACCAATGACTTCTGATGGGTTGTGGTCCAGACCATCCCAGACAACTGGGATGTCTGAATATCCTACCTGTTCTGAATATCCTACCTGTTCACAATCCCATGAGATGGTTCTTAATATTATCTCCATTTCCCCCATGAAATAATTGAGGCCCAGAGAACTTAAATAATTTCCTCAAGGTCACCAGCTGGTAAATGATAAAGAATAGAAACCCAAGTTCAGGTGACTTCAGTGCCCCACTCTGTTGCCACTAAAAATGTCAGCCCGTACACCACCCCAGGGAAAGTTCATATTTCCTTCTGGGCTTTATATTAAGTAACTCATTATACCTGGTGTAACTTGTCATTCCAGCAAATCTCAATGGGTGTTTAGTTGATAAAATATTAATGTGTTTGTATTTTGGTTTTGGTCACTGTGTAAGCATAATGAACAATCTCATTCACCATAGATACAGCATTTAATGAGGCCCATGATGGGAGCTCTTGTGAGGGGAACAAATAACTGTCTGAGTTTCAGAAGGGTATCGTCTCTTTCTGTCCATTCTGTCCCTATGACTTTTCAAGATCAGAACCATAGAAAATGCCTACCTTTTTTTTTATTATGTTAATCACCATACATTACATCATTAGTTTTTGATGTAGTGTTCATGATTCATTGTTTGCGTATAACACCCAGTGCTCCACGCGGAACGTGCCCTCTTGAATACCCATCACCAGGCTAACCCATCCCCCCACGCCCCTCCCCTCTAGAACCCTCAGTTTGTTTCTCAGAGTCCATCGTCTCTCATGGTTCGTCTCCCCCTCCGATTTCCCCTGCTTCATTCTTCCCCTCCTGCTATCTTCTTTTTTTTTTTTTTTTTAACAT
>NW_027397067.1:62174696-62198038 GCF_003265705.2 Callorhinus ursinus | reverse complement strand
CCTCCCACCCCCCACCACTCCAGCAACCCTCAGTTTGTTTCCTGAAACGCCTACCTTTTGTAAGAAAAGGTGTGTCTGTTGGATGGAATGAGAGGTCTGTGCTGGATGAGGATAGGATCCAAATTAGTTGTAGAACTCACACCTGTCACACTTAAGCTATGTTTCTCTAACTTTATTACAGATTATTGATTATTCACATGAACTACTTTGATTATTGCCATGACCTTCTCTTCTGATTTTTCAATATATTCTAACAAGGTTTTCTACCTACATTTTTTTTTTTTAGTTTCATTTTGACTTACTGTCTTGTCTGTCTAGTCTTTCTGTACTGTGTCCTTGATCTTTTTCTTGTTAGTATGTGGAGTCTTCAACCACCTTTATTAGTGTTTAAAAATCTTTAAGTTAACATTCAGAAACATTGCAATTCTTATATTCAGCCAATATTTATTTTTGACCTTAGTGTTAATCTTTTTAAATCAGGGTTTCATTTTTCAGGTGACAAAAGATACTTTATATAAGAGTATTTTATAAATATTTTATATAAGAGCATAGACAGATAAATATCCTTTACCATTTAGTAAATGTTTGCTGTATACCAAGGATTGTTACTTCTAAACATTCTGTGTGATGCCTGCTATACTGTATTTATTCCCATTTTGCATATGAGGTAATAGGCTGTGGGTAATAAATTTCCTGAGGCTACTTAGAGAAAGAAGTTGAGAGTGGAGCTTGTGTATCTATGTAGAGTTGAAATTATCATAATAGTGGCTAAATTTATTGAGTTCATACTATATGCCAGGGAATATGACAAGTACTTTATAAACTTAAAATTTAGATTTTATTATGTGAGCATAATATAAAAATCATTCTTTAAAAAATTGCTTTATAATATTATTACTGTTGGCTTAGTGTTCTCCAAACTTACCAGTAATTTGAACCAGAAGTTTCTCTGTTAAAACTCCTTCCAGTACATTCATGCACTAGGTATTCTGTCAGTTTCCACTCACTGAAGAAAATTTCCCCCCCAAATGCTGACTTGTTTCAAATAGGTGTCTAGACTTGATTCAGAGCTGTTGTGTTTGGACTGCCTTTCACCTCAGTTCTTCAAATGCATTTTTTGATGTCCGTTAGATTCCGTCTTGTAGGACTCTGGGTCTTCATCCTACATTGTTCTCACCTGGTTTTGATGGACACATCCTCCAGTTACCTCTTGAGAAAAGGTACATAGGAAGCATACTTTTGAGAATTTGCATATGTGAAAATATTCTATCCTTGTACTTAATTGATAACTTGATTAAATTTTTAAAAGTTAAACTATTTTCCTTTACAGTTTTGAGGCTTCTCATATCTTCTGGTTTCCAGTCTTGATTTTTGAGAAATCTGAAGCCATTTTGATTCTTGATCATTTGTATGAAATAATTTTTCTTCTTGAAATTATTTAATCTTTTTCCCTAATGTTGAGAAATTCTACGAGACTATGCCTTGTGAGCCTATTGTTATCTGTTATATTGTGTATTTAGTGGTCTTTCAAAGTGGAAACTCATGTCATTCACTTCAGGGAATTTCTTTTAAATTATTTCCTTTTATCCAGCTCTGTTCTTTATTTTTCTAGCTGCTATCTTTAAGATGATAAACTTACTGGACTAGTTTTTAGTTTGTCAGTTTCCTATTTCTCATCTGTTCTTTTTGTTTGTACTTTTTGATTTTTATCTTCCAAGCATCTATCATTTTTAATATTTCCAAGAGATTTTTTTCTTGAAATTTTTATAGCCTTCTAATCTTTGTGGATGTAATGTCTTTCCATACTTCATTGAGGATATTAATGCTAACCTTTTTGTTCAGTTGTTTACTTTGCTCTCCATGTTTCTTCCACGTTGCTTTTTTTTTTTCCCCCCTCCCCATTCATTCGGGTCTCTGTTCTTGTTAGATATTCAAGTGTTTGTAGATATTAGGCTCTCTCTGCTCATACTTGAGTGACCCACTTAGTTTTCTTTGAAAGTTCTCAATGGATGGGACCTGTCAATCCTGGTCTTCCTTATAAGCAATGTATTGCTGAATTTTTAGGATCAGGGAGGGGATTGTCTTAGAATGTGTAGGTCCTTTTTATTGGACTCCTTAATCACCCAGAAGACCCAATATTCAAACTCCAAAATCTGATTCCAAAGACTATGCCCAAATTCATTTTCGTAATTTCCAAATAAGGTTCAATGTCTAGGTATAGTTAATTGTATTATTTCTAAGAAAGTTAGCAATCTAAATGTAGATTTTATAGGCATTATATCTTTTTTTAAAGATTTTACTTATTTGAGAGAGTGAGCGAACATGCACACAAGCTGGGGGGAGGGGCAGAGGGAGAAGCAGACTCCCCGCTGAGCAGGGAGCCTGACATGGGGCTCCATCCCAGGACCCTGCAATCATAACCTTAGCCAGAGGCACTTAACCAAATGAGCCACGCAGGCACCCCTAGGCATTATCATTTCTGAAGATGATTGAACCAGAAGTTTCCCTTTACTACAAAAAACATGTGTGGTATGTGCTCAGAAAATTTTTGTGAAATGAACTGATATTTTGCTCAGCACATCAAGCCTTCAGAACAACATGTAATAGGATGTAGAAAAGCCCAGGTTCCACAACTCCCACCCTAGTGCTGTAGTGCATGTGCATACACTCAGATGTGACAAAGGTGCTCATGCAAACCCAAATAGATTCAACCTCAAGAGAGGCGTCCTGTTCATGGGACTTCTTGGGGCAAGAGTGTTTCTTTACATTTAGGACCAGGAGTTAGTATTGAGGTGGCACCAGCCTTGTGTTGGCCTGAAAAGGGCAAGGGGGGGAAGACAGGGCTGACTGGGCTCTTAGTAACTGTGCGTTCAGGTTACAGCATTTCGGATGTTGAGTTAAGCAGCATTCTGCTGACAGCTTCTAGAGGCTTTCCCATCTGCTTTCTGCTGAGTGGGTCTTTTTGAACTTAGAATGGAGAGCTGTCTCCAAGGGCCACCCACGGCTGCCTCTTTCCATCCCAACTAGCTTTTTCTCCTCTCTGTCCTCAGTGTCTACCCACTGGTCCTTCATCATTGGAGTGGGAATGGGGTTGAGGGCTTGATAATGCTGAGCCAGGCTTTTTAGAAGAGCCAACTGTCAAACCAAAGGGATGGCTACTGGCATGGCTACTTGTCCTCCATTTTGGCCTCTGGGCTCCCATTCTCAGGGAGGGACAGTGGAGTCCAGATTCCATGAAGGAAGCGAGCAGAGTGAGATCACAGCACTAAGAATTCTCTTCTGATGAGAATGTGAGGCAACCTGTTTAAAGATAATTGTCCAGAAAAAACTTGAACTTATGATACTCGGTTGGCCAACCATGTTGGGATTATTAGAAGATGAGGGAAAAAAAGGAGCTATACTGGAAAATCGGATAATACTTGAGGAAGAGTCATGCACTGGGCATGAAAAAAAAAAAAACTTCTGCAGTTATAAAACTACATCAGCTATTTAGACCTGAAAGGATAGTTTGTTGTAAACTTAAAGGTTTTTTAATTTTTACATAATTTAATATATTCTATTCATGTCCTAGAGCAAGACACTATTAGAAATTCAAAAATTAAAAATGCAGCATAGCAACATTTCCCTAACTTTTAAATTAACCTTTTAAAATAATTGTGATTACATGCTTATTATATATACCCTTTAGAAAGTAAATAGAAAAAAATGATCCATAGACCTACCTTCAAAAGGCAGGTATTGCTAGTATTTGGCATATTTTTTTCTAGCCCCTTTCTCTTTGTATGGTTTTTAGTTTTGCATAGCAGTCATAAGGCATTTTGCTTGCCTTTTAGTAGGATTTTTTTGTCTTCAATTGGAGTTGACTGTGGTTATGTATGGGATTTATTCTTGTCAGGAGGCTGAATAAGCAATTCTTCAGTTCTTGGCTTGAATAAATTCTCTGTGCTTTTAACATAAAACATTGTTCAGATTAGAAAGTGAATAATCCTTAGAGCAAAGAAGTATGAGGTAGGTTTTACAACCACTTAAAAAAATGTGAAATCTAAAAAAATCAAAAGCACAAAAATGGCTTGGGGGAAATATGTGTAACAGAGATAAGACTAAGGCTCCTGAGGGACAGACTGTCCTAGGACCACAGAGAGGTCATCATAGATGTCTAGTAATGTTTATTAAATATACAGTAATTACATGCAACACTGTGGTATTGAGAAAAAGAGAAATCTTTATCTAGAGGCCTAGAAGAGAGGAATGTTGTGTATGATTGAAACCAGAGTTAGAAATTCTGGTCCTGCTTGCACTGCTGACTGGTTGCTACCTCAAAGGCACCTGCCCTCAATATTATCACCAGTAAAATGAGGCTATTGGCTATATAATTTTAATGAATTTCTGTCCTCCTCCTGACATTCAGTGACTCAATGAATTTCTGATTCTGAGACCAACCACAGAGAACATAAAGATCCAAAAAAACTAGCAGCTACCTTAACTCACTTCCCTCCTCCCTCACATCCAGTGAATTACCAAGTTTGACCCATTTTACTGTCTAAGTCCGGGTTGGCAAATAATCACCTGTTTACTTAGTTTTATTGGAACACAGTTATCATTAGTTGACTTTTTACTTTTTGCTGCTTTTGTACTATAGTGGCAGAATGGGGTCGTTGACACTGTATGGCTCACAAAGTAAATATTTACTATCTGGCCCTTTGTAGAAAATGTTGGTCAACCCCTGATCGAAATCATTGGCAGACCTCTCATCTTCACTACCTTTGCCCTAACTTAGGTCTTTATCTCTTCTCACCTGGTGAATCCAAGAGCCTCTATAGTGAGTTTTTCTGACTCCAGTTTTGAGCCTCTCAAAGGTACTGTGTATGGCAGTGGCGTAAAACCGTAACACAAACTTGCTGGAAACCCTTCATGGGCAACCTGCTGAACTCAGAATAAAATTCAAATTCTTATGTAACACACAAGGTTAGAAAGCCACAGGACCTTACTGACATCTGAAGGCCTGTCTAGTCACAAGAGACTAGGTGTAGTTTGACATGACCCACGCTGTAGGAATTGGGAAACCTAACCAGCGTTAAATAGAAGAGGCTGTGTCAGCTCACCTCATTGAGAGCCTGGCTGTAGATCTGGCCTGGGGTAAATGTTTAATCCAGATTTCTAGTTGTTTCACCTGGACTGCATTTCCTTCTCAACAAAGGAATAGGGCCTCTTTTGTGTGGCCCTATTAACCCAGAGGGTTTCCTCTAGAGAGGTCAGGACTGCTCTGACAGTTTCTGTCTCTGATCCTTCTGTGTGCACATCTGGCAGGACAGAAAATAAGTCTCTTCCAACGGCACTGCAGAAGTCTCTCTGATTGGACAGCATAGGTCAAGTGGTAAGGGATATGGCATGTGCTGATTGGCTTAGCACCAGTTCACGTATTTAAACCCTGGGGGTTGGAGTAAGATCCCACCTGAACCATAAAAATTGGGAAGGGGGGGCGTTATCCCCAAGCAAACATCGGGCTGTGGTGGAAACAGGGTGAATGAAGGTGGACTGGGACAAAATAACCAAGATTCACTGAGCATGCCATGAGCAGGATTACATTGACGGTCAGAAGCAGTAGCAGTACATGGGAAGGCCAGTAATCAGTATTCGAAGGTTTGGGGATTATGGTTGCCTCACTCAGTGGGTCTTAATTCCAGCCAGTCGTTAGAAGTACTTGATGCCTGGGCTCCTTGAGGACAAATTAACTTGGGTTCTCTCTTGGTTTGCTGGGTATGAGTGACTTTACAAGTTCTCCAGGTGATTCTAATGTGCAGACAAACTGAACTATTACTGGGTTTAGGTCTGTGGAATGGGAACAATCTTATTCCAGCAGGATTGTTGTATATTGATGTGTATAAGGAATACAGCCTACGTAGGTGCTCAAATAAATGGTAGTTTCTTAGCCGTGGTTCTTAACCTTTACAGGGATACTGTATCAGTTCCCTAAGACTGCTATCCAAAAATATCACATACTGGGTGACTTAACAGAGTTTCCCCCATTTCTGGAGGCTAGAAGCCCAAGATCAAGGTGTCGACAGGTTTGGTTTCTCTTGAGACCTTTCACCTAGGCTTGCAAATTGCCTGCCCCCCCCCCTTTTTTTTCCTTTCCTTGTGTGCACACACATCCCTGCTATCTTTTCCCCTTTTTATAAGGATACAACTCCTATTGGATTAGGGTCCACTGTTATGGCCTATTTAACCTTAATTACCTCCTTAAATGTCCTGTCTCCAAATGTAGTAGTCACATTGGGGTTAAGACTTCATATGAATTGGGGGGGGGGACATAATTCAGTCTATAAGAGGTATGAATCCTTTGATTTTCTGATACCTAGGGTTCCTTTACCCAGAAAAATGCAGACACACATGTACATCACACTTTGCATGTGTTTATAGGATTTCAAAGATCCCAGTTAAACAGGAACATCTGAAGCAGCCTCTCAGAGGAAAACACATACCAGAGAGAAGGATGTGTATAAAAGAAGGCATGTCATTCTCCTTAGTCCATTAATTTAACAACCATTCACTGAGTGCTGTGCATGTGTCTGGCACCATGCTAGGGTTATAACAATAAATGATACAGGCAGGACTTCTTCTATTACCACTTAAAACTTTTGTTGGACACAGACAGTAGACACAGAACACCATTCAGTATCAGTACCAAGTCTATGTAGAGAATCAAAACAGAAAATGATGGGATGGTGTTTGCCTGGGAAGCTACTTAGGTTACGTGGTTAGGACTGTCTTCACTGAGATGATCAAGTGGAGACTTGCACAACAAGGAGTCAGCCATGCATATGGGTGTAAAGGGCTTATGGCTGATGGGATGCCTGTTGTTCTCTGGTTTATTTTAGCATCAGCTGGCAGAACCACCTCCTCTCTCAGCAGCTGCTCCCCTGATTCGGTTCTGCTGCCTGCAGAGCAAGAATTTGGGATCTGCTCTGAGATAGGCATAGCTATTGTGGGTTGCTCCTCTGCCTTTGGATGTCTTTCTCTTTTCCTATCTCTGAGGTGTTTAGGCCCTGTACTTGAAGGGATAAGACCCATCAATTCCAACATCTGGTCCGCCGAATTCTCACTGACATGACCAGAGTTCAGTCACTGTTGTGACTTTAGCATGAAGTAGAGTAACCATTGTGGGAGTCAGCACTAGTGATGTGGTCAATGCATGAACAGTAATTGTGTTGTAGTACATGTTTCTATAGTAGTATGCTGCAGCTCTGAAGGATCTGGAGGAACCCCAAACAGCATCTGGATGGATGGAGAAGACTTGTAGAAGCTGTGTCCTAAAGGTCCCCCACTGGCCTTAAGATAAAGAGCAAAATCCTATTGTGAATTATAGGCTCCTGTGGGTCTGGTACCGGCCATCGTCTCCAGTTCTCTCCACCTCTCTCCCAAGAGAGGCAGGACCTGGTTCCTTACTTTAGGCTGGGGTCCATTCTCTGTGTCTCTCATTATGGGGTCCAGGTTGAAGGGGCAATAGCTCCTTGGGCATGCTCTTTTTCTGGTTATCACAAGTGCTTAAGAGGCCAAAACTTGGTAAGCATGATTTTTTTAAGATTCTAGAGAGCACACGAGCGAGCACGTGTGGTTGCGGGGCATGGGGAGAGAGAGAGTCTTAAGCAGACTCCATGCTCAGGACCCTGACTAGGGGCTCGATCTCACAACCATGAGATCAGGACCTGAGCTGAAACCAAGAGTTGGACTCTTAACCAACTGTGCCATCCAGGTGCCCCTGTAAGCATGTTTAACTCTACTGCTCACATCTTGTCCACTTCTAGCCATTGGCCAAGTTAACTCCTATGGCCAAGGTCAAAGTCATTAGATAGGGATACACACTCTGCTCTGAAGGAAGGGGGGTAAATATTTATCAAACAGTAAGTTGATCTACCCTAGCATGTAATGTGCTTAGAATAGTGCCCATCTAGGTATGCCTAGAGTAAAAACAATAATGTACTTTTAATAGTCTTATTTGGGGAAGGGGCAAAGAAGGGAGTAGTTTGTTAATAAGTAAACAACAGAGTTGGGGATGATTACTATGTAGGGCAAGACTTGAGCATATTAATGGCCTTATGGGAGGAGTGAGTGGGTTGAAGATGGAAGTTAGGGCAGAGCTTGAAGATTCAGCTGAAATCTGAAAACCTGAAGTGGAGTGCCATCTTCCTCATAGCTTTTGTTAGCAGCAGGCCAAAGAGGCAAGTAGTTGGTTTGGGTTTTCTCTGCTCTGAGCTCTGTATACTTGATTTTCCCCTTCTCTTTAATCTTAAAGGAGAGGTTTAGATTGTAACAGTTGGTGTTTACAATATTTTAATGTCTATCATATTGAGAACTGACTAGAAGCATCTTTAGAAATAATTTACACCACCGTAAAATGAATTGCTAATCTTTCAGAGTGTATTCTTTAGAATTGTTTTTGTTGTTTTGTAAACCAGCCAAGAAGATCTAGACCAATGAGGAACCTGGTAAAATATTTTAGAAGCATCATCTGATTTGCAAAGCTAAGTAGGAATATAAATCCTTTCTCAAATACACAGTCATGCGTTCTGCCATTTACTTGTGTTGTTGTTTCTTCAGTTGTCTCTTAGGGCAGTGTTTATATATGTGATTAAAATGTCCACAGGATGCATGCCCGCCCACCAGTGTTCAACTGTAGGACTCATGGGTGGGAACATAAGGGCTGTGGGATGTTGGCTTGTACCAGCAGTCATCACTTAGCCCCTATTATGGGCCTGGTATTTTAAAGGACACAGGTAATGAAGTTGATCGTTAACAACCACATGATTTATTGGATGCCTAATTTTAGTCATGACTTGAAGTGGCCATGTACTGCCTTGTGTAGTGTGGATAAATGCTTTGGGAGTTAGGATTAAGGGACATTAAGTATGTGTTGGAATGGGGAGAAGGTTTTAATGAGACTTGTGAGCATCCTTTAAGATGCAGTTCATCTCACAGATGAATATTGTCACATGTTTATTCATCCTTATTACTGAAATACAACATTGGCTATTTCCCTCTGCTCAAAGCATTTCTTCACTTTCCAGTTGTTCGGTGAAAAATCCCAGACTTCTGATCCTAATACCAAAAACCCATACACTTATAATCTACTCCCTGATTATCTTCCTGTCTTATCTCCATAATTTCTTTTCAAACGATTCACTCTTCCTTATAAATGCTCCAAACTTGCCTAATCTGTACCTTCATTTTAATTGGTCCCTCTGCTTGGCTACCTTCCCTGATCTATGGATGCAAACCTGGCCTCTTCAAAACTTATCTGAACTATTCTATGAAGTCTTGCCTATTCTGTTTTTTGGGTCCTCCCCCCCCCCCACCTTGGAAGTATTCTTTTCTCAATTTTTGAAACCTCTCATTACTTTCTCTGCAGCTCTTATTCCTAACCTCCCTTGCTCTCATGCCATCTGCAAGTAACTATTGGCCTGCTTATTTTGGGTCATTAGCCTTTAGCTTTTATAGATAAGTAAATCAAGTAAAATTTTTTTTTAAATGGGGACACTTAGTTTACATAACTTTTGTTAACTTTAAAACTCATGTGCACAGAAACACACCTCTTATCTAATTTCATAAAAGATAAGCATTTAACACAAAAAAATGCAGAGAAGACTATCAAAGGACAAGGCTTTATACTGAAAACTTTGGCCAGTGGAGAACTCCTGAGGCTATCTGGTTTTTTGTTTTGTTTTCCATTTCACTGAGGACCAATAAAGTGTTCATCCTCTATCTGTCCTCTCTGGGTAGACATTTGGGAGCCACTCTTTCAGACTCTTTGAGACTGAGCTTTGCCAGAACTGATTTCTCTGATTCCCAGTTTATCTCTATGTCCCTCCATGATTATCTTGGGTCTCTAAAATCTTATAACAAAAATAGCACTGATCTGCAACATACAAGCAACCAGTTTGGGTAATAAAGATCTGATTATTATCTAAAATAACTAAACAAGAAGTCACTTCTATACACCCTTCAGATCTACTTCTGTAAAAGAGCAATAGGTTGAAAGTGCTGTTCATTCTAAAAGAGCAAAAATTTTATAAAACCCCTAATATGGCATTTTATCTTTTTTTCTCTTATCTCTAAAATGTACATGTGGTTATTTAAATGACTAAGAACATTTTTAAAAAATTGAGAAAAGTCAAATTATTTTCATCAATCTCAGTTTGTTTTTTATTTTTTTTTCTTCCAAGTAACATTTACAGAACAGAACAAATTGATTTTAACATTGGGAAGAAAGACACTGCACTACCCAGTAGAACTTGGTGATGGAAATGTTCAGTAATCTGCACTGTCCAATATGGTGGTCACAGCCATGAGTGGCTTTTGAAATGTGGCTGATGTAACTGAGGAACTAAATTAAAAATTCTAAGTGTAATTAAACTAAAATAGCCACAGACCACTATTGGGGTCCCTTATTGGACAGTGTGGCTTCACAGATTGACTAAGGAGTATTGAGCTGCAATTTGTGATGCCAACTTGGATGGCATTTCATCAGTTTTCTTAGTAAACTTGAGAAATTTCAAAGGAGCATCTTTTATTAATCTTAGGCAAGTTATGTATGTAGGAATGGCTGTAGTGACCATTGAGCTACTTTTCGTCCTCAGGATGCCGTTTCGTAATCCACAAATTAAGATCTGTCCATTGACTCTGTTATGGCCCTCCTTTTAGCTACCATGATCTTTGACTTATGCATATCTGTGCATACACACGCATACGCACACACATACATTTATGAAGATTAAGTGAAACAGTAATGGGCCTGGTTAAATTTGAGCATTTGGCAAGTTACTCTGAACAGAAAGTGTGAGCAGACAAGATGGCCTGTGCTCTCACTCCAGCCCCTTGGGGGAGGGAAGCACACCCATTCATCAAGGCAAACTGGAACCTATCAAGCCTTTTGCATGTTTCTGTGATTTGATACAGACTTATTTTTGCCTGAAATATTCATTTTTCCTTAGTTACCAGGATTACTCTTTCAAGAGACTTTTACGCTTTTTCTTCTCTGAAATCTTTTTCTGACCTTTTGTCCTCCTGCACTGACCTGATCAGTCACCTTTTTTTTTTTTTAGTGGAGCTATTGTGTCCACACACATGCAGATGTGTATACAAAGGGTAAAAATACTTGTTTCTGATGAAATCAAGATGATTAAGATATTAATAAGAGCAAAGGAAGTAATAAAGCAATAGTTAACATTTGAGCATGCACTAAATGTGCCAAGCATTGAGCACTTTGAATACATTTCATTTAATTCTAAAATATTATAAAGAAGTTAGGAGTATTTCAATTTTATAGGTAAGATAACCTTAACCTAAAGGTTAAGTAATTTGCTCAAGGCCATACAGCTAGACAGAGGTAGAGCCAGATTTATTCAACTCCAAAGCCCATGGTTTTACCAACTAAGCAATAATTAAGATGTAGAGGGAGTTAAAAATAGCTCTTACTCCCCAGAGTATCATGGTGTGGTGGGGACAATGTTGTGTGGGCCATAAGAGGCCTTGTTTTCATTTCCCCTTTTTCCATTTTCATGGTGGCCTTAACCCCTCCTCCCCCACCCTCCCTTCAGGGTCTGTCTTTGGTTCCTGAGCATGCTAGGCCAGAGCCTGACAGGGGAGGCACAAGGGAGGAGAGACACAGGGGATGCCTCTGTGCATACTTGGGCCCACAGTTCTCCTGGCTGGGTCTGGGGAGGGTCTGCTGAGGATGGTGGGCAGAAGTGGTAGGCCAGTGGGCCCAGAGGACAGCACATATGGAGACAATAAATACTGACAAGCCAGGCGTGTGACTCCAGCCCCACATGTGACTAAGGCTTGGCCTCTGGCATTGTCAGGCAAGGGCTCTCTGCTGGGGCTGTGGGCTCCAGCACTGCCCACTGGGACAAAGAAGGCAGAGGTCTGAGGACACCTGGCCTCCCAGATGGGAATGGAGGCGACTTCAGTTTTGGGAGTTTGGCTTTCCCCAGCCCCTGGAGCCATCCGCACAGCCCGGCTGGGAGAGGGGGCTGGCTAGGCCCTGGCAGGCAGCAGTGCATCAACAGCACATCCCACACGATCCCTGGGCCACAGGGACTGCAGATGGGGGCAGGTATGTGCACATGCTCATGCAGACATGGGGGGCTAGAGGTCATGACAGCCTCCACAGCACATGATCCACATGTTAAGGTATCATGCTTAGACAGTTACTGACAGTGATGGATGTACTAACCAGAGACCAGTGAAAGCCTCCCTTCTGATTTCTAATACCTTAGTGATGGAGGATGAAAAGTCCTCCGGTGATGTTAACTTTGTACCGTCCCTTCTTCCTCCTTTCCTGAAATACCACATTGTAATATGTAGACTTCCTAAACAATTAGTCACTTCTTTCCATTAGTATTGTTTGACAGGATTGCTGTCAGCTCAGCAGCAGAAAGTGTGTTACAAGCTGCAGGTATTGGCTTTTATCTTTATTCATAACCTCATTTCTCAACTCTCTCACCAAGGTTGTTTGTATATTTGAAAAGTTGTTCTTCTTTGCCTTCTGATCCACCCTCTCCGCCCTCCTTCCCCCTCTCCCCCCCCCACCCCACCAAATTTCACTTCAGTTTGCCCTTTTCATTCAGGATTGTCACTTTTAAAGTCTGTACTATGTTTGTCCTTTAAAGTTACATTACTACCATTTTGTTGACTCACAATTGTTAAAAATGTTAATGCCAAATAGTCCTGCATTGTGATGGAGGAGGGCAGTAAGATAAAAATGGAAATGGATGTTCATTGAAAACTTGGTCGATGTCAGGTATTCTATAGGTTATCTCATTTTATCAACATACGGCAAGAAAATAGAATTTGGACTTGACTCAGTGGGTAGATGTGTTGGGTGGGAGAGTGATATGAATGAAAACAGGATTCAAAAATCATTTCTCAGCTCTATCTAAAAGTATATCTACACAATACATAGCACTGTGAATTGGGTAAGACTGATAAATCACAGACCTGTACCCCTGAAACAAATAATACATTATATGTTAATTTAAAAATATGTAAAAAAAAAAAAATACAAAAAACTAATTCAAAGGGGTAAATGCACCCCAATGTTTATAGCAGCATTATCTGTAACTAAATTATGGAAACAGCCTAAGTGTCCGTAGACTAATGAATGGATAAAGATGTGGTGTGTGTGTGTGTGTGTGTGTGTGTGTGTGTATACACACACACACACACACACACACACAATGGGATATTATTAGCCATCAAAAAGAAGGAAATCTTGCCATTTGCAATGATGTGAATGGAGCTAGAGAGTATAAGGCTAAGCAAAATATATCAGACAGAGAAAGACAAATACCATATGATTTCACTCATATGTGGAATTTAAGAAATAAAACAAACGAGCAAAGGGAAGAAAAGAGAGGCAAACCAAGTAACAGACTCTTAACTATAGAGAATAAGCTGATGGTTACCAGAGGGGAGGGGGATGGGAATTTAGGAATGCACTTGTTGTGATGAGCATCCGGTGATGTATGGAAATATTGAATCAGTAAATTGTACACCTGAAACTAATATTACCCTGTATGTTAACTGGAATTTAAATAAAAAACTTAAAAAAATAAAAGTAAACTATATCTAATGTCTGTATTCTGTTTCGTTTCATTCTTAAGATATATGCTTGCTATTGTATATTAAATCTTAAATGTTGAGTTCTGAGTTTTGATACTTGTATTATGTAACCAAAGCAAGATATAGAACATTTCCGCTTACGAGAAAGTTCCTTCTACTTTTTGCAGTGAAATCTTTTCCAGTTGGCTGTTGAACCCATCCATTGACCTTTTAATTTTGGTTATCACATTTTTAGTTATAACATTTCCATTTGGTGGTTCTTTATGTTTTCTATTTCTTTGCAACTTTGTTTCTTGGCTGAAGCTTTCTATTGAGTTTCATTTGTGGCAGGTGTACTTGCTCACCGAAGATTTTTATCATAGCTGCTTTCAAGTTTTTGTTGATAGTTCTGAGATGTCTGTCATCTTGGTGTTGGCATCTGCTGATTGTCTTTCTCATTAAGTAGATCTTCCTTGTTCTTGGTTATGAGTTGCTTTTTTTTTTTAATCAAAATTTGAACATTTTATGAGACTTAATCATGTTTAAACTTTGTTTTAGCTGGCTTTGAGACCACTTTGGCCAGATGTTACCTGGGAGTTAGGGCCTCCTCATTATCACTGGGTGGTGGTGAAAAGTCCTAACTTTTTCCACCAGGCTTCTTCTGACACCATCCTAGAAAGCGGGGGTGGGGGGAGCACCTTATTGCTTGGTGGTGATGGAATCCAGCCTCCTCACATCAGCTTGACTGACATTGCACGGGTGAGGAGGTGGCCTTGATAATCATTTAGAGATATGAAAGTCTGGGCTCCCTATGTGACTTTCTATGACACCACCCACTTGGGGGTTTTGGAGTACCTTATTATAGGCTGGTGAGGGTGGAAGTCTAGGTTCTCACTCAACCTTTGCTGGTATGGGTGGTTGGGTTACATTTTTTTTTTCTGTGATGTTTGAGTAGAGCAGTTACTGTCTAAAAGTTTGTCTTACTAGGCTGTCCCTATTGTGGTCTTTTGGCAAGAGAAAGCAGGATTTTGTCTTATTTTTTTGTTTGTGCCTTTTGAGGTTTCTAGGTCGTAGACTTCTTCAGTTCCAAGTCTGGAATGTAGATGAAAAGAAAACCCAAGGAACACACATCATGTCTTTCCTTGAATTCTAGACTGTCCTATGTTTGTGTCATATAATGTCCGGGGTTTTTATTTTTCCTTAGTGGGACAAATCAAGAGAAGTATGTTTATTCCATCTTTTAGACACATCTAAGAGGCACTACTTTATTTAAAAATATAAAGACCTAAGGAAAAATTAGAGTAGATCACGTATAGTAAAGAAAAATAAAGTTTTATGAAACTTGGCCCAGTTTATTTACATAGATGTTTTTGGTCATGGAGTCACAGTGTGAAATCCGTTTCTTATAGTATCCTTGTTAAAAATGTTTGAGTCACCAGTGTGGATGACCTACTTCTCTCGGATACCTGAATCCTCTGTCTAAAGCTTCATAGAACCTCCGCCTCTATCTGTGGTTGTATTCTCCTCATGAAAGAGAGGAGTTAACGTTTGTGCCTTAGAGCTTGTGCAGAGCCTTTCCCCATTATGATGGTGGCCTAGGTTAAGCATTATTTTAATTTCTGCTGTATTTAGATTGTCTAGTCCATATATCATGAGTAGGAAGGGTGAATGTTTGCTGTGGTTATCATTCTTAAGTGTGTTTGGGGAGCGAGGATCCATTGTAGCAAACTCTTTTTACAAAGGTGAAATCATCTCTGGATGAGTGAGCCAGGGTGAGGGTGCTTCATGGGGCTCAGAGGAGGCAGAGTCCTGACACAGCTGCACGTGGTCTGAATATCTGGCTGGGACAGGCAGTCATCCAGCCCCAGCTCTGGTGGCCATACAGTAGCTACCAGGGCTACCACTGGGCAGACTCCTGAGGACAATAAGAGTATTTGGGGGGTTCTACCCATCATGTCTCATGATACCTGCTGCCTTCTCCCCTCATCAGCAGAATGCCTTGCTCTCCAGCCCCCTTAGTAACACATGGGGAACCATCTATTACTGGTCAGTTAGACTTGTTGAGAATGGACCTGTCCTCTTTTAATGCTTCTGAGTTACTGGAAATTTGTATTTTACTCCTATTTTTTTAATTTAATTTAATTTTATTATGTTAGTACCCTGATTCTTTTTGATAGTAGGAAAGGACTCCAACCTGTCTTTGGAAGTGTTAAGCTTCAGTGTGTGGGTGTGTGTGTCTTAATATACATATATATGGAATACCACATTTAGCTGGTGTATATGGAAGTGTTAAGCTTCAGTATGTGTGTGTGTGTGTGTCTTTTTATATATATATAAAATGGGATATATATTATATATATAATGGAACACCACATTTAGCTGGTGTGTGTGTGTGTATACGTACATATATATGGAATACCACATTTAGCTGGTGTATAATTTATATATAGAATATGTAATTATATTGTATATATTTTATATATATATGGAATACCGCATCTAGCTGACCAAGGAGAGGTCTGGAAATCCTATTCGGTCTCCTCATAGCCTGATCCAAATGATAAAATCAAATATAATTGAGCTTAAATTGCCTGAGAGTGGGAGAGTGTAGAATAAATAGAAGGTGAGTCCCTCAAAGACGCATGAATTCTGCCTTGTTGTTATGGTGGAGGGGGCTACAGTTCTTAGATTCCAGTATCCTCTGGGATATGGATATACCCTACCCTAGAACAGGGTTCAGCAAACTTTTTTGGTAAAGGGACAACTAGTAAATATTTAGTTTTTGCAGTCCATATGGTATGTCACAACTACGCACTTCTGCCATTGTAGCACAATGGTGGCCATAGAAAACATATACATAATCATGACTGTGTTCCAGTAAAACTTAGGAACGCTGATGTGTGAATTTCATAAAATTTTCATAGATCACAAAATATCCTTTTTAGTTCCCCCCCCCAACCACTTAAAAATGTAAAACTGTTTATGACCTACATAAACGGGCAATGGGCTGGGTTTGGCCCCTGGGCCATCGTTTGCTGACCCTGCCTTAGCAGATGTCTGCTGGACAGGTTTCTTTGCCCAAAGGGACAATGTGCCCTGCCCATTAGTTTAATCCAAGCTTGTGTTTCTGAGACCTACATTTCCTGTACCCTTGGTATACTTTCATGTTAAGACACCCGTGGACACATTCTCATTCATGCATAAATTTTAATGAGTGATCTAGGCACTTTGTGCACCAGCGTCTCCTCAATGAGTACGTTTTGCCATCAGGTCTTTACGTATCTGGAATGATTCTACCTGTGATAACATTTTTCTTGATAACGTGTATTTGTAACGTACAGCTTCCTTGCTAAGGTATTACCATACTTACACAGCTTTCCAAGTCATAATGGGAATGATGAAACCCAGAGCAGAATATTTTGCTAGGATTTCAGTTTTCTTTTTTATCCTTAAGGAAGAGCTAAGTAATTATGTTGTTAAAGTGGAATCATGTGTCAGTTAGGAATGGGTCATCTTAAGTCACAGAAGACCTGACTCGGTGGCATCGTAGGTAAAAGATTACTTTTCTCCTGTAGCATCAGGTCCAGAGGTAGGTAGTTAGGCACCCAGTTTGAGTAGCTCAGTGATGGTAGAGCCAATGTGGCTATTAGCCTCTTGGCTTTCATGTTTATAGCCTTATGATCGATAGCCACTTTGAATATCACCTCTGCATTCGAGGCAGCGAGGTGGTGAGAAGGCTGATATCAAAATCCATTCTCTTGTCAGTTCCAGAACTGCATCTTTACACATGATCCTTCTGCTTAGGTCCAATAGGCAGGAATCTGTTCACAGCCACATGTAGCTGCAAGGGAGGCTGGGAAAGTGAGTGACCTTGTGGGCAAGGAGGACAACATTGGGAAGTGTCTGCTATAGAGAGAGGTCTCTTGTGATGCCCAGATTACTTCTAGAGGGTAATGCTCTGCTGAATTTGAATCCAGAGTATAATAAGGCACTTCCGTGAATTAAGCAGATATTTAGAGAGTGTCTGCTATGTGTATATTCTATAAGAGGTATGAAACAAGGGCTGTGTTTTCCAGGAACTTTAGCTAGAAGCAAGACATATACATAAATTATAAACTATCTCAACTTCAATGGATAATGACGGGAATCGAAGTACATTTGTTTCTAAGGTCGTGTGTTTGTTTAGCAGCATTTATTGGGTGCCAGATATGTACAGCTGTTTAGTCTCTGCAGGCACCCAGATGAGTAAGATGGTTTCTGCCGAAGGCAGTCCAGTAAATCCCTTTGAGAACAACTGTGTTTCTGTGACTTAACATATCTTTGAGTTCTACAATTAGATGAGAAGCCACTTTGATCTGCTTTTTTGTACAGTAAAAGCTGTAAGTTCCCTTAAGAAGGGAATGGCAGGGGGTGGGAGTGCACTGGTATCTTTCCACCATACCTCTGCTTATTCTATAAACAATGATTGAGCACTTAGTTTAGTCGCTCAGCTAGGCGCTAGGTTTGTAAAACTTTAATGAGAAGTCACTTGCTTCAAGGGGTTCCTAGTCATAGACTAGGCAGACATGTTAATTTTTGCAACACATGGTGTATACATACATGGGGTGGGTGGAGGAAGAGAAAAAGGGGGGAGAATGAGAGAACAAATAGAAAAATGGGTGAATTGTCCACAGAAGATATAGTGGATGCAAAATCAGTTAAAACTTCCTAGTGGAAAGAATAGATAATTTAATATTTCATAAAGGGTCATGCCTGAAAATAAGTAAAGAGTATATTATATAAAAAGACTAATTCTGTCAAATTAGGGAAGCACAAAAAAACCTCTCCGCTGCAAGCAGCGTCTGTGTGATGGTAGAAACTCTTGGTGCAGGATCTGGAGCAACCTGATGGCCCTGGGAAGTGTTTGCAGAGCATCTCTGTTACCAGCAAAGCCCCAAATAAAGGAACTTCCAGGCTGAATGAGGCTCAGTCCCTTGTTTCACTGCAAGGAGAGTGTGGTGTGGGTGGGGATTGGAAGAACTGGAAGCTGGATGGCTTCTTGGCAAGTGGGATACACTCGCTCTTGCAAGTGGAATGCACGACCAGCACACCCCCTGGTTCTCCTCTCGCCTTCAGACAGAACGCCTGGCACTTCCTCATAGTCTGTTACTGTGAGCTCTGTCACGTGGGAATGGGATCCCTCTAGGGGCAGGTCCAGGAGGATCCAGGCTCACTTATAACAATGAAGCACCTTTTTCGACAGACTGGGGCCCCTTTTTGGAAAATATGCCCTTTCCAGGAAAATTCTAAAATAATATGATACAGTTGAGCTTTTTTTTTTTTTTTAAAGAAAATCTGTTCTAGTTTGAAAATCACAATGAGCTTGTTAAAAAAAAAACTCAAATTTTTGAATAAAGTATCTTTGGAACTTCTCTCTCTGCCTATGGAGGCAGTATGGGGGGATGAAATGAGAGGGAGTGGGTTGTTTTTGTTTTTAAATTCTGTTTACTATAGATTACACATAACATAAAATTTATCAATTTAACCCTCTTTAAACATATGATTTAGTAGCATTAGGTGTATTCACACTGTTGTACAACTATCTCCACTATCCATCTTCAGGACTTTTTCATCCCAAACAAACTGTACTAAGCAGTAATTCCCCATCCCCCACTCCTCCAGTCCCTGGTAACTGCTGTTGTACTTGGTCTCTGTGAATTTGACTACTCTAAGTACCTCGTATAAGTGGAATCATACAATATTTGTCCTTTTGTGGCCAGCTTATTTCACTTAGCATAATGTCTTCAAGGTTCATCCCTGCTATAGCATCTGTCAGAATTTCATTTCTTCTCAGGACTGAATATTCTGTCAGGACCCTGGGATCATGACCTGAGCCAAAGGCAGACACTTAACCAACTGAGCCACCCCGGGGTCCCTCTGGTTGTGTGTGTTTTTTTTTTTTTTTTGTTTTGTTTTTTAAGGAATCACCATATAGTGTTACAGCAGCTGCGCTATTTTACATTCGCAGTAGCAGAACACAAGGGGATGGGTTTGTACACATGAAAAAGAGATGGTAGCTTTGCTGTGGCATCATGAAAACAATGCAAAAGCCTATGCATTTGCAGTAAAAAAAAAAAAAAATTAAAAGTCCCTATTAACTTTTTTAAAGAAATATTTATGAAATCTTTGGTTTTTTAATTCTTGATTTTAAAGAGCTTAGTATTAGCAACTCTAATGTGAAAATGACGAGGGCAGCCCTTGAGGGAAAGACCACTCACTGACAGCTTGCGTTGTCCATTCAGTAACTAGGAATCAGGAAGGTACAGAGGGGTCAGGAAGACCAGGGAAGCACAAAGAAGATCTCAAAGCTGACCTGTGAGCTGCTGAGCCCATTAAATTGAGTAAATATCCTCAGTGAAAACAAGAAAGGGCAGTGATGAGGACAGAAAGAACTCAGACGGGGCTCCTTTTACATGATGAACAAAGAAATGAAGGTCACAGCTTGTAAAGAGGCCATTTGAAAGTTGCTTGATTTGTAAATATTAGGGACATGAAGTTTCAGGGAAAACAAAGCAAAGCCTGTCAGAAATGGTTTTAAATAAATAAACCCAAGCACAAAACCTAAATCAACTACTGGGTTTGCAGGCGAGGGGGGAATAGCTATGGAGGATTAAAATATTTGTGTGAGGAAGGTGGCTACGTGTGTAGAATGTCAAAACATCATATTCTGTTTCATGTTTATAGTTACCTTACATTTTAAACGCTAGGTATTTACCAGCAGAGAGAAGTTTCCTTTTGATTTAAGGCACAGTTGTATAAAGAGAAGAGATTGCTGGTTCATTCAGCAGCTGAACCAATGTTTCTTAAAGGCCTATTACGTGCCGGGCTCTAGACTGGAGAGTGGAGGTCATGGAGGTGACCAAGGGGTAGGGCCTGCCTTGAGGAACATGTAGTTGTGGTAGGAGAGGTGTACAGATCAGTGAGGTAGATCTCCTCGATAGACTGAGGGAGATGAAGAACCAGGGTACTATGTACATGGAAGAAGCATATCCCAGTGGCTCTTGCTGTAGTAGCCAAAAACTCCCTAGAAGGCTTTCAGAGGGTCTGAGCTGACACATTGGGTGTGTGGACCTAGCCTCCTAAAGGAGCAAGTAAGACTGGGGTGGAGTAGAACCTCTTTCTAAGAGGAGGGACCAGCCTGAGCAAAGATGAAGGAAGTATGAGAGCCTGATTTGGTGAGGAAGGAGAACAGGAGGTTACCAGAAGCTACCAGCAAGTCAGTGGTATTTGGAGGCTGTGAATTTCAAGGCAGGAAGTAGCCAGGTATCATGCTGGAGAGAAAGATCAAAGCTATATGTTACTCTTCCTCCAATGTCCAAATCTATCCCATGTTAATCTTTCATCTCCCTTTACAAGCAAACTTTTTTTTATTATACAATGATGATTTTAACATTTTGAATATCCATTACAAATAGGTCATTCTTTGGAGATGGAGAAGCTGATTTGATATTAATAGTAATTAGTGTCCTGCTCTTACAGACTTTGACTACTGAATTCTCTACCACTGCCTCAAATGGGCATTGTGATTGGTTCTCCAAAATCCATTCTGCCCCTGCCTTCTGGAAAAACAGCGATGTGGTCTGAGGAATGGAACTTCAGCTGAAGGGCCAGCTGGTTTAAGGGTAACCCTATCTCCACTGCCAGGGTTTTAGTTCATTAATGGGTGTGTGATTCGTTTTGGGCTGTGAGATAAAATGAAAGTTTGGAGGAGGATTAGGGGAAAGAGAACAATGTCAACCATTGACTGTCACTATTGCTAGATGAGAACCAGAAGTTTGTAACTCTAGGTGCCATGAGGGGACCCAGACATACATAGGTGATGTTCTGGATAGCAGAATGGAAAGATGAAGGAAAAAAAAATCAAAATCCTCGATGACCCTATTGAGCTGGCAAATCCACAAACTCTGGACTTTCACCATTACTGAACTTCCTGTTCTGAAAGCTAATAATTTTCCTTACCATTTAATCTATTTTGGTTTTGCTCATCCAAAGCTTGAAATCATCCATAATCCTAAATGAGGCTTGACCTTTGTAATCCCCAGTAGATACCTGCATCACTTTGTGACTATGTGCCTTGAGTCTCATTCCCCCTGTCTGTGAAATGAATGTAATTCATCTCACCGAGCTTTTATGAAGATCATTTGAGATCCAGCACAAAGCGTAAGGGAGGAGGCGTGAACTAATACATATTGAATGTCTACTGTGCACCATGAAATAGGCTGGTTCTTGACTCTAAGAATCTTAGAAGCTAGAAGAGAAATTCGCAGATAATTTTCATATTGAGGGATATAAATAGGACCACATGCAGATAGACCTTTGTACAAGTAGTTTAAGATCATTCAATATTTGAGTACTCACTGTTCCAGGCACAATGATCCAACATGGGGTGGGGGCAGGGGATGAGGAAGGGGATTAAGGGAAGACCTATCTGAAGAAGTATTCTTTAAGCCAAAACCTGACAGATGAGTAGGAGTTAGGTGAGGAATGGGGAGAACATTTTAGGCAAAGAAATGACATACAAAATCTGGGAAGTGTGAAAGAACTTGATGTGTTCAAGAAGTAGGAAGTGTGAAAAGGAAGTATGTGGTCAGAGTAGAGTAAATGAGGGATATGTGGGTGATGAAGTTGGAAAAGCGGGAAGGGGACAGGTAATGCAGGGGCCTTGTTAGCCGTGTTACGGTTTTTGAATGATGTAGGTATAAAATGAGCCATTAGAAAGTTCTAAGCCAAAGCGTCTCCCAATCCGACCTATGCATTTTTTAAAGATGGGGTTTCAGGGCTCAAGTGAGGAAGAGCAGTTGGGCTAGTCAGTGTGGATGAGAGACGTGGGTGGCTCGGACCAGGGTGATGGCAGTGCCGAGGGAACCGCATGGATGGACTGGAGCAACACTGTGGGCGTAGAGCTTGCTGGGCCTGGCGAGAGATGGAAGGGCTGTGGCAAATCGTGGAGGGAACCCTGCCAAGGATGACTCTTCGGTTTCTGTGTAACGGGAAGGGACAGGAAAAGTCAGGGGGGGGGGGGGTGTGGTAGGAAAACCAAGAATCAGCTTTGAACATGTTAAATTTGAGGTATCAGTGATACCCTGAAATTGGGATCTTGAGTTCCAAGTTTCACTGTCGTCTGAAGCTCCTAACGGGTCTTTCTGAGCTGCAGTCAACATTTGGGCGTCACGGCCGGTTGACTGCGTTGGAGTGTGGGAATGGATGATTGCTGTGAAGGAGGGCATGGAGAGGGGGGGGCACCCCTGCCTCACTTCTGGGAAGCCTACCCTCGTCTCTCGGGTGTCCCCTACTCTCTCGGAAGCCAGGTAGGAGGAAACCCTGACCTGAACGGGGTGCAAGTAAGGGAAGAATTGTAGAATTGCAGCAGTTGGCTAAAAGAGAAGAATGCTGAGAAAGGAGAGATACCGAAGATATTGAGTAAAAGGTTAGGAGCGAGGTAGAGTCCTGAGGGGGATGGAGGCAGGGGAGGCTCTGGCCCTGAGTCCTCTGAGGCCAAAGGGCTCAAATGCACAGAATTTGAAGGGGTGGGATCCCAGGGAGGTGAGATAATTTACTACACACACACACTCTCCCCCTCTCTCCCTCTCTCCCTCCCCCTCTCTCCCTCCCCCTCTCTCCCTCCCCCTCTCTCCCTCCCCCTCTCTCCCTCCCCCTCTCTCCCTCCCCCTCTCTCCCTCCCCCTCTCTCCCTCCCCCTCTCTC
>NW_027397067.1:62092111-62174296 GCF_003265705.2 Callorhinus ursinus | reverse complement strand
CTCTCCCTCTCTCTCCCTCCCTCCCCCCCCCCGGTGAGAGAGAGAGAGACACCCACCCACACCCCTAGTGGTTCATGGAGGTCATCTGGGAGAAATGTACGGTTCCTATAACATTCATTGCTATTTCTTTTAGGATACTGGGTACAGTGGAGGGACTCAGTAAGTATTTGTTGAACGAATAAACATGCTCAGGAAATGGGCTGTAGATTTTGCAGGGGTATCCATGTTAGAGGATGTGGAGAGGGTAAAACAGGAAAAGTCAGAAGCCAGTAGGCTTGACTCCTTGGAACCCTCCACTTTGGTCTTTCCTTCTTTCATGTAGCAATAATAACTCATTCGAAATCACTTGTCCTTTTGTCTTTTTTTTTTTCTGCCTCTCCTATTGAACTATAGCATCTTTGAAGGGAACATCTGTCGTATAAAAACCTGTGTTTTCAAGATCTAACCCAGGGATGGCACATAGTAAGTGCTCAGCAAATAGTCGTGCACTGAATTTAAGAGGGTGCACTCCAGCGGGTGCTTGAATAGGTTCAGAGGGGGAGGGAAGGAGTGCTCTCCAGATGGAGGCAGAGACTAGAAGCTAATTGAACTAGTTGTGTGTGTGTGGGAGGCAGTAACAAAGTTGCCTGATTTGGTATTCTCATCTGTGATGGGGGAATTAGTAACTTGCTCAAGGTCAGACAAATTGGAAGTGATGGTTTCTGGGTTTGTACTGAAGTTTTTGACTTGAGAGCTCAGGGTGCCCTCCACGTCATGCTCCCTTCTCCCCAGAGGATTTCCCATAGTTATCACACCACCTCTAAACTTACTGCTGCCTTGTTTCTTCCTGCTTAGGTCAGATGAAATACCATCTGTCATGGACACCTTCTTTGTCGGACTTGTTTGGAGTTAAATTTTTCCCCTCTCTCCTAGCTCTCCACTGTGGCTTGAATCCACGGGGTATTGATCACTCTGCCCGGGCCGAAGGCATTAAACTGCAGATTGAAGGGGAAGGTGTTGAATCCCAATCCATTAAAAACAAAAATTTTCAGAAGGTGCTTGACCAAAAAGGAACCCCCAAGCGACTGCCAGCAGAAGCTGAGACGGCTAAGGTAGGTCATAATCCGCCAAATTATGGAGATTCGAAAGTTACAACTTCGATATTTTGTGGTCCAGCCACAGAGAACTTGAGGGTGCTTTTTCATTACTCACTGTTGTATGTTCAGTTAAACGAACAACTGACTGCTGCTTGGTTCTAGGCAATAATAAACCAAAATGTTGACTGCATCCCCTTTGGAGTGCAACTAAAACACATTTGGGGGCCTTGTCATGTCATGAGGCTGAGCGTGGTATAGAATGGGCTATCAAGAAGAATGCGTTGGACTTAAAGGTGAAAGATTTGTTTGCCAGTCTCTCAGATTTATCATTTTATGACATTAGGCATATCATGTGACTATCCAGGCCTCAGATTCTTCTTATGTAGAGATTGTAAAAACTCCCTCCACCATCGAGTTGAGCAGATGAAATAATACCATACTTTGGAAGGATTTTGTAAAAAGGCCCAGTGCCACATGTGTATGAGGGATTTTGCTGACATACACTGTTAATCACTGGTGTTTTTATTAAATAAATGCATATATTCCAGGTCCTGTTTCCAAGACTCTTGATGTATGGCCTAGTGTGTCTCTGTAACAATTCTGTGAGGTAGACAATCATAAACAGGACTCTAATCAATGAAAGAGATAACCATTTCTCTTTTGTTTTTGGATACTTAGTTCTTCTTAGTCTTAGATGTAGGCACATAACACACCAGTAAGATGGGACAGGACAGGTAGATGATCCTTTAGTAAGGACCACCTGTTGTAAAGGTTTCCCACAATGGAACTGGCAGTAGATGGATTTTTATCTGAAATCAGTGAAGATGCTCGTGTTTGGGGCACAGTTGAAGATGTTCATATTAGTTTGCCCCTTAGAAATTAAAGAAACTTGTCTTCATGTGGTATTTGGTTTCTCCCTTGTGCATTCTCTACAGAGGAATTTCCTTTCAGATGTTTGTGTGAATGAATCTGTGCATGCCTTGGAAAGCAAAGGTTACAATCACCCAAGAAAAACTTGAAGTAGAAAGGTCATTTTTCTGTCCTACAATAACCATCTCCCTCCCCACTCCAAACGTCTTCCAAAATCAAATGTGAATTTCTCTGCTTTATCCACAGTTTTGAATAATTACTATTGTTGCTTCCCTTCTTGAGTGTGAATAATTAAAATTGATGACCTGAAGTGCATGCTTGTGTGTGTTGTAGAGCATGGGAAATGATTTAGCCAAGATATTGCACATATTTTGCACTAAGCGTTTTAGTGGAGAGAAATTGCATCTCATAGGAAATTGGTTGATGTTGAAGTTTGGTTTGTGAGCAGAGTTGGAAATAGGTGAGCCCTGTTATATCCTGTTACATTGAAACCTCCTCAATCTCTGATGCTACACAGGCATCTTGAAAGAGCAAGGGGGAGAAAAAAGTATTAAGGATCTTTAGGAAGATAAATAGCTTGAGTAGGATCTTTTCAAAAGGATGCTTAAAATATTAAAAATTAGAGCGAAGAAAAGCTGTTGTCTGATTTTAATTCAACTTTAAACATTTCCAGATTATCTCATTTGAGAGCAGTTCAGGAATTACAAAGTTTTCTTTAAATCTGACATGATGTGATTACTTGTGAATTATTCGGAATATGTGATACTGTAGTAATTCCTGAATTTCACATTGGTAGCATTTGCCTTTGCCTCTAGATCACTTTATGGCTGCTTTGCTGAAAACATACTTCTCAGAGAATGTAGTAGTCTATAATGAGCCTTTCCTCGGGAGTAGACCAGACCACATATTGGAACCAGATTCGTTTGAATTATCCTGCTCATTTACAGTAAAAGGGGGTTAAGGAGATTGTTTTCACATTGACATCATATTTAGGAGTGAACAGAAGTTTTAGTAAAGCCTAGACAAAGTATTTGCTTTTCTTCATGGAGGACCTGATGACAGCAGTGGTGGGTGGGGGTGGGGGGAGCACAATTCAAAATAAGGACCAGAGTATGATTATTGCAGACCTGCAGTGTTACCTACACCAAACCTGTGCCACGGTGTGAACTTGTTTTGTGCATGTACAAACACAGTTAAATGTTCTTGTTGCCTTGAGAGGGTTATTGGAGTGGTGAGTTTTCTTTTTTCTTAGATAAGTAAGTGCATCTTGGGTAACTTGACCTACTCTAAACTTAAAAAAAAAAAAAAAAATCTCTGGCTAGAAATGTTTGCATTTAAAGCCACTCAGTAGTATAAATTGGTACAGTTTTTCTGGAGGACAGTCTGATAGTAGTTATTAAAATTTTAAGTGTGTGTAATTTTCGAGTCAATAATTCCCTTTCTAGGAACTTGTCCTAAGAAATAATGATCCAGATGTGCAAAAATGACTGCAGGACAATTGTCACTCTGGCATGGTTTGTAATATGAAAATGTTGGAAACAGCCCAAATGTCCATTTCTAGGATGCTGGCTAAAGGAACTATGTCGTTTCATGCAATGGGACAGAATCCTCCCTTTAAAAGGATAAAGGAGACCTATGTATTTATCTTTGTTCGGGTTCCTATAACAAAATACCACAGACGAGGTGG
This sequence comes from Callorhinus ursinus, assembly GCF_003265705.2. Taxonomy (NCBI): domain Eukaryota; kingdom Metazoa; phylum Chordata; class Mammalia; order Carnivora; family Otariidae; genus Callorhinus; species Callorhinus ursinus. Next base: position 62,170,663 of record NW_027397067.1, on the reverse strand, counting down.
CTTATAAACAATAGAAATTTATTTCTTTAAAGATTTTATTTGAGAGAAAGAGCGAGAGAGCACAAGCAGAGGGGGAGGGAGAAGCAGGCTCCTCGCTGAGCAGGGAGTCAAGACTCATGCTTTGGATCCCAGGACCCTGGGATCATGACCTGAGCTGAAGGCAGATGCTTAACCAACTGAGCCACCCAGGTCCCCTAAACAATAGAAATTTATTTCTCATGGTTCTGGAGGCTAAGTTCATGATCAAAGTGCCACCAGATTTGGTGTCTGATGAGGGCCCACCTCCTATTCATAGATGGCCATCATGTCACTGTGTTACATGGTGGAAAGGAACAAGGGTGCTCTTTGGAGCCTCCTTCAGAGCACTAATTCCATTCATGAGAGCTCCACCCTCATGACCTGAGCACCCACGAAAGGCTCCACCTCCTTATACCATTGCATTGGGGGCAACTATGAATTTTAACAGAACATAGACATTCAATCTCTATCAGTATTTATGTGGGAACATTAGTGTGATATTTTGAAGCGAGGGATGAGGGGAGATGGCACAGTGTATATAGTATGTTCCCATTTATGTGAAAAGGTCTTTTTCTGTAAAACATCACTGAGTCTGGAAAAGTTTATTCCACAATTTGAACAGCGGTTTATATCCGGAGTTGAGATTATGGGGAAAATATTCTCTTCATTTCTGTTTTGAGGTTTTTTTTGTTTGTTTTTAAAGATATGCATGTTTTTAAGCGTATTGACTTCAAATCCTTTTTCAGATTGCTCTATTAACCTGAGTAGCTCAACTGTGACTTTTTCTGTTTGAGTCGATATTCTGCCTTTTAAGGTGCTGTATTTCCTCCCAGGCCTCCCCATTGTTGCTAGTAAGTTCTTTGCTAAGGCAGTGAGTTCTCTTGGAGACTTCTTGCCTTCACGTGCCTTCAGTTGTGGAGACCATTTTGTGAGGTGCTTTTGTGTTTGCCTCTTCTTGAACTTTCTGGGATGTCACAGCTCTGGCCAAGTGTTATGTTAGAGTTCAGTTTGACTTTCTATCCCTTTGCTACTGATGATGCACACCAAGTGCTCCCCACCCCCATCCCATATGCACTTTCCTGCTTGCAGGCTTCACACAAGGAACCTGGTTCCAGTTCCCCATCCTGCCTGTGGCCGTGCCACTTGGAGTCCAGCCATGTTGGGTTTTGAAACCAATCCCTCCCCACATCACCTGTCCCAGATCCCCAGCAGGTGTAGTGAGCTTCATGCCCCCTCACTGCTATGGTTTTCTGACACCTAAAGATTTCTCCTCCGTGATTTCAAGCTTTGCTTTAAATCAACTTAAAAATGTACTTTCTAGGGCACCTGGGTGGCTCAGTCGTTAAGCGTCTGCCTTCAGCTCAGGTCATGATCCCCGGGTCCTGGGATCGAGTCCCACATCGGGCTCCCTCCTCGGCGGGAAGCCTGCTCTCCCTCTCACACTCCCGCTGCTTGTGTTTCCTGCTCTCACTGGCTCTCTTTCTGTCAAATAAATAAATAAAATCTTTTTAAAAAAATGCACTTTCTAGTACTTTCAAGTTTCTAGAGCCTGAGGAAGGGGGGATTGTAGCATGAGCTTTTAATATACCATGTTGGCTCTGAAATTTGTATTGCTTTCATAATCTAAAAATATATATCTCTTTCCTCTCTTTCTCTCATATTTATTCTTGGAAAAATTATCTTTTTTACTTCTCTTAGAATGTGATTTTAGAGCCTTTGGCTCTAATCCTCAAAAGACTAGAACTAGTAGTTCCAGAAAGAGGGGGGTCTGTGCCAGGAGATGCCCGTAGCTCTTACAGACCAAAGGGAAACCAGTGGAGAACCAAGCTCACTTTTAATTAAGCCTCATGACTGGGCAGCATTGAGTCTAGTTGGAAAAAAAAAAAACGGAGCCAACTGAAATGTGGATCTGCAAGAGATATTTACCAATGCAAATTCTAAATGCTTCTGAGCACTTGGGACTCAGGAGAGACTATATATGCAGAACCACACAAGTCGAAGATGCAAAAAAAACCCAACAAAACAAACAAACAAAGAACCCCTGTGTTAACTTAGTTTTATAGTTGGATATGGGGCAAGAGCTAAGAAGTATAGCGTTTTCATCTCCTAGGGAGGTGCAGAAATTATAAAGGTACACAGCTTCTTTTGTCCCCTCCCCCATAGAGGGGCGTGTATAGCTGGCAGAGATGAGAGCCAAGGTGGTGGTCTTAACACAAAGAAGGCACAACCTCTGTTTCCCATTGATTTATTTTTATTCTTTTTACCATTCTAGTCCTGGAGGCCCAAGGCCAACTCCTAGTCCTCAGACCCTGTGTAGTTCCACATAGCAGTTTACAAGGAAATAGTCCTACGAGAGGCTGAGGTCGTCCTTCCTGGACAGGCCCAGGTCCAAGGTTTATTAAGCCTTTTCTCACAAGCCATAGAGACAGGGCAGCCAGAGAGTATGCACCAGCAGAGTAGAACTGGACCTCTGTTGGGAAATACAGGTAAAACACAAATATGCAGCCGTAAGAATGGAAGCAATGAAGTGGAACCTGGAGCCAAGGTTTGGCAGCAGACGTCCTTAGGTGTGCTCAGCATCAGTCTCCTTGGAGTCAAGACTCATGCTTTGGAAACAGGTTAGAACAGTATGTTAGAGCCAAGTTTATGGGATTTGAATGCTGCAATGAAGAGCAAGGATCTATTTTCTCCCTGCACTGTCCAATATGGTAACCACTAGGCATATGTAGCTATTTAAATTTATTAAAATTAAATACAGTAGATTCATTTCCCTGGTCCTACCAGCCAAATTTCAAGTGGTCGGTTGCCACGTGTGTCTAGGGGCTACTGTTTTGGATAGCACAGACCTAGAACATCACAAAGTTCTGTCAGCAGTGCTCTGATCTATAGAAAGCTACTGAAGTTCTCTGGGTTATAGGAGGAAGATGAAAAAGTAGTACTAACATTCTCTCTGACTCTTGTCCTTGGTTGGGCCTTGCCTCCAAGGTGCATCAGTCATAAAAAATGTTGGAATAGGGGTCTGTTTTGAGAATGATCCCAAATGCTCTGATGGTTGGGATTTCAGTTTCCATGGCAACTCTGGCCGTGGACTGCATCAACCTATCAGCGGGTAGTATCCTGGCCATTTCCCATTGGAATTCTAGTATGTATGCTCGCCGGTGGCCTAAACACAGTGTTGGAAAATGAAAAACTTTTGCCTTCTAGACTTGATTTTCTAGGTGCTCATGAGGAAACGCTCCCTTTGTGTTCTTATGCCTGTAAAATAAGGGTTTCCTACAGTAAATTCTTAGTTATTTTTGGCCAACAATGGTAATTCACTAGAGCCTGTAAAGTGGTAAGAGTGATGATCAGGAGTCTTGGTGGCTTTTTGGAGATGGCTTTTTGAGTGTCCCTCATATATGTGTGACTGCTCAGGTGTGTGTGTGTGTGTGTGTGTGTGTATATATATAGCTTGATATGGGGCTGGATCTCAAAACCATTTGATTATGACCTGAGCTGAAATCAAGAATTGAGCACTTAACTGAGTGAGCCACCCAGGCGCCCCTGTATTTTTTTTTTAATGTGTATCCCCATTTTGTAGCTAAGAAAGCAAAGTGTTCAAATGACTTGCCAAAACTTAGTTTCTGGCTAACAACTAGAGGAAGTTAGCATTCAAATATAAGTCGAATGCCTCCAAACCCAGGGTTTTTTTATTCCCTTGACGCTAAATGTACAAATGATTTATTTATTTGAAAAGAAAATAGAATCTGTTATACTGAGAATCTGGCCAACCAGGCAGAAGAAGAGGTAAAAAAAACACTGCATGTCATCTGTATTCCTCAGAGAAGTACTGAAAATCTTGATCTCTGTTTATATAAGGGAGAAGCAATGCCAGCATCTAAAACAGTGAATAATTGCCTGCCTTTGGCTTTGGGATGCATTATGTGAATCTTTGGCAGCAGATAGCCTTTTCTCATTAGGCTAATATTAGATTTAGTTTGTATTTCTTTGGCACAGAGTTAAAGGAGCTGGCCTGGAACTTGGTGCTGGAGGCAGGAGGAGGAGAAAGCCTGGTGCTTTGGATAAGCCACAGGCAGATAAATGAGAGTTGACTGGAGGTGGCTGGTGGACGTTTGTAACTATGAGCAGGAAGCATTCATCTGGGATTACAACAGAAAACTAAAAGAATTTTGACTTGGGTTAAAAGGCGAAGGGTGGATTGTACTTAAACCTTGATCAGATTACATTGCTCAGCTGCCTCTGAGAAGGTCTGTGGCAATTTGGGGATAGAATGATCTAATTCTTGGCTATCTGTATTTCTTGGCTCGGGGAGCCAGCGTGTCTCCAAAAGAAGCTGCCAATCCAATATAATGTCACCAGTGATATGAAGGGACATAATGCATGGGAAACATAATGAGCACACACTTCAAGAATTGTCAGAAGGGTCAGAACAAGAGAGACAAGCCAGAATGACTTCATGTTGTGTGAGTTCCAGGGCCCCAACACATACATACTGGGCACTTGGAAAGATCTCAGGAAAAGCTACAGCAAACCCATATTTGAAGAGGTAAGCATTCATTACCGAAGTGTTGAGCTCTGAAAAGTGGAATACGTAGGATGTATTTGAGCCACAGATTCGTGGTATGCTCAACAAAGAAGGAACCTTAGGGAGCATCTGCCCACCTAATTTATAGGTAAGGGAACTGAGACGATGGGTTCTCCAATATTTTGATGCCCAGTCTAGCCTGAAACATAGTTCTAATCCATGGCCAGTGCTTTTCACTCTGTTATGCTGACAGATTTATCTGACACAAGTTCTTAGAGCCATTTGGCTCATGGTACTTTTCTGGGGTATTAAGACTATAGTGTGTGCCATTCGAAGCTGCAGAATGAAAGTTGATGTTCGGGGGAGATGGAGCTCCTAAGAGCAGGTGGATCAGAACCGAGTTACAGTTTCATTGACAGTTTTGACACAGCAAAGACAGGCCTCTGAAGGAGAGGGCTTTTGAGTTCTAGGGAGGGCTTGTCTGGAAGCACTCTGCCCAAATGCTTTTCCTTTCTGTTCTGAAACTCTGAAGATCAATATCCAACCATGGAAGCAGTTAGAGTCCTTAACATTCAGAATCGAGACAGTTCAGAATACTATGCATCTACATAAAGGCAAATGTACATCTTGTACCTGAGGAAGAGATAAACATACGTGGGATTTAAGACCGCAGTGAGCCTATTCTGTAGTTGTGATGAAGATGCCTAGTCCTTGATGAGTGAGTTTGGAAAAGCCTAGAAGTATCTGAGAACCCTGGTTAACCCAGCTGAGTAAAGAACTCAAACAGGTAAAGCAGAGCCACACATGAAAATGTGAGAAAGAGTAAGATGAACATCAGAAGGTAGTAGAAGAAAGCAGGGTTTGGCCTTTGCCTACACCCATAGCTAGAGAGCTGATGCTAGTTCCTAGGGAAGGGCATTTTAGATTAACAAACACACATCTTCTCTGAGCACATACAGTTTTACCCTCTCTCTCCCTGCACATACACATGCTAAAATACCTTCTTTATAAAATGCGTGTTTAGCGGGGCACCTGGGTGGCTCAGTCGCTTAAGCATCTGCTTTTGGCTCAGGTGGGATCGAGCCTTTGTGTTGGGCTCCCTTCTCCGTGGTGATACTCCCTCTCCTCTCCACTTGTGCGCATGTGTGCGCATGCTCTCTCTCTCTCCGTCATAAAATCTTTAAAAAAAAAAAATGCATGTTTAGGAAGATTTTCAAATATCTGCTTTCCTTGATAGGTCAACAGCAACTACAGTATAGGCTATGAACACTTGAACTTAGGTGACCATATAGAACAGGGGTTTGCAAACTTTATTATAAAGAGCCAGATGGTAAATGGCTCTGCATGGGGCTCTCCATGTGACTTTGAGGAAGTGGGTGCATTTCACTGAGATAAGTGATGGACCTATGGCTTAGATGCACATCTGCTTGTCCTCACTGCTGCATATCACCTTGCCTATGCTTCAGCAGATGGGAGGCGCTAGACAGCTCAGCTTCTGATGCTGCACACCCAGTATTTTAGAGAATTGTGGGGAGAGGGGTGGGAGGTAAGAGGGAACTTCAAATCATTTTAAAGAAACTTTCTCTTCTCTGTAAACATATGAATGAGCACAGCTTATGATCTGTTTGGATATAAGCTATCAAAAGTTTATAGTTGGAAAGGAAAAAAAATTGTAATAAGTAATCATTTAAAACTGCCATGATATTACTCATACACTGAGAAAGATTTTGTAATAATTGGAAAAATGGAGTATTCCATTATGTAAAAGAAACAAATTGCAAATGGCATAGGCACTTCCCTTGTATAGAGACGAATGAACATGATATGCCAATGAGTATTCCACCTGCCCCAACTACCTACTCTTAAATCCATGTGTGTCGCGTCTCCACCGCCATCACATGGATCCATCTCGCCATCTCTCCTCCCGTGGACTACATCAGTAGCCTCTTAACTGGCTTCCGTTTCACCCTTGTCCTCCAGTGATCATTCTCCACACAGCAGTATTGAATCAGAGGAAGCCATTCACCTGCTCAGCATGCTTAATAGTTTTCATAACACTTAACAAATGCAGATTTTTTACTTTGTCATGAGTGATAAGACTCTAAGACATTTGGGCCATGCTTGCCTTCTCAACTTCACTACATAGCAGGCTCCCTTCTGGTTGTCTGAGCTCCAGACATACTTGTCTTTGTTTCTTGAATATACCAAGGTCATTCTGGAGAGCATTGGTACTTTCCATCCCTTCTGCCTGTTTTCCCCCTTGATCATTGCACAGCTGATGCCTTTCATTTAGGTCCTAGCTCAGAATGGTCTCTCTAGAGAAGCCTGACCACCCTAACTGAATTAGTCCCCCAGGCACATTCTGACATCACGGTTTGTCCTTCATAGAACTTATTCCTGTCTGAAATCTATTTTCTGTGTCTCCAGTAAAATTAAAACTCCTTGAAAGCAGTGATCTTGTCTCTCTTGTTCACTGCTATAACATCATTACCTGCTACAGTGTCCAGCACATAATAAAGAATATCTTTGATGAATGAATCAGTTGATGTGCGACAGCTTAGTCTTCCTATAGTTTTTTGCCCTGTAGTTTTGTTATCTTTAGCTTCTCTGCAAGTGAGCGGAAAGATAAATCTTTCTTCCTGTGATGATGGACCATGTCAGGAGAATACTTTTCTGAATGGTGAGTGCAAGTGAGATATCCTACACAGGGCGAGCAAAGAATACTTCCATAGCCCATCTGCTATCCTTCATCCTCACAAAGTCTAGATTGTTCCTATGCCAGGGCAAATAGCTGTTTTGCAGTCTAAGGCAAGCATTCCAAACTTAGACTCTCCGACCTCTGTGTCGGGACCCAGTGATCTCTGCTACCTCCAGGGTTGGCCAAGATTTCATGTGACAAATTTCCTTCATCCCCACCCATAGCTCTCTGCAGGGTCCTCAGTGTAAGCATCGTCTGACTCCCCTGATTGCTACCCTATTTTCTTGAGGTAAAACTTGAAGGAAATGGAAAACAATAGCTTCTCCTTAAATGATTAAGAACTAATGACTTAAACTGAAAATCAGACCACCAGGTACCAATCCATACCTAAAACATTACTTCCAGTTCTTTATGAATTAGAAATAGCTTTCAGATGTTGCTTTCATGGGTAACCTTAGATATACACTATCCTAGTCAGCTTGGGTTGCTGTAGTGAAATACTATTGACTAGGTAGCTTAAACAATAGACTTATGCCTCTCACAGTTCTGGAGCCTGAGAAGTCCCAAAATCAAGGTGCCAGCTAATTGATTCCTGGTGAGAGCCTTCTACCTGGCTTGCAGATGGATAACCTTCTGGCTGTGGTTTCACATGGTAGGGAGAGTGAGCTCTTGTCATTCTTCCTCTTCCTGAAAGGATGTTAATCCTATGGAGCCCCACCCTCATGATCTCATCTAAAACTATCTCCCAAAGGCCTCCATTACCAAATGCCATCACACTAGAGGTTAGGGCTTCAAGTTAGGAAATTGGGAGGGGACCCAAACATTTGGTCCATAAAATACCAAATATGCGTTTTGGCCAGAAGCCAAATAGCTGAGTGTTAAATAATGTTTTGGCTGAAGTTGAATATCACCATCGTAGAATGAATGTCTGGCATACAAGAATAACCTGGAATATTAATAAGAATGTCTATTTATTACAACTTAATTAAAATTATCCCAAGCAGATTTTGTTTAAAGTTGGCATTGTAATGCAGTGGTAATAATTTCTCCGAGCTGTCAGCTCTTGTGGTTTTACATTGCACATCTGTGATACTGAAAATATGCTCTCTTTCAGCTGAGGTCAGTAAAGGAGCAACCTACGTTTTTGTCCATCTCTGTCACTACAGGGTCGTGCTCATGGTCATATGCCCACCCCCACCTCCCTCCTGCCCCCAAGTCATTAAGTTTTTCTCCTTCTCCAACAATAACTACTAAAGACTTCTACTCTTGGGCTTGCCATCGTGGTTGAAAGTCACGAGGCAACTTCACTGAAACAGTCCCATAAACTAAAGCTTTTAGTTTTTTAGTACCTGAAAAAGATGCTTTCAAAAAAATTGTCAAAATGAAGCTTAATTTTGTTATCGTGGTTTTGTTTTTTAAAGCAGTGTTTTCACACTATTCGTTGTAAAACGTTCTCAACTCAGCAGTCAGATCCTGTTGTTCATCTAATGGCCCCCTGTTTTCCTCAAAAGCCAACGTCCTTCAGATGCCCTCCAGGGCCCTACGTGATCTGTCTTGTGGCAAGTCACTCATGTCATCTGCTACTACACTCTTCCTTGCTTAGGCTACCTCAGGATGAAGCCAGGCATCTTCCCACCTCAGAGCCTTGTACTGGTTGTCCGCTCTGCCTGCAATTTCTTTTCCTCAGGATGCACAGGCAATGCTTCATCCCCTTTCAGTCTTGGCTGCTTAACCTTCTCAGTGAAGTTGACATGGGCTCTTCTATTTAAATAATGACCTTTTTTCCAATGCTCCTGATCTCCTCCCCAGCTCCAGTGTACTCATCACTTGCTAAAACGGTATATCGCTTCTGTATTATGAGCATGATTATCTTATACCTTCATCCACCAGAGTGTAAACTCTGAGAGCAGGGACTGGTTTTGTTCAGTGTTAGATCCCTATTACTCATAACCATGCCTGGTAGCCATGCCTGGTATATGTCCGAGGGGTACAGCTACTTTTTTGTTTACATGGATTTTTGTAATTATCACTAGGCTGATAAACTTTTTATCTTGTATGAAGCATACCAGGAGAATCTACCTCTAAGTTACATGCCTTGTTTTACTGGAGAGGGAATTTTCATATAGCAACAGTAAACCTGAAGGACACCCCATCTGTCATTTTAAGATTTTAAAACAGAGCACACAAGCAGGGGCAACGGCAGGCAGAGGGAGAAGCAGGCTCCCTGCTCTATCCCAGGACCCTGGGATCATGACCTGAGCCAAAGGCGGATGCTTAACAGACTGAGCCACCCAGGGGTCCCCACCCCTATTTGTTATCGATGATGCTGTGGTGATCAGATATGTAAATAACTTGTATGATCAAATGATCATTAATTGCATACAAGTTTGGGGCTGCCAGAAACATGGTTGAAATGGCATTTGGCTACTTGGTCTGCTAAAAACCAAGGTCAAAACCAAATCCTAATAGCAGATTTTTGGCCAAATGCCACAACCAAAGCCAGACTCTGGCACCTCCTCATTCTTAATATAATTAAGCAGTTTAGCCCCTAATTGTTCATGTGTCTATGTTACATACTGTGTAACCTCTTTTTTTGGTGGGGGGGGGGAGAATCTGATACTAGCTTTCTCTCATGTTGTATTAAATAGACAAGGGTTAACCCTACAAAGGCCCAGATAAAGTAACCACTGAGAGGTGGCCAGTACAGGCCAGAACTAAAACAGAAGAGAGGAAGACATCAAAACTTGGATTTGTTACCACACAGGCATTTTTTTTAAAGATTTTATTCATTTATTTGATAGAGGGAGACACAGCGAGAGAGGGAACACCAGCAGAAAGAGTGGGAGAGGGAGAAGCAGGCCCCCCGCGGAGCAGGGAGCCCGACATGGGACTCGATCCCAGGACTCCGGGATCACGACCCGAGCCGAAGGCAGACGCCCAACGACTGAGCCACCCAGGCGCCCAACAGGCATTTTTATAGAGAATATGACTTCACTATTTTGATTTATCTTCAAATTACATAGTAAAACTCACAGGCTCTAGGGCTTAGGTCCGATCCCTGCCCTGCTACTTAATAGCTGTACCACCTGGGGCTAACTTCTTGACCTCTTTCTGGCTTCAATGTCTTCATCTGTCCAGCCAGGATAATCCTCGTATTTACCTCAGTATGTGGTAGCTAGAATCACTGCAGTTTATATATGCAGTGCTTAAAACAGCTCCTGGCATATTGTAAGATGATGTAAGTTTGCTACTATTGTTATTAATATCATTATCCTCAAAATATTTTGGACAGATGGATTAGAGAATATAATTATTTTTCTTTCCTATTTTTTTTTCTTTTAGCAGTGGATTTCAAATTGGGTGCCTATAGCCATATTGGGTTTATCAACAAGTTTTGTTTGCCCACACAGACTTAAAGTTCACTGATTCAACAGTGGAAAAACCCAGAAATTCTTTATTTAAAAGCTCCAGATTTCCCACTTCTCAAACTTAAACCTGGAAATGATAAGCCTAAATTTATACCAGTTGCAGCTGTCAACGGTTACCCCTTTTAGTTTGGTTCTGTCCGCGCCTGGCCCTCTTTACTCCTCGTGTTTCCAGCTGGGCTTCTATAGGCCACTTAGTTTGTAAACCCTTGGTAAACAGGACGCTGACATAGTATAAAGGTATAGTTAACCTCTTATTCTGTGAGAATGGCTCCCGTATCCTTAAAAAATGTGCATGTCATTCTATATTCAAAGTATCTATTAGACCCCTTTTTTGGTGATACTATATTGAGCAAGACAGAAGTGGAAACTGGATTTCAAACATGTACTGTGATGCAAATTCTAATATATATTTGGAAGGAAACCAACTGAGGTCTGAGAAACTGTTAAAAATGTTAAAAATACCACCACGCCAAAAGAGGCAGGAACACTTTTTGGGAGCAAGAACACTTCATGGAACTGGGTCAGCTTGTGCAAAGACCCTCAAGTACAGACTATATCCTGCTTAGAAAAGAAGACCAATGTGTCATGTTTACAAATGGCTCAAGAGGATACTGGAGGAGAGATTGTGTGGTTTTGTCTGAATTTTATACTTAGTGCAATGGAAGTCATTGAAGGGTTTTAGGTAGGGGAGGGACTTACAAAGAGAAGACTCAAGCTGCTCTTCAGAGAGTTGATTAGAAGCAAGCAAGAAGAGAAATGGGGAGGCTGGGAAGTGACTATTGGAGTTCATGGTGTTGCGAGATGGTGTGTTGGTCCAGGGTGGAGTCAGGAGAAACACGGAGAAGTGGGCAAATTAGAGTTCATTTTGAAGATAGAATTGGTAAGATGTGATTAGGTATAACCCATGAGGCAAAGGGAGGAATCAAGGATGACTCAGATGTTTCTGGTTGGAGCAGCTAACTGGGAATTGGTGTTATTTAATTAAGATAGGTAAATTGGCAAGGGAGGAGGGTGTTAAAAGGCGAAGCTCTGTGGGGGAAAATCAGAAGTTTCATTTTGACCATGTTAATTTTAAAATTTGAGTTACATCCAAGAGAAGATATCAAGTAGGTTATTAAGCTTGTGAATCTAGGTTTACAAGGGAGGTCTTAGCTAGAGATAGACCAAAGGCCATATGTGTTGCATTGTGTATGAGTAAGTATGTGTGTTGGAACCAAGGGGTTTTCCATTGGTCCTTACCTCTAGGAGGTGGTATCCCTTTGGTTTCTCTGCTTGTCTTGTTGCTGCTTTGATTCTTGTTATTCTTGGCTTGTCATCATTGGACTTTGAGCCTAAGAGCTAGACTGTTTAGTTTGGAGGATAATGGTAACAGCATGAAAGCACTTGGGTGGAAATAGCTAATCCTGCCTTGTTTTGTCCAGCCTGATTTTGACTTCTCTCACCCACAGCCATACTTGCCTACTGTTAATGGGTTTACACTTGTAGTGAAGAGGCTAGTGCCTATTATCAGCATTCAGAAAAGGGGAGGAATAGGGTTGTTGGGAATTAGCAGCTGAAACAGGTTTGGGGGAAGAATAGAGTTGTTGGGGATGAGCAGCTCATACAGTTTTTAGGCTTTAAGGCTTATTAACCTTGCATAGGGATGTGAGGGTGTATCTGCTTTTACCAGTGCTTTTCATGGAATGACACTTGTGTTCGTTCACCAGTATCTGCTTCTCTCCTCCTGTGCTCATGGAAGTTTGCACTTCCCAGGCTCTTAAACTAGTTCTAGACGGCCTCTTGAGAAAAAGCAACAAGTACTAACGGCAGCAAAACCCTGGCAAAACTTCCAACTCCCTCTTTCTTTTTGGAGATTATGGTGGCTACATGTTTAGATCGCAGAACACCAAGTCAAAAGAACTTTGATCACCAAGTCATCCCATGGAGGACAGCTACCTGGGAGCTGACTTAGAGCTGACTTTTCACAGAAGCAAGAAATAAACTTGTGTCCTGAGATTCTGAGGGATGTTTGTTATTGCCACATAAGCCTAGCCTAACCAGATCAATCCATGTGACATCTGGAAACAATACAGTGATGCTTGCTCAAAATGTAAGCTACTCACAGGCAGGCATCTTGCTGAACCTCAGGCCAAAAACAACCCCCAACAAAGATGGGTGTGCTTAACAATTACTTAGAAGTCATTATCGATCATAACTTTCTTTTTAACAGATGGAAGACGATCAGTCCTCTTTTTTACTCTCAATTACTGAACTAAAATCACTATTTGAAGATTTTTAAAGTTCTTCTCCTGGGTCCCAGTGGTAGTTACCAGTGCTGAGACCTTCTGTTGCATGTGTATCCCTACTGCCCCATTTTGTGTTTGTGTGTAATTAACAGCAGTTAGTGGCCATGTCCTTCTCATTTTGATTTCCTTTCATATGGTGTGCTTTCTTCTAGCATGTGCCACTAAGTGCTCAGCATTTGTAACTGGTCTAAATTGTTGGGCTTAAAATTTAGAGGTCGTTTTTTTCCGTTTGTCATGAGGGGAGGGGTGGCGTGGGAGGGGGAGTTAATCTGCTTAAGCAATCACTGTCTTGGAAAAATTGACCTATTTTTCCCTCCTGAATGCAAATCTGCTCCACACCTTGTACTGTTTACACAGGAACTTTCTGAGACACAAGTGCTTCTCCTTGAATGACCCCTTTCTCTCTTGGGCTTCCATGGCTAATATTTATTGGCAACATCTGGGGTTTAGCGCAATGAAGTTATTTACAGCCGTGCTTATTAGTGCACTTCTGTGAGTCATGGGAGTTTCTCGCCAGCTCTGCCATTTTGTCGAGACTGGCCCCCCCATGGAGCCCCGAGATTAGCAGCTATTTTTCAGGAAGCAGAAGGCTTGTGGCCTTGATGAAAAGTCAGAGGATCCAGGGGAAAGGAATGGTTTTAATTAGAATGGACATTAGGAATCTTGTAATACCACCCTCTCACTTTACTGATATGAAACTTGATGGGCAAAGAAGTGAAATGACTTGCAGACACATGCAAGAAATAAGCTAGAGACACGAGAAGGAGTCACTTTTTTTTTTCCCATCCTGGCTTTTCTTACTTGGGACTTTATTCAATATTCAGGATGTTTGCAGAGAAGCTTTCTTGGATCATAGGTCATGGCTTTATCATAGATCATCACTCAGAAGATAAATAAGGAAATTCAGGTTGTATTTGGGTATCCGTCCCCCCGCCCTCCCAGCATTTTAAGGATTTCTCCCCCTTCCTCCTAGATATATTCCCAGAGCCATCACCCAGTTAGGCAGAGCAGGCAGTTGCCTTGAGCTTTGTGCTCTGGGCATGGGTGGCGAGGACTGCTGCAGAGAGCTGAATGGCAAGGACCCGCATCTTCAGCTGCTGTTGTGTGACAACGAAGTTCATGCATCTTTCCCACTGTCTTAAAAAATAATAATAATAATAATTGATACATACAATAGCATGTGAAGTATGTACATCTGACTCATGGTAAAAATAACACTGGTGAGCCTACCACCACACTTAGGAAAGTCTGCTTACCTTTTTTTCTTTTAAAAGATTTATTTGAGAGTGAGTGTGCATTGGGGGAGGGGGAAGAGAGAAAAGGAACGGAAGAGGGAAGGTGCCTCCCTCCTCTAGGAACATGTAGTCCTTTGACACAAAAATCCAGGAGGAAAACCCTAATGTATATTATATTTGATGGCAGTCAAGCCCATTACTTACCAGTTTTGTAATTTTCAACGAAGGTATTTCTTTTTAGAAATGCTGTACACTGATATTTGATTAACATTAAACATTACTTCTCTAAGCTGTTTTTTTTCATACTGAATGATGGGTATCAATTTCTATATTTGTAGACTGAGGAGGAATAAATATTTTATAGCTTTCTGAACAATTTATCAGATGATCTCATGAGCCACAACCTTTAGTACACTAACTTCTTTGACTTCAAGTCAGGTTGCGACATGCTGTTCAACATTTGGCTGCCTACATTGAAGAAGACAGTTTGAAAACCATGATTATAACCCCTGAGTTAAAGTTTGGGATACTTAAAAATGGTTTTAATTCCCATTTTAAAGTAACCCTATGGAAGAACAATGCAAATACAACTTAAAATACAGAAATGTGCTTTTTTTTTTTTTTTGAAAATTTTTTCTTACCAAATGGGTAAATAAAAGGATTTATTTGTTAGGCATTATCCAAAGTTTAAATTTTTTAAAATATTGGGCTCAAAAACTCATTATTTCATTAAATGTGCTCTTGTAGTTTTACTTTTACTCTAGTTACTGCTTTTTGTTTTTGTTCCTGGAGTAGGTACAGGTTTTGTGGGTCTGAAGCTTAGATAGTTTGGGTAATTTTGCTACAGAATTTCAAATACAAAACTTAGTATGAGTATTAGGGGGGAAAACACAAAAAATTAAAAATCTGAAAGAGATGGCAAATACCACAAACATCCCAAAGTCCTCCAGACTCGGTTTTTATTTACTGATCTACTTCTGTAATATGTTCTTACCTTTATATTTTGACTGCTTGTTAAAGGATTGCCTTTCCCTGAGTCATTGATTTTATAGTATTTTCTGTAGCAAGACTAAAAAGATAACTCCATCTTTCCTGGAGTGTGTTTGACCAAGATTTCTTGGTGGTGGTGATATTGGAGTTCATTCCATGTGACCTCTCATACAAACGTACTTTCTGGTTGTATGCTATAGGCTTGAGCCCTAAAACAAGAATTATGATAAATTCTATTTCCTGTGTTTCCTATAAACACAGCTTATTTTCTTTTCAGAATTGTATTTGTCATATTGTCTATTCCTTAGTACCTTTTGACTTGGTGTCCATGAGACCTAGATTCTGAGCTTGCAAGTTTCCATATCTCAATATTAGAAGACATTTCCAAAGAGTAACTCCCTGCTTCATTATATCTCAAAACTTGCTTCCTTCACTGCATGGGCACTTCCAATGCCAAATGCTGCGGTTTCCATGACTGAGTCTACGCAGGTGGGGTGGGCTGGAAATATTCTTGGAAGCCAGTATGTGAGACAGCTGATAACTATACATGGAAGTAAATTGACCATGCAATACTAGAGAGACTATATAAATACATCACGCTAAACCCAAACAAAATGTGATTCTACTTAAACTTCTCCATAGCTGGAGCCCCCAAATGTATGTGGATACCCCACCACTACCCAACATGAAGAAGGTGTGGCAGAGAGAGTAGAGACAGTTACCTTAACTGTGGATGAGATACCTTATCTTAGCAAATCTCACAGTCTTTAACAAAATATATGATTATGTGATTCAGTCAGTAAGCCCTTTCCTGGCCCTGAGAAAATGAGAGTCTAGAAGTTTCCCCAGCTTGAGTCCTATTATATTTACCCCTATTTATCCTTAAATGTAGATGATGATCCCTAAAAAGCGTTAGCTTTCTGAATCCTAGCTGCTTTAACTCTGTGTATGATATGGCACTTAGATTTTATTTTTAAATTTGTGTTTTAAAATAAAAATGTATGGTGAGTAGAGAGAGCCATTTCCCTCAATTTAAAATTGAATTAAAAAAAACAGATTTACCTTATAGAAATTTACTTAAAGGGCATAGCTTTGTGTAATCATTCAGCAAGTATAACACACTGGACTTGCTATGTGCATTACTTCTATGCAAAGAAGTTTGGACAGAATGTTCTTAATTACAGCAAATACTTGTATAGCAGTTGTCACATGGCACGTGCTGCTCCAAGTGCATTTTGTATGTCACCATTTCTAGTTCTGGCAGAATTGCACAGTAGAGAAACTAAAAGCCCTCCCATTCTAAATCTCAAGAAATGCTAAATAAGATAGAACAGAAATCTTAATAAATGCATGGCAGAACTTGTAAGGCAGTAAAGGAAGTCTTGCTAAAAACGAGGGGACTGAAAACCAGGAGGTGAGAATATGGGAGGGCACTATAATACCTTTGTAGACAGATGACATTGGGGTTTTAATATTCATGTGGGGTTAGAAGTGAGAGAATTGGAATGGCCACCCCTGCATAAATTAAGAACTTCAAAAGGGAGTATTCTGTATTCTTTGGGAATGAGTGGTCTAAGGAGTCTTCCCATTAGTATAGGAAGGCAAATGGAAAATTTTATCTGTCCTAGTTTGGGTTCTAGGTAGGGGAAAAAAGGTCTTCCTAGAAAAACTTGAGTTCTTGTGCCTGATTTTCTATGAGTTTAGGACTTAAAATTCCCATGTTCCATGAGCCAAAGGATGAGAGATTAATTCCCAAATTAGTTTTTGTGCTAGTAATAGCTCTGGGACAAGTCCCAGCACAAAAATCTACTCCGAAGGGAGTCTTTTTGAGATATTAGGAAATCAGTAAATAGCTCTTTCTTCCCCTCCTAAACTGGGACCTAACTGAATTATTGAGTCAAGCAGCTCTTAGAATTTCACCTCTAGTCCTGATGAGTCTGGTTGGACAAGGTGCGGTACATACTTTACCATCTGACCTGGTCAGCATCTTCACTGAGCTCAACTTCACAGTTGCAGGTCACCCATGTGGGACCCACATATCAATCCCCCCAAAATTGCGTATGGCCTGGTAGTTATTCGTGTCACTGTGTAATGGTAGAAGGAACAATTCACTAGTAAGTGAACAATTCTAAAGTTTCATCCATTTGATAAAATGTCTCAAAACGTATTTAAAAGTTACATGGGAAATTGACAAATTAACAATCATACAAGAAAGCTTTAACGTCCACTTCTTAGTGATACCCTAAGTTGGACCAGTGTTACAAAGGACATAGAAGATACAAACAACACAATAATCTTGCTCTAGTAGACAAAGTTAGAATCTTATACCAATAATTAAAAAATACAGGTTCTATTGGTACATACAAGCCAGTAAGCTACAGGTGGCAAATTAAAGGTACATGTGCTATAACCTGAAGATTGCATCTTACATCCTTGCATAGAGAAGGTCTCAGACTTGCAAAAGACATTTACAGAAATGTTAGTTACAGGATTGTTTATAATACAAAAATAAGAACCTAAATATCCACGAGAAGAAGACTTATGTAAGTTAATTGTATTGTGTTCATACAAGGAATACTAAACGTTATTTAAAATGACTGGACTTGAGTTACCTGACTCAAAATGGGGAGGTCTCATAAAGGTGAGTGACAACCAAATTGTAGGATAATCTATATGGCAAAGTGAGATTTTTGTGAAGTTTAAAAATGTGAAGGAAAAAAGTCCTGTTTGTGGATGTATAATAAAAATAGAGCATTCTAAATTTTATAAAGTATTAGGATATTTTTTCCTGTTCATTTTTATTAAGTTTTTATTTCATTTCCAGCTAACACAGTGTAATATTAGTTTCAGGTGTACAATATAGTGATTTAACATTTCACAACAGTATTAGGATGTTAGGATATTATTTTTAGCGATGCAGTGACCTTGGAGCAAGGGAGAGGAACAGGTTTTACCACAGTGCTTTAACTGTGTTTGAAGTTTTGTTTGTTTCTAAAAGCTCTGGAGTACAATTAGACATAATTTCAAGATTTTACAAATCTAAGTGAAACCACAAAGACACACACATACAAATCAGCTCTGTGAAAAAGTCTGTACCATTGGAACTGCGCTTATGTGTCGAGATACTCTGTAGGTTTGATCATCATGTGTCCTTGGACTATGGTGCCCTTTCCTACCAACTGTAGTGTGCTCCTACATAAAGACTAATTTCAGATACTATCATTCTCCATAAGGGCTGCTTTACTGATCTACCCCAATATTAACCTTCCTAAGTGTTCCCTCAGCATTTTGCTATTCCTCTCTTATGTCCCTTATGTCATAGTTAACATGGTTGCCTGTCTGTTTCTGTCACTAGACTGAGTTTCTTGAGGACAAACTTTGAGTCTATATCATCCCTTGCTATTAGCATTTTTATACTTACTAGGTTCTGAAAATAATCAGTTTCATTGACCATTTCAATTCAAAGATTTTTGTAATCCAAAAATTTTTTCTTGGGTGATAGCCAGAGAGACTCACACATACATGTCACTCACCAGTTGGCAAAGGTGGGTTCTTGGGATGCCCAAATACTGTAACACATGGGTGGTATTGATTAGGGAGTCTCAGTCATTTCTGCCACATGAGTCCTGAAGAATGTCTTGTAACATCTGAAACTCCCTTACCCTTATCATGACCTTATTAGCAATTCTAGAAGACCATGCTTGGCATGGGAGTGACATTTTTGGCTATGAATGTAAAGGGACAAATGTTGGATCTTTGAGAATATACAAAAAATACTCTAATTGGAGTTCTTTTCTATTTCAAATCTTTAATCCTTTCTTATAAGGTGATTGGTTGGTAGATTTTGCCCTGCTCCCCATTTTAAAAGATGAGAATACAGATGAGTACACCAGCAAGGACTCCAAATCTAAATTCCATACCTTTTGCTCAATGCTCTGTCCATAATTATTTTACCCTGACGTTTTCTAATTCCCCATTCTCAGGGTGTGATTTCTTCCTTTTCTTTTTTCTAAGCCAGTGCAGTAGAAATAACTAATGACTAGGGTACTCACTGGAAATCACCAAATACCAGGGATTGGTAATTGTGCCCCAAAATAATTTAAAAATCTCTTTGCTACATAGTGAGTTGACACAGTGCTCAAGGATCTAGTCATACCTGTTACTCAATTTCATGTTGCAGTGAGAAAGTGGTTTCATTGGTTGTGATTAGGTTACTTACAGTGGAATTGACATTTTTCTTAGGTTTGTTTCTGTTCCAGAGAAGTAATGATAAACACATGGCAGATCCAGGAGCTAGTCTGCACTTCTTTGGCACTCTGTTATTTAGTGGAAATGGGGAGATATACAATGTGCTAATTTACAGAGTAGAAGAGACCTCTTATTTAAACTTTATGGTATTAATATTTTTGAAAATTGATTTGGTTGTCAACGCAGGCTGAAGAATTCATTCAGCTGTTTGATTCATTAACAAAAGGCTTTATATCCAGTATCTCTGATCATGTGGAGGAAGACAAGTTTGTCGTATGTGTATCAATAATACAAAGTGAGGCACTAGAAGAAATCTGGGTGGCTTCATTGTGGGTGAGGGAATGAAGAGGAGGAGTACTGTTTTGGGGAAATGAATTTAGTGTGTTCCTTCTGGCACCCACTCAAACTGTGAAACTTGTGTAAGAATATCTTAGTAGTTTTATCAGTGATTTAAACAAAACAAAGAATGGAAACCAAGTGTAAAGATAAACAACATTAGGAATGGAATTCTTGAGTATGTACCCGGAGAAAGTTGTAATGGAAAGTAATTTATAATTATTTGATTTGTGGAGATACTTTATTGCTTATTTTGCTTTATTTTCACATTTGCTGTGTTAACAAACAACAGATGAATATTAGCTCTTTTGTAGTTGAACTACTGATTATTTTTCTCCCAAATTCCTGATTGGTCATCTTAAGGTAGGCACCCCCCTCCTGCACATGCACAGACATGGAAAAACAGGATGTGTTAGTAAGAGTTCCTGGGGCAATAGAGCCAAAAGGCTATATAGACAGAGATCTATCTCTGTCTCGGCTATGTGTCCAGAGACTGACTAGTTAAGGAAGTAGCTCTGTGATTGTAGGGGCTGGCAAGTTTGAAATCCACAGGGCAGGGGGCAGGCTGGAAACTCAGTCAGGGTTTAGAGATTGCAGTTTTGAGGCAAAATTCCTTCTTTGAGAAGTCTGTCTTTGCTCCTAGGGCCTTTAACTGATTGTACAAGGCCCACCTGCATTGTGGAGGGTATTTTATTAGGGTTCTCCAAAAAAACAGAACCAATAAAGTGCACATGCACGTGTGTGTATGTGTGGTTTATTATAAGGAATTGGCTAATAAGATTATGGAGGCTGAGAAGTCTGAAATATCTGTAGTCAGTAGCATGCTGGAGACCAAAGAGAGCTGATGGTACAGTTCCAGTCCAAAAGCCAGCAGGCTCAGCACCCAAGAAGAGCCAGTATTTTACTTTGAGTCCAAAGACAGGAAAAAAAAAAAAACAAAAATTTGATGCCCCAGCTCAAAGCAGTCAAGTGGAAAATACTCTTGCTGATAAGGAGGTCAGCTTTTTTGTTCTATTCAGGTCTTCAACTGATTACCCGCATTAGGGAACGCAGTCTGCTCTACTCAGTCTGTGGATCCAAAAGTTATTCTCATCAGAAAAAAAAAAAAAAAAAACCACCCTCACAGAAACACCTGGAATGATAACTGACCAAATATCTGGGCACCCGTGGCCCAGTCAGGTTGACCCATAAAATTAACCATCATGGAGGACGATCTACTTAAAGTCAACTGATTGAATGTTTAAAAAAAAAAAAAATACATGAGAACATGTAGACTAGTATTTGACTGAATGGGCCCTGTAGCCTAGTCAACACATAAAATTAATCATCACATAGGGCATATTTTTAATTTTTTTATTAAAAAATTGTATTAGGAAGCTAGGAAGGAGAAAAAGTAATTTATCCATTACCTCACCAGAACTTGTTTTATTTTCATTGTCTGTTTAATAAGAGGGTGTATTTTAAACCGTCTTGAAAATACTTGCAATAATATTTTAGATGTTTGAAAGCTTTTATCTCTTTCTCATTTGTTTCAGTCGTCAGAGCAAAGACACCAGAATGGGAGCTGGGGCTCGGGATGCCGGTCTGATCTCTGCCACTCACTCATTTCATCAGTTGAGAAGGAATGAGAATCCTCCTAAGCCTTGGTTTCCATATCTGTTTATTAATATTTTGGGCTTGGCAATCTCTAATGACCTTTTCAGCTTGAATATTTTATTAATCCAGGGTTTCTTAGAGTGAGGTGCATCTTACACTCTCCTGCTCTATGCTGGAGGGTTGGAGGTAGTATACAGACAGACAGTGCTTACTGAGCAATGTTTTATTATGCAGTCAAACAAAAACTAGCACACAAAGTCATGGTTTCCTCATTGCTTAGGGCAGGGTGGGAACTAACAACGGGAGGAATCGTTTTAAAAAAAATAGTAAGAAAACGCATGTTTTAAACCAACATGGGAGAACATCAGAAATGAATGAAGTTTGGGCTCTGTACTGTATTAAATTCTGTAAACTTAATTTGCCCTTAATGTGTTTTCATGCTGCTTTTCAAGAAATCCGTGAAGACCACCATTCTCTTAGCAGAAAGCAACATAGTTGTTCATTTAACATTTTGCTCAACCTGCATTGAGTACAACCGTGTGCCAGGTACTGGCAGGTGCAGCGATCCCTTGGGTAAACTGAATGTGGCTGTCTTCGGCCCTTAGTACCTTGCAGTCCCTCATGGGGCCTCAGCAGTGTTGATGATGAGTTATAACTCAGGATCATATCCGCAGTAACAGATATACATACTAGGGGCCAGTTTTGGGGTAACAGAGGAAGGACACTACCTTGGGGACACCAGGTAAAGCCTCAGTATAGGCATCCTTGACATGGCTGAAAAATTGGGGATGAGCACTCTAAATACAAAGACTAGGCTGTCCCGAGGCCTTCTGGAGACTGTTCGGTGTTTTCAGATACATATTTTCATATAGGAAGTGCCTGTAGAAGATCTTTTCGAGCGTTCTCCCTAGTTCCAGGTGGCAAGCTTGAGCGAATCTTTCCGTATTCATGGATTAGATTCTGGAATATTTGCCATCTCTTGGTTACCTGTTACCTGCCTTGGGGCTTCTATTTCTTTACTCCCGAACAAGTCTCAAGCAAATGTATGCATATCCTATAAACATGCTTTTTCAATATTGTTCGTCATTAAAAATAAGGGGGATGCAAGAGAAGAAACGCGATAGTGATCTTGGATGAGGGAACACTTTGTATCCCTGATGAAATGCCTGAGTTTGGTTTTGTGTTTGCTGGGAGCCTACTGTAAAGCAAACCGATGTGGCCGTCTGTTCTGTTCCAGGCGCCAAGAGCTTGCTGGGCTGGGTTCCCACCGAGTCTGTAATGCATTCCTTCTGTCC
Source organism: Callorhinus ursinus (assembly GCF_003265705.2). Lineage (NCBI taxonomy): Eukaryota > Metazoa > Chordata > Mammalia > Carnivora > Otariidae > Callorhinus > Callorhinus ursinus. Next base: position 62,148,009 of record NW_027397067.1, on the reverse strand, counting down.
CACCCCACACTGCAGATCTGCCGAGGCTGACGACATCACCTCGGAGAATAAAGCCGTTCCCAAATGTGTTAAAAGTCGCACTGCCTCAAGGAGGCATGGAGGTGGGGGGTGCAGAAGGGCTTGCCAATTAGCTCAACATTGTAATTTTATTTGCCTTCTTTAAAAAAAAAAAAAAAAAAAAGTCCTCTGTAGAAATAAGAGCGATTACACATTTAAATTTGAAGTATTTTACAGGGCTAATTTATTGCTCCATTGCTGTCTGCCTGCGAGCAGATCTGTTCATCTGTTCTCTTGGCAGCCTGCCGCCTTGAAGTTTGCTTTCCCTCCTAATGGGCCTCCTCTGGACACCTTGGGAGCTGATGGGAATCGTATGGACGAAGTGGGTGTGGGCTCCTGGGGAGAATTGTGTGATGCAGGGTTACTGCGGTTGAAAGCAGAGGAGTGCAGGCCTCTTCTTTCCCTGTCGGGGCTGGGGTTTACAGGAACCTTGCTCCATTCCACCCCTTTGCTCTGATAGCTAAATGCTACTGGTTACTGGTAAAGGCCCATCTTAAACATCGCTCAGCCCAGGAATTTTCCCTGTTGCATTCTCCAACAGCACCCTGTTCTTCTCCCTCAACACACTCCGTGGCAGTTCCTTTGCTGTCCCCTGCCCGCACCATAAGCTGTGGGAAAGCAGGAATGATGGCATTTCTCAAGATCATGCACGGATGCCAGGCCCCTTTCTCAACATTTCCTGTGTCTACCGTGTAGATTGAGCTCTAGTCCCGGAACTGCACTGCTTATGGAAGCTCCAGGGGGTGAAGGAAGGCAGAACTTGAGCTGAGTTTGGAGACCAGGTAATCAAGTGCCCTGGCTTTCAGGTTAGGAATGATCTTAACTTAGTCTCTTATGACCTGTGTAACTGGGGTATTTCACTTGCTGGGCATCTCACCATAGATTGACCCCGACCATAGTGGGCACTGGACACATGTTAGCTCTATTTCTCCAGTTCTAATGTACACGTTTTGTAAACCTTTCAACGTTGCTGAAATTGAGAGACCTCTTGAAATTGCTTGCATATCCCGGTTTAATTGGCAGTGTTTTCTTTGTCAGTGACATAAAAATAATGCGTCTTGGGTGCATCAGGATTTATAAAAGATGGTAGCTTGCCCTCTTCTTACAAAGAACAGTGTCCAATCCTCTGCCTCAGTGTACAATACCTGTGTGGCATTTAGAATTGCCTGGGCTGCTTATTTTTTAATGTGTGTTTATATATCATGCACCCATGCATGTACACCGTTTGGGGCCTCATCCTAGGTCCAATGCTTTGTATAACAGGCCTGGGCATCTGCATTCCCCCAGTTGCCCTGGGGGCTCTGTCACAGCCAACAGGAGACAATTCGAGAACCAGTGCCCTCATTTATCTTCTGTTGGCTTGATTCTGCTTCTGAGCACTACTCTCTGCCTTTTCCTATTGGCTTTCTTCCTTCTCTCTTTATATGTGGAAGCATCTAACATAACACCTGGCACAAAGCATGTTCTCAATATATCGAACTTTTCTCCTCATCCTTTCTCCTCCATATTTGCAAAATCGGTGAAGGAATAGGACATGCAGGGGACAGAGTTGGCAGGATGTGTGGAGGAAGCAGTGGAGCAGGGGCAGGGGGGAGCTACTGACTGGCCTCTCTCCATGTTGTTCGCAGGAAATGGAGATTGGAGATGGGGAGAAGGCCATACACCTTGCTTGTGTGCTTCTGGGCTATCTCCGTATCACGCTGTTCTTGTTACTTTGGTGCATCAAGCCCTTTAGTTCCTATTTGGCTTTTCATGGCGTGTGGCCTGGGGGAAATCCCTAGAGCAGCTCTCTATTCTCTTTGGCGGACTTACAGTCTTGACCAACCTAAATAACATGTACCTAAGAAAACCCAGACTACAGGAAGGCCTTGTGATTTGCCCATTCTTGCTAATATTTGTGACTCTTACCTAAAAAAACCCTGGACACAGATTCTTGTGTGCTCTCCCCCCACTTCCAAGCTGCAGCTTCTTTTGGCTCTGTAGTGCACCCTTTCATCTTCCAGCCCCCTTCCCTGAAGGTTTTTATGGAACACTGTGCCACTTAACCAAGGCCTCAAAGATAGGAATGGATTCTTCCTAGTCTCTGTGCTCCTTTTAGGTCTTCCCACCCTTAGAACTAATTTGTCTCTGGTAAAAAATACCTGTAAACTTTGTATAGCTAATAACTGCCCCTTGAAGTATTGTATAATTATAAAAGTGGAGTATGACCTACTTTTGTGCCCCCCATATGTCCAGCACATAACTAATAATTGTGCATATGCAAGTGGGGAAAGGTGGGACTGAGCGTTACCATGTGAGAAGAACTGATGGGCCAGCTGAGGTCATGGAGAGTTTCAGTCTTGGGGAGATGGGAAAGGTAGGTTGGGAACAGATGGTGAAGGACCCAAGAGCTTAGGCTATTCTGTACAGAGAGGCCCCCCAGTTTTTCTGAACAGGAGACTAATGGAAAAATATGTTGGTAAGATTCATTTAGCTCCAGTGGTTTGGAACTGGGAGATGTTGGAGGTGAAGTGATGGAACATGAAGACAAAGACTATTCTAGAAATTCCTGAGTGCCAACGATTCTGAATGTTATCAGAAGGGATGTTGGAATAGAAGGAATGGTTCCAAAAATAACTTATAAAGGAAGAGTCTTTATTGTTGAGGGTTGTGGGGTCAGGATCTCTGGAGTTTCCACTGCAGACTGAAATAGGGTGTGGGAAAGGGGAGCTAACTAGCGGAAAAGAAAAAGGTGATTACTTTGATTTCATTAGGGTTTGAAATGAAGGTAGCTCTTCTAAAGGAAGCTTCCAGCTAACAGACAGGTGCGGAGGTGAATCAGTGATGGAGAAAAGAGATGACCGCACTAAGGTTAGTTAACATATCCATTACCTCAGACGGTTACCACTTTTCTGTGTGTTTGGTGAGAACATTTAGGATCTGTTCTCTTAGCAGCTTTCAAGTATGCGATACAGTATTTTTCTCCAACTTTGAGGTGTAATTGACATACTTCATTGTAGAAGTTTAAGGTGTACAATGTGTTGATTGGATACATTTATATATTGCAAATTGATTATCACCTTAGGGTTAGCTAACACTCCCATCACGTCACATAATTACCATTTCTTTTTCTGTGGTGACAACATTTAGGATCTACTCTCTTGGCAACTTTCAGGTATTACACAGTATTGGTTCACGGTGACCACCATGTTATGCGTTAGATCCCCAGAAATTATAGTCACTGGGCTCTCCATTATATTGCCTTCCCTCTTGTCCTTCTTTTCTCTCCTTTTGCCCCTCCCTCACTCCTTCACTTCTTTCATTTTCTTTTTTCTGTCTTTGGTTCCCATTTCCCTAATCTAGTGCAAGGATGCCTGAGTATTTTGGTAGGCTAGGGACAATGTTGGATGCAAGAGGAGTACAAACAGAAAGGAAAAGGTAGACAACCTTGGGAAGTTCACAGTTCTGTTTTACATATTACTCACAAGAGTACTTTGTCCCTCAAGGGCAAATTATTCCTCATTATAGAAATAAAAGACATTGTGTTATGTGGTATTTACAGGTAGCCTGTTATTGCCTGAGTGTGTATAGACTCAGAAATTGACTTTCACTTGGATCTAGTTAGAAGCAATCTCATAAAGGTGACTGTCATAAAATTGCCCTTTTTTGTTCTCTGGTTTCCTAATTTTGGGAGACCTGGGACAGCTCCCTTGTATTACTGTGTAGTGGCATTGGAAGTTGAAATCAGAATGCTGCCTCCTCCTCCAAATATGCATAGAACCATATTCCCATAGAAATCACTTTAAGATATATATCAAAGATTATATTGTACCTTCATTGGTATAGTACTTTAAGTACTAATTTATAATCATAGCAAATATTTTCTCAGGGATATTGTAATTTATGTCTAAATTTTATACATATAATAATTTTATATGTAGATGTTGAATTTATAACTAAATATATCTAAATATTTATTCACAAAGTGACTTGATTTTAAAAACAAATGCTGTTCGGAAAGTAATGGAAATAGAGGTACTGAGAATGAGATGATCTAATCATAGTTACCCATCTCAGAGAGAATAGCCTTTTCATATCGCTCTTTGTTATCTTGCTCTTGCCTCCAGGTCCCAAGCACATACTCCATGCGGCCACGGTAGCCCACTTCTCATTAGCTTAATAGTTCCTTCATCTTTGCGTGCAGTAAAATGGACTGCCCTCTTCAAAGACCTGTGTGCACCCCCTAGCATTGCCTGCTCACCTTGACTTTTCTATGGTTTATCACCAGTAAGATATTTGGCACTCATATTTAAGAATCAAAATACGGGGCGGTGGGGGGTGCCTGGCTGGCTCAGCTGGTAGAGCACATGACTCTTGATCTCGGGGTTGTGAGTTCAAGCCCCACGTTGGGCATAGAGCTTACTTAAAAAATAGATAAAGAATCAAAATACTTAAAATCATGATATAACATTTATCAATTTGATTAATTGGTGTATTTGTGTACATTGTATGTGTCTGACAGTTTTCAGTTCCTGAAGCGTGTGTATGTGTGTTTAGTCATGAGTAAATTATAAAGCAACATAAAAATATTTGATACATGGAATTTGTCTATAAGGAATTTACAATCTAGTTGCATGGTAAGTAATAGCTTAGAATAGCAACCTATTACCCACTGACCAAATCCTACCCCCTCTTCCTGCCTATTTTGTGAATAAAGTTTTGTTGGAACATAGCCACACACATTTGTTTACATATTATCTAGGATTACTTTCAAATTACAATGGCAGATTTGAATGGTTTTGACATTATATGGCCCACAAAGCCTAAAATATTTATTATCGGGTTCTTTAGAGATGGTTTTCTTGACTCCAAGCTTAAAAGCACTGAAGTGTAAGTCAACTGAGGCCCAAAGACTTGCCCAAGGTCTCATGGATAGGCATTTTCAGATTGGCTACAAATTCATATAAAACATTATATACCTCCTTGGAAGAGGGCAAGCCCAAAAGACATAGACTGAAACCTCTGCTCTTGGCTGATTGTATGACGTTGGACAGGGGCACATAAACCCAGAGTCCTAGTTTCCTTGTCAGGAAAGTGGGCTTAGGGGGTGCCTGGGTGACTCCATTAAGCATTGGATTCGATTTCGCACTCCAGTCATGATCTCAGGGTCTTGGGATCAAGCCCCTGCATCGGGCTACATACCGAGCCTGGAGCCTGCTTAAGATTCTCTCTCCCTCTCCTCTGCCCTACCCGCAACTCCCTCAAGCGCACATCCTCTCTCTCAACAAAAAAAAAAAAAAAAGGGGGTGCCTGGGTGGCTCAGTTGTTAAGTGTCTGCCTTCGGCTCAGGTCATGATCCGAGGGTCCTGGGATTGAGCCCTGCATCAGGCTCCCCACTCCGTGGGAAGCCTGCTTCTCCCTCTCCCACTCCCCCTGCTTGTGTTTCCTCTCTCGCTGTGTCTCTGTCAAATAAATAAATCTTTAAAAAAAAAAAAAAAAAAGGGCTCAGTAGATATCTACTTCCCTGGGTCATAAGAATTTAATGAACTAACACATGTATAGTACCTAACACGGTTACATGGTAGTTTCTCTGGGAAAGACTGTCCCTCCTGGCACCTGGCTTATAGGATTCTGCTACTTGACAGTTAAGAGGACTCCCTTGTTCTCTAATTTCAACTTATGAGAAAGGTTCCTGATTGACCCACTCCAGTCACATGCCCACCTCTGGGTCAATCACTGTGCTACCAGGATCCTATGGCCTAAAGGAAAAGCATTTCTCATCAGAAAGGGATACAATCTAAAAGTAATATGTTAACTACTTGCCTTTACCTGTGTTGACCTCCTTATTTAACTTTACCCAACTTTTGCATATATTCCAGCTTGAGAGAATCTTTTTAAGGATGAAGGCCTAGAGTGCACATGGGCATTTATTATGTGGCTAATTGCAATGGTATAGGCTTGAAGATTCTTTCCTGCAGCATCAGCAGTAGAATTAACAGCAGTTTATGAAGCTCCTCGGACACACCCAGGGTTATGTGCAATTCCCTGCATGCTGGCTATATCAAATTTCTCTTCCACTCAGAAAGCATATGGCAGTGCAAGTGAGGCTGACATTATTACAGATGACCTTGGATCTGCTGGGAGGGTCATAAAGCACTAGCCAGCTCTAGCACTGCGTTATACTTTAAAAATTACTAATGACAAACCTCATCACTGATCACAACACACTGGGGACCTCTGTCATGCTAGTTGAGAACCACTACCCTGGAAGAACTTGGAGTCACTTTAGGGTGATGGCTTATAAAGGGAGTCATGATACAAGGTAGATAGATTGAGTTCCTAACAAATGGAACTGGCATCTGGAATAGTTGAGAGTGTAAAACATCCTACAGATAAAGGATTTTTGCATTTGTGGACCTGTGTTAGTTATAGGTCTCTGGTTGTAAGAAATAGAAACCCCTGTCATTAGCTTAAGCAAAAAAGAATTTATTGTAACAATGAAATATGTCTTCTAGTCTTTGGTCATCTAAAATAATGTCTGACAGGGCGCCTGGGTGGCTCAGTTGATTAAGTGGCCGACTCTTGACTTCGGCTCAGGTCATGATCTCAAGGTCATGAGATTGAGCCCCGTGTGGGGCTCCATGCTCAGTGGGGAGTATGCTTGAGATTCTCTCTGCCTCTCCCTCTGCCCCTCCCCGAACTCATGCATTCTCTTCCTAAAACTTAAAAAAAAAACTTAAAATGATGTCTGACATACAGTAATTGCTCGTAAATATTTGCTTGAATGATCCCAACCAGTAAGTCATTCTAAGGAACTCAGACAGTATTCAGTCTCCAGGTCTTCTCTCTGCTTCCTGGTGCATAACACCTGATTCTCCTCTTCCCTGCAGCTCGTGTCTCTACCTCCCAGTCCATGTGGCAGCACATGGCCACATATGGCTTCTGGGTTGATGCTATCCAGCTTCAGCCATGTGGTAAAGGTGACATGATTCCCTTATTCCCAACTCTCTATTCTGGTAGCAAGGAATCTGATCGGCCCAGTGTGAGTTAGCAATCTACCCTTGGTAAATCACCTGTGACATAAACATGGTGGCCAGTAGCATTGTCCCCAGGATCCTATGGCTCTGGTTTGGGCGATATGGAAAATATTCCAACGCACAAATTCATGATAGACCGGTAACAGTCCCAGGGGTATCTACTATGTGCCCCATTAAATAAATCAGTTTAAAAGTGTGAAAGCCAACTTTCCATGCAGCTCACAGCAGAACAGGATTTGCAAGGGATTGGTGATTACAGCTGGAGTCAGAATAGTTCAGCTTCCTGGTCGTGGGTAGAATGTCAACCCTGTTTTGTTTTTTTAAGATTTATCCACTTATTAGAGAGTGTGTGCACAAGCAGAGGGAGGGGGAGAGGGAGAGAGAGAATCTCAAGCAGACTCCCCACTGAACATGGAGCCTGAGACGCAGCACTCTTATCTTAGGACCCTGACATCACAACCTGAGCTGAAATCAAGAGTCAGATGTCCAAATGACTGAGCCACCCAGGTGCCCCACCCCTATATTTCTTCTATGATTATTTCCTCTTAGGTTCCATGCCAGCCAAGAGAACACAGAATTGTCTTTTGAGAAAGTGTCAATTGGAGGCATCCTCATTTTCATGATAGCAGCTAGTTGGTGTTGAATAATAATGCAATTCTATTCCTGGACTTCGTGATTCCATCTCTGAGCAAATGCAAAGCAGATCTTGGCAGGTATATCTATATATGATCAGGAATGCCAAGGCACCTCTTGCTGCTAACGCAGTGCAGCAGACGTGAGTGACATTTTTAGGTTGTTTGTACTGAGTGTAATAATGTTTTAATGTGGAATGTATCCTGTGTTACTCTTGGGAAACAGCTTGGTTTGGTAGAAAGGGTCAAATAGGTTTATATACCAGGTAGGCCACTTGCTCCCTCAGAATTATCAGGCAAGTTCTTTAACCTTTCTGAGTTTTAGTTTTGTTATTTGCAAAACGGAGATGCTGACATTTCAAGAGAAAGAAATAGACACCTTATACCATGTGCAAAAAAAATAAATTCTAAATAGGTTTAAGAGTTAATATGATAAAGTGTTCCACATTTCAGAGGACAATATAGGAGAAAGGCTTAGCATCATAAGCCTATTTCTAAATACAAAATTACTGTGAACACAGTTAAACACAACATGGGAGAAGATTTGCGACATGTGCACATTGCAGACATTGAATTAATATCCATACATGTTAAGTAAAACAAATATCCACAATGAATCAGTAAAACAAGCTTATTGAATAAATAGGCTAAAGGAATAAACAGGCAATTCAGAGAAATTTTTAAATGACCATAAACGTAAAGACTCAATTCATCATAAGTGAAAAAAATCACTTTTTAAAAAATGAGATTACTTTGCATAGGATTAGCACAAATGAAAATGTATTAAACTGGTACTAGGAAGTAATGGGAAACAATGAGCACTTGCATACACTGTCAGTGGAAATATTCTTAGCAAAGCTTCTAAGTGAGATATGAAATGTGTATACCCTTTGACCCAGCAACTGTATGTCCAGGAATCTATCAAGAATTCTTAAATTGTGCACGATAACATATATACAGGGATTCTTATTTTAGAATGTTTTGTTGGGAAAAATTTAGAAACAACCTTTACTAATAAATTGTGTATCTATTAGAAGAACTATAAACAAATAACCATCTATCAAGGGGGTTGCCAAATCAATCTTGGTACATTCATTCTGTGAAATATTATACAGAGATTTAAAAGAATGAGGTAGACCTGCAAATAATATGAAAATAGCTCTCCAAGACCTATTGTTAAATGAAGAAAACAGTCATAGAATAATATGATACAATGCAATTTACATGAAAGGTACTTAGATTTATGTATGTAAATGTTTGGAAAAGATATGGGAAGGGTCACACCCAGTTGGAGACTGGGGCCTTGGAAGAATGTTGGGATGTATGGAGTAAAGGATGATAGTCACACTTTATTATTTAACTATTTTAGGTGAAGCTCTTAATTTGTTTCTTCTGAAACCCAAGATAACAAAGTATATTTTCAATGGTAATAATATAAGGGTAAAGTATTCAATGAAAAATACTGAAGACAGTGCTTGGCGTCTAATAGGTTCTTTTTAAGATTTTATTTATTTATTTGACACAGAAATAGACAGCAAGAGAGGGACCACAAGCAGGGGGAATGGGAGAGGGAGAAGCAGGCTCCCCGCTGAGCAGGGAGCCCGATGTGGGGCTCGATCCCAGAACCCTGGGATCATGACCTGAGCCGAAGGCAGACGCTTAACGACTGAGCCACCCAGGCGCCCCTGATAGGTTCTTGATGCATATTAGTGTTTTTTTTTCCTTTTACCTAAGCTAGAAAGAATAGGAATTGTATGAATTAAGAAATATTAAATTAGTGCCTACTATATGTCCTGGGGAGGATTTATCTATGAGGACATTCCAATGTACCTGTGAAGAGAAGACCGATTCACAGATACATCCAACAGCAATTGGAATTGGTTTCTCCACTCCAGTGATGTTAACACCTAGACTCCGGACCATTTACTAGAACCTGAGCATCCTTTTCCTGTTCTCATATCAGCACTCAGTGCAGAGTGATACTCTTTATATCCAACTCACTCCTGTTAGTGTTCTTATACCTTACCCAGAGGGTTTGGTGCAGTCAATCCCCTCAGTCTCGCCACTCCCTTTTATGAGGTGACTCTTGTCTTTTGCTCCCTAAGTTTTGTTGCACATGTGCCTTTTGTTTCAAGCTGCCTTTTTTTTTTTTTAGAAGACAAGCATGCAATAAATATGTATTACCTCTGTATTCTACCATCACCACTGCATCCCTTGTTACAATTAAGTTGTTAATTTTCTTGAGTTAGCTACATTTTTTTTTTTTAAGTTCAGTGCAGGGCTTGAACTCAAGACCTGAGCTGAGATCAAGTGTCCAACACGCTCAGCAGACTGAGACCACCCCCCAGGCACCCCTAGTTAGCTACACTTCTGATCACTTATCCTTCCTCCCCTTCTTTTTTTTTTTTAAGATTTTATTTGAGAGAGAGAGAATGAGAGAGAGAAAGCACATGAGAGGGGGGGAGGGTCAGAGGGAGAAGCAGACTCCCCATCGAGCAGGGACCCTGATGTGGGACTCGATCCCGGGACTCCAGGATCATGACCTGAGCCGAAGGCAGTCGCTTAACCAACTGAGCCACCCAGGCGCCCCTCCTTCTAAGCAGGACATATCCATCCTTTCATGCACACTAGTTCTTCCTTTCTGCATATCCATCCTTCCTTTCTGCATATCCATCCATCTGCTATAGCATGTCCTATTTACATGGCTCTTCCTGGCTAGCTTTGAGAGTTCCCAAGGAATCAAAGACCACGTGTGTTCATTCATGGGCTAGACGCCATGTGGGTCCAGGACTGTAAGAGCAACGGTTGAGTAGAGCATAGCAGGGACCCTCACGTGTTGAAGGTGTACAGGGTTACAGGAGTGGGACATGGAACTAAAAATAATAAACATTTGGGAATGACAACTGCCAGCCTGGCCATTGCTAGCCTGTGGGCCCATTGGGCTGGTGCCAGGGGACTGGAGGTGAGTAGGTACAAAGAGTACAGTACAGCCTTGCTATCATAAGGAAGACAGATAATGTGTAGCAGACTGTTTATCAAAAGCCTGGTGTGAAATAAATGGAACGCTGAGAGAGAAGATGATAGAGAGAAACAGCAGCAGCCAGACCAGAGGACTTTGTAAGTTCTACCTTGCAATTTGCGTGGGGAAAATGGTGGCACAGAATCAGGTCCCTGCTGCCCTGCTGCCCTCCTTCCTAATTCCAGCCTAATTGCCTTCCATCTGTCCTGGGTGGAACAGTTAAGGGTTAGGCAGGAGCACCTGGTGATTTGCTGGAATCTGGATCCAGAGGGCCAAGCTGGGAGCCAACTCAAGCCTGGGGTGCATGGTGGGGAGCCTTCCAGGAATATCAGGACACCTTTCCTCCTGGAGAGCTTGATCTTCAGAGTGCTGTGTAAACCCTGGGATTAAGGGCAGTGCCATCCCTGAAAGTGGCTCCTAGAGAATCCCTGACCCCCAAAGAGCCATGACGAGGAACGAAAATACACAGGGTGAATATTTCCTTCCCATGTGAGCAGGAGAATGCCCGCTTTTTCAGCTGAAGGATCCAAGGAGGAAATTTAATAACTTGCTGGGGAATATTACTCCTAGTAGGCTCAGTTTAATCTGTGGAAACCAAAATCCCCTAAACTTTAGTGACAAAAATACAGTAAACATCTTTTTTCTTTGTCCTATTACATGTCAGTAGTCCATGATGTGAGGTCTCTGCCATTAGGCACCTGGGCTGGTTGAAGCTCCGCTATCCGGAAAGTCAGTGGTCACCGTAGCAGGAGGGAAGAAAGATGAGTGATCGTGTACTGACCTTTAAATGTTTTCACCCATAGGGATGCATATCACGTTTTCTCCTGTTCATGGGATGGAACAAGTCAAATGGGTACCCATAATTTTGGGGGCTGGGGGGACTGGAATCATTCCCATGCCGGAGACAGTGGGAACTATATATGAGTGAACAGTGGAAATGCCCGCTGCATTTCGGAATGACAGCTGCCAACCTGACCGTTGCTAGTCTGTGAGGCCATTGTGCCTCCTGCCTCGTTCCAGATTACTGCTGAAAGGGTCTCCACAGTTGGACCTGAGCCTCAGGACTGAATGGAGTTATGTATGGGTAAAGGAAAATAACCTAGAAGGGCCCCAGAAGCCAGAGAAAGGAAAGATATGCAGAATACCCAAAATAGGTAGCAACTCCTGCAGGGCATGGCACACTTTAGCCTAGGGACCAAATCTGGCCCAACAATTTTTATATGATCTGCAAGGTAAGAATGATCTTAAAATTTTAAATGGCCAGGAAAAAATTGAAAGAAAAAAATAACACATTTCAAGTGTTTTCCAGTGTGTCATGCATTCTTCGAAATCTTTGCATTTATCAGCTCAGTGAAGCTTTCTGCCAATCGTGTGAAAGACATTCTAGTAGTCATTTTGTAGAAGAGGCAACTGAAGTTTCTAGGTAGGTTAAGGAGGTAGGTAGAGCTGATGAGTCATTCAGCTGAATTCAAATCCAAGGTTTCATCCCAGAGCCTGTGATGCTCTTAATCTGCTTTCCTAAATGGAAAGTTTTTTAACAGTGTAAGTGCAGTATTTAAGGAAAGAAAGATAAAGGTGTAATACATTCTGGTGAGTTCCCAGGGGAGGTGATCACTCTATTTCAGAGAAGCAAAAAAAAAAAAAAGGGGGCTCTGTAAGAGAATGAGGCCATGTTTCTACCATGATGATGGGAAACCCTAACGTTGAACCCCAATTAGGCAAAACTTAAGAACCCCATCCAAAAAAATTCCCTTCTTCTCATTGGCAGACCTTAGACTTGTATTACAAAAATTATACTCAACTCTTGCCATTATATTTTGCATTTAGCCAATAAGAAGCTTGTGGAAATTGATTTTCCCTTGTTAAGTATGTACCTAATATCCTCAATTTTGCCTGCTGGCCTTTAAAGGCTGAAACACTTACTGTCTGACTCCATACAGAAACAGCTTGCTCACCCCTGAACTGGTGCTGTGAAAGCAGGAGACTGCCAGTAATATTAATGCAAACGATGATATGAACATTTAGGAGGTTCAGTAACAATATAAAAAGCTTTTGTGTAAATAACTGATTTTCCCTTAACTTTTTTAATATGAAATTTTCAAGCATACACAAAAGAGTTAAGAGTGGTAGAATGGATTCTCAGGAGCCCAACACTCAGTTTCAATAAATGTCTCGCTTCACATATGGCCCCAACTGTTCCCAGATATCGGCGTATTGTAAGCAAAGGCATCCTGACTTTTCACTGGAAAATATTCCAGTATGTATCTATAATAGGTGAGGACTTCTGTTTTTTTTTTTTTTTAAATGCCTAGCCACAACGCCATTATGGTACCTAACAAAATTAATAATACCTTAAAGTTACGACTACGTGATGTTCAGCTTTTCCTAATTGTCTCCAGAAAAGCAGAACTTAGAACTTAACAGAGCATAAGTGTTGGGAGGCAGTGAGCAGTAACTTAAGCTGAGAAAAACAAAAGGAAAAAATGGGGGGGGGGGGCAGGAAATAAACTAAATAGGAAACAATGAAAAAAAATAAGTGTTACTTATTATGAACGTAGTAAATTCCCTTATTTTCTACAGATAAAATCCAGACACATGAAGCACTTTTGAACCAAAAAGAGGAAAGATGGTATAAATTACAGGAATGTGCAGAGATACTAAGAAAAAAATAGTTTATAATTTTAATTTCAAACTTTCAGGAGTGTAAAGTTAAAAGCACTGAACAGGATGAATAAGGACATTAGAATAGGCACAATATAAAAGATGCATTAGTCATAAACATAAATGTACCAAGTGAGACTAAAATATAAAGCAAAACTTATTAAAATGCAGAGGGAACTTATTAGTAAAATTTTAGAATGTGACCTTGCTGTGTATCTTTCAGGATCACCCAGACCCAGGCAAACTAAGTTTTATAATAAATAGAATATATTTGGGATTCTATGAAGGGGAAATGTATGTGTATTTTTGTATGCCTATAGAATAGTTCCAAGAATTGATTATGTTCTTAGCCTCAGATTTTCATAGGCCATGTTTTCTAATCTAATAAAAAATTTTTTACAAGAAAGCAATATTACTGGGATGACCAAAAAATATCTTTGTGTTAATAAATTTCTTAATTATCCTCGGATCAAAACAGTTTACAATTCAAAATTTGATTTCTATCCAAAAGACAATTAAAAGGAGAAAATCTCTTACCAAAATCCATGGGACATACCAAAAGCTAAAATCAGGAAATATATGGTCTTAAACATCAATATTTGAAAAGTAAAATAAAGGGACTCAAGATGTATCTTAAGAATTTAGAAAAAGAAAAACTAAAACATAGAAAAAGAGAGATATTTAATATAAAGACTGAACTTGTTGAAGTAGACAATAATGTAGAAAAGTTAGGTAAGTCAAAATCTGGGTCTTTGAAAAGATCAATAAAACTGACAACCTCTTTTCAGTTGTAGTGGAGAATAAGAGCAAAAATATATATAATTAAAAACAAAGATAAATAAAAAAACCATAGGGAACCAATCAAAGACTTCCAAAGGAATACAGCATAAATCCTTGTGTGGATAAACTTGAAAGCCCAAAGGAAATATTTAGGACACAAATTGGAAGTCCTTTCTGGTGCAGGCCAAGATGGAGAAGCCTCAAGAAGCCTCCGTTCTGGACAGAACACCAAAAGCAACTACCTGAGGCCTCTGGAAAGCAAACAGACCAATTGGGAGGGAAGGCAGAAGAATTGTAGGGTGGTGAGGCTCCTGGTTTTTCCGCCTTTTCACCCCTGGCTGGAGCCTGAGGGTGGCCCTATTAGGGAACTATGCAGAGAGTGTCCACTGCCACAAGTTAAACTCCTCATTCTGGCCAGAAGACCAGGAAAAAGGGGACTTCTGCAAGCTGGAGATTATGGGAGGAATCTTTTTTCATCTGTTTCTTCCCCCGCCCAGCCTCGCCCCAAGGGTGGCCTCTCTGTAGCACCTTGTGGGCCACAGTAGAGGTGTAGGCATCTAAAACCCTGAGAGAAAATGGTCTCTGGCCAGAAGAATAAAAACAAAAAAACACCTCTATGGTCGAAAGTATGATTGGGGGAAGGTAACCCTATTAATTTTTTCCTGTCCCTGACCACTTTGCCCAAGGACATCCCTAGTTGTGCGTAAGTGTGGAGAGTAGGGTGTCGAAAACTCAGCCCCACCTTTCTAGCTAGAGGAAACAGGAAGACAAGCTCTTGTTATTGTTGGTATGACTGTGCAGTGGTCAAATTTATAGATCTGAATGCCAAAAAGAATGAATTTTACCAGGTATAAATTCAAAAGTAAATTTAAACCCGAAAAATTATATTTTCATTCGACAAGATTTGCATGAATTACCATAGAAGATACTAGAAACATGACTAAAGGCGTACCATTTAAAAGTCACAAGAAGATAGCAGGAGGGGAAGAATGAGGGGGAGTAAATCGGAGGGGGAGACGAACCATGAGAGACGATGGACTCTGAAAAACTGAGGGTTCTAGAGGGGAGGGGGTGGGGGGATGGGTTAGCCTGGTGATGGGTATTAAAGAGGGCACGTTCTGCGTGGAGCACTGGGTTTTATGCACACACAATGAATTATGGAACACTACATCAAAAACTAATGATGTAATGTATGGTGATTAACATAAAAAATTTAAAGGAAAAAAAAAGTCACAAGAACCAAACCATTATACAACTATGTTCTCTACATATCAGAAATCATTTGATCCTAATAAGACTACACCATTCCAGACTATAAGGGAAGACAACATTAATAGCAAAACATGATTAAAAGATAAGGAACAAAACCTATAGACCAATATTATATGGTTATATCAAATAATCAAACATGGTGTCAATAATGTGTTATGAAGAGGCTTTTTTCAGGAATAGAAAGCTACCCAATATCAGGAAATCTATGTGTATAATTCATTAACAAAGAAAAAATGTATTAAAAGGCAATTCCTAAACTTTAGCAGGTATTCCTAATTAAACCCAAGGTTAAGTAGGAATAGGTGGGCACTTCATGAATATAATAAAGGCTATTTCCAAAAAACATAAACAGTGGCTAATATCTTTTTTGAAATTTATAACCACTTTATTGGGAATGAGGAGAAATTTCTAGAAAAATTTCAAAAATTCTAGCATAGTATATAGAAATTAATTTATATCCATGATATTAAAGCTTACTTAAAGCTTACTTTAAAAATCAGTAACAGTGGCTAATATCTTAAATGGCAAAACACTCGAATGCTTTCAGTTAAAATCAGGAACTAGACAAGGCTGGCTACTGTCACCACTATTCATCATTTTGGAGACTCATATACTAAGGAAAGAAAATGTAAGAATTGGTATAAAGAGAAATACAATCATATCATCTTTGTTCATAAATTAGTATGCCTAGAAAATTTATGCAAAGTACTAAAATTAAAGACTTGGGCCATGGTAAGTGTATATAATTTTTTTTTCCTCCATTAGCAAAAATGATCTAGAAATGGAAATAGGAAAATCATGCACAGTTGATGTCTGCAGTTTACCTGTATGCTGTGGGGAACTACTGTGGGGTACTAAACCTGGGAGAAATATGAACAGGTTTGCAGTTTGAAAAGAAAGCTTCAGCTTTAAAGACACTGGTTTGAAGCAGGGAGACTGATTATGAGGTTTCTGCAGGGATTCGGGCAGAGATGTCAAGCAGTGACAACAGCAGGAAGAGAGAAGAGTCTGGGAAGGACCTGAGCTATCAAGTACAGAGATTAAAGATTTCCAGTCATCTGATTGGGAGGGAGAGGGAAGAGTTACGGATGAATCCCTAGATTCTGGCCAAGAGCCTGGCGGAAGGAATGGGTGCTGTTCAAAGAGAAGGAATGCGGGAAAGATGAGCAGGCTCCGTATGTTGGGGGTGCAGGAACGTGTTTAGTTTGGGCATGTCCTGTCTGAGGGATATAGAAGTTTTCAGCAGGCGGTGGTTATATGGGTTTGGAGCTTGAGAGTGAAGGAGACATTCGAGGAAGACTCTGGCTGTCAACAGCAGGTTGGTCTGATATGTTTGGTGTGATGACTGGACCCATGTTTCTTTCCATAGGAAACAGATTCTGAAACACGTGGCATATAGAATGTTTTCCTTTCAGGCCCCACAGACCCATATACCTCTCCATTTCTCTACTTTGCTCCACACCTCAGCAGGCTGTCCGGGATGGACTGCATCAAGCCTTTCTTGCTCTCTGGCTTCTGAGTGCCTTTGGTTTGACTGCATGTTGGAGCCCCTGCCAGACTGTCTTCTCCCAAACTATAGCAGCTCTGCAGCCTTCTGGCAACTGTTCCATTACCTTGTCCCTTTCAGTCTAGAGGTATTAACAGCTCTCTGCTGTTCTACTCTACCTTAATCCTGCCCACACATTTATAAATAGTCCCTTCATTAAATTCCTCCTCGTCACCCATTTGATGTGCTTTTTGCTTCTGCCTCGTTACACCTGGCCAGCAAATGGGCTACATCAAAATCACCTGGGGTGCCTGTTAAAAATAAGGATCTCTGGGGCGCCTGGGTGGCTCAGTTGGTTGGGCGACTGCCTTCGACTCAGGTCATGATCCTGGAGTCCCAGGATCGAGTCCCGCATCGGGCTCCCTGCTCAGCGGGGAGTCTGCTTCTCCCTCTGACCCTCCCCCCTCTCATGCTCTGTCTCATTCCCTCTCTCAAATAAAATCTTTAAAAAAAAAATAAGGATCTCTGGATTCCTTCACAAAATTTCTAGGAGTGAAACCAAAGGCTCTGCAATTTATCAAGCATCTCAAGTGATTCTGATCTATAGCCAGATTGGGGAACCTTCCCTAGTCTTGGCAACCCTGCCAAGACAGCATAGGATCATGAGCCAGATGGTCGAGGTTAAAGAATTCAGTCCCAGTCTCTGCTGTTGCCCTTGGGTGACCTTGGGCAGGCAACCTTTTCATCTAAGTTTTCGATTCCACAGTTGTAAGGGGAGTTCATAGTTGCTACCTCATCTTACTGTTCAGAGGCTTAAATGAGGTAATCCATGTAAAACAGCAGGATGCTAATCAGCTTCCTGTGTTACCATAGATACTGTTTAATCTTCACACACTCCTATTTTGCCAGTTTGGGGGCAGATAAGACTTGGTCCCTGTGTTCAGTCTTGTGAATGACACCGAAGGTAAATAATACCACTAGAAGCTTCAATATTTATGAACTTCTAGGAACTTTCACTGATATCCACAAAGCTGTGGCCCCGAGCAGATATTTGCCTACTCCATCCTCCTCTGTGGCGTAGGGTTATGGATTGATGAAGGTGACTGTATAGAGATGTTTTGTAATGAACGGTTTGGGGAGTATAGGCATTAGAAGAAGCAGGGCAGGTTTCAGAGACATTTGTGAAATGTCAGACATGTCAAGCTGTCCATCCATTGGCCAAGGAAGCAGGGCAAGTGTTCCAGGGATTAGCATGTGGAGTCCTTGGAATGTGTGAAAGTGTGGGATCATTGGGAGAGGCACAGTTGGGTATGACAGGAACACAGTGTTAGAAGCAGCTGATGAACTTTGCAGCCATTATTTCATTCAACTGATACTTATTGAACTTCTCCAGGTCAAGCAGTGCTGTGGGTGCCGGGGGCACAGATGAGTATAGAGTAGTCATTGTCCTGATGGAGCTTATCTTCTAGTAGGAGTTTTAGCTGACGAACAAACAAGTGAATATAGAATGTGAAGTGATGACAACTCCCATAGAAAAGCATCAAAGCAGGGTAAAGGGGGAAGGATATGTGGGGCAGGTGGGTTAATGGGGGTTGGTGGCAGGTGATAATACAGGATGGCCAGGTAAGGCCTCACTAATAAGCGAACCTGAAGGGGATGCAGGAGTTGAGCAAGTGGGTGTCTGGAGGAAAACATCTGACAGAGAACACAACGCAAAGACATCGGCACAGAGTGTGCTTGATGTGTTTGAGAAACGGCACGGAGCTGGGGTGGCTTGGGTAGGCAGAAAATGAGAAGAGTGATAAACAAGATCAGAGGACCTGGTGGGGGTTGTAGCTCATGTAAAGGCTGGTTGGGGATTGTGAGCAATTTCCCTTTTACTCTGAGTGAGGTTGGGAAGCATCACTGGGTTTTGATAGCATCTGTCTTATTTATAAAGGATAACGCTGGCTTTTGTGTTAAGCATGGAGTGTAGGGGAGCAAGAGGAAAGCAGGAATACCCCTTAAGAAGCTATTATAATAATCCAGGGGAAAGCGTGGTGGGCCAGCATGGGAGCAGTGGCAATGGTGACAAGTGGTCAGATCCTTGATATATTTAAAGGTACAGCCAACTAGTTTCAGTGATGGATCACATGTGGGTGTCTGCACAAGACATAGGGAGCAGTTACCAGTGACTCAAGGTTTTTGGCCAAAGCAGTCGGAAGGTGACAGTTGTTAGGAACTGTGAGAACAGAAATCAGGAAGTCTTTTCTAGACATTTTTGGTTGGAGATATTGAGCAGGCAGTTTAGGTAGAGGAGTCTGAAGTTAAAGGGAGAAGTCCAGGCTGTGGGTGGGAATTTGGGAAGTATTAGCATACAGTGGTCTTTATGTCTTGAGGTTGGGTAAATTCCCTTGGGAAGAGGGAGGAGCATGAGAAGAGCTACAGGGACTGAATGCTGGGGTACCCAATATTTAGACATCAGAGAGACTAGAAGGAATCAGGGAGTCCAAGAAGGAGCAACCTGTGAGGGTGGAAGGAAGCGGGGAGGGAAGTCTTGTCCAGTGCTGAAATAAGAGATTGTTGGCATTTGGCAATGTGGACTCCGTCATTAGTGACCCTGAAGAGCTGTCTCAGTGTAGTGGTGGGGGCAAAAAGCCCAGGATGCATGGGTTCAGAAGAGACCATTCTCCCAAAGGATCTGGAGAACAAGAGCAAGGATAGAACTTCTGAGGCTTTTTACTCTGAAAGACATAAAGAGAAATGGAGGGGGAGCTGGAAAGGGCACAGAGATATGACAGGTAGATAGTAAGATGATGGGGAGGGTTGGGGACCTCTGTTCTGCTGGCTCCTCTTTTCTCAGAAATAAAAATTGGAGTTTCCACTCAACAGTGAGGACAGAGAATGTATGTTGGAGGGAACAGGGAAGCGATTGGATTAGGGACGGTTATATATTATTCTCTAGCCTTATTCAGCTGGGGCACCTGCAGCTATTAAGTAGATAGAGCTGGATTTATCTAAGGGTGAAGTCTTGCCGGGCAGGTATATCGGCCAAATGAAAGAAAGGCAAAATGTGCCATGTAAGAAGTTTTATTTTCTAAGCCCCGGGAGTCCTCTACAATTACGTACATGTTTAGGAGGGTAAGTCTGAAAGCAGTGAAAAGGGGAGAACCTGCATAGTTATAACAGATGATGAGAGTTGATTCTTAGTTGATTACATTTTGGCCATCCCAACAACACAGGTGCTTGCTTTCAGGTTGACATTCTGTTACAATTCTAGGGATGGGTCCAGACTTGGATCTTTCATCCTCGGGCAAATTGTACTTTCAATTTGCTCAGGAGGTTGAGGGAGCAACCCCCTCTGCCCTCTTCGTCCCCACCCGACTTCAGTAAGCTGTGCAGCGAGTCAGCAGTCTCTAAGAGGTTTGTGGCTCCCAGAGCTAACTTTAAAACTTCCGTACATCAAAGTGTAGACGTGTTGTTGCCACCCTTTTGGCTCAACTGGGCCAACTACTTTCACGTACAAAGTATATTTTATGAGTTAGATACATATCTAAACGTACATTTTGTAAAACCAGATAAAATTGCATTTTCAGCTAGAGAAATATCAAATATCAGAATGACCTCCAAGGACCAAAACAGCCAGGAACATTGTGTATTTTATTAAGTAGAGAGATCTAAACAAAATCCATCGTATGGGTATGTATAAAATGTATTTATACCAGAATAATCTTAGGATGGGCTCCTCGTGGCTACTTGCTTATGCCCTCAGGGGCAGTGTGATATCTTGATTTTGTTTACTTCGTGTACATAAAAAAAAAAACAAACCTTTAAAATGTGTTTATTAGGCTGGACCAGTTTTGTTCAGGGTCTGATGCATTCGTTTTTCAGTGTAACAACTCTAGAGCCCTGCTGACAAGGCTTGCAGTTAAACTGGATATTAAATTCTTTAATCTTTTTTTTTAAGATTTTATTTATTTGACAGAGAGAGACACAGCTAGAGAAGGAACACAAGCAGGGGGAGTGGGAGAGGGAGAAGCAGGCTTCCCGCGGAGCAGGGAGCCCGATGTGGAGCTAGATCCCAGGACCCTGGGATCATGACCTGAGCTAAAGGCAGACGCTTAACGACTGAGCCACCCAGGCGCCCTGAATTGTCACTAATAGAGTAAAAGTTCACAGTCACCTTGTGAAAAAGGGTCATTTGAAATGATTGTTTCTCTTTGATGGAAACTTGAATAAAGCTCATGTTTGCTGAGGGAAGATGATTATTCAGTTCTGAACTTTGTGTCAGTCTCAGGACGTGGGCATTCACGTGTAGTGTAATTTGTTACAGGAGTTTTTAAGTTACTGTAAACCTAGCACTGGTATGCTTAGGTCTCCCCCAAATACTGCCAGTAACCTCTATGTCCACCAAGCCACTGGGAGTGGTTTCTACACCGTGAACTGAAATTGTTTGAGGGGCTGGGTTCTCTCTAGTGCTTCCCACCTATCTTTTGCTCTTGCCTGCCTATGTGCACACACACTTGCTCTCGCTCGCTCTCGCTCTCCCCCCCCCTTCAGATAATTATTTACTAAGTAACCTTCACAGTATCGGATTCTGTAAACACACTAGAGTTATGGGAAGACACAACTCTTACCCCTGGGAGCTCACAATTGGAGGGAATACTGGGTGGTATGTTTATTACCATGTAGTTAGCTAACCAATACTCTTTGGGACCATGCTTTTTCTATTGACAAACGTGTGCCGTAAGTCACTTCAAGATTCCCTATTGAGAAATCCAAAGTGAATTTGAAAAAGAGGCAAAAATCTCCCCGTTCCCCTCCGCCTTCCATCCACCCTACACACAGTGGAGGAGGAAAGCTGCTCTTCTGCATGTGTTCTGTAGCTTCTGATTCTGGCCAGAGGCCAACAAAATGAGGTGGTCCCAAGGATATGACAGTTAATTACCTGGGAAGAAAGAAGCCTAATAAATTTGTGGCCTTATCATTTAGCCTTATTATTACCATTAAGGAAAATAAGAACCTGGATGGAGATCATCAGGAGAGCCCAGACAATCTTGGATGGAGCCCGAAGTGTGTATTAAGCAGAGAAAACACTGAAGGTCATGCATCAGTCACTTCAGCCATACGTGGGCCTATCTTGTGGCATAACAGTATCAGCAATAACATTGTCAAATATGCAGGTGGCTGGAGGATAAATATGGAAGCCGTGTGAAAGGTAAAAGCGAGAATGGAAGAATAAATGACAGTGAACACTTATCTCTCAATAGGAGAAATGATTTCAAACGTGCCCTCCTTTAGGCCAGCTCTGATAGGTCTCTAATACAAAACCCTGTTCCTCACATAGCCAGCATCCGAGAGTTACAGACCCTGTGCTCAGCCACCTCTGTTCAGCAGAGGGATGAAGGAGATAGACATGGCAGCCGGTGGTAAAGGAGCTTAGCTCAAAGGGAGGATCAAGGGAAATGTGACAGACAGTGAGTACTGGGTAGAGATAACAGCTGCATGATGGATGTTTAGAAATGTGTGAAAAATTGGACAATGCAATGAATAAAATGGAGAGGGGGCAGACAACCATTTTTAGATCAGCATGCACAATGTTGCTAGTTGAGACTAAACAGACAGAATCAAGCATTCTTCCTTGAACTAGAAGACGTAAAGGAAGAGAAATTTATACATACGCACTTAATATACATTTTAATCATATACATGAGTCCAACAAGCCTTTCGTGCCTGAGCAAATACAGATTCACGAGACTGATGGTGAATCTGTGCTACATAATAGGTTTACCCTTGTCCTAATTATTTTTTATGGATCACTACTCAGAATGGATATAAAAAAGAATGGCTTTAACCTTTCTCTTAGGCTGATTGGAGTTTTACTATCTTTTTGCTCTTCTTTCTAAATCAATGAAAAAGTTTGTATAAGAAACAATAAATTGAGCCACTTTGACCTTTTGATATTTGGATAAAGCAAAAATGTAAGTGATTGTCTTTAGACATCTTATTGATGAGCCTTCCAGGAAAGAAACATAAGCCACCTGGTTTTCTGATTACTTTTCCTTGGTATCTGGTCCTTTATCTCTCCACATGTTACCATGAAGAGGCCCATATCTTCACAAGTAGGTTATATGTTTTCAGAAACAGTTAATTCATGTAAGTTCCCCAGACTAAATGTCGGCATATAGATTCCACTGAGCATTTCTATTTTAAAATAATCTTTTTCTATCTCTTTTACCCTCATCCTCGTAGTGTAGAGGAAAATCAGCTGGTGTTGTGTTAGGGTGCTTTTTCTTTTCCTGATGGTATAATGGCCATGTTTTGAAGCATCTCACACCCATGCAGTGTGATGTCTCACCACGCATGCCAGTCCAGATATTTCAGATGTAAAAATGTTCAGGTAGGCTTCCAAATGATTTAAATTGACTTTTCTGAAAAAGTCAGGAATTGGAAGATGGAAAGATATTTTTATATATAGTTTTCTTCTTTGCTAAAAGCTGGTATTATGTTTCAGCATATGCTTGTCGTATGAGGTAATTAAATCATTAGATTCTAGCAATGTACTTATTTTAGAGAATAAACCAAGCAAATTATACTGTGAATACTCACATAACCCCCCCCTTCCTCAACTCCTCTCTCAGCTCTGTAAGGCCTTCCCTAGAGTAATGCCTAGTGTGGGACCACAAAAAGCTCTTTCATATTGCTGACAATTACCTGAAATTATCAGTAATCATACAAGAGGCAATTATAACTCATAGAAGCACCAACATAATTTTTACATCCTTTCAGTGCTCTAAACTTAAATGTACTCCGATAGCTTGAGCACAAATGATGTTGCTGTGGCTTTATTAGTCAAATTACATAGAATACACAGACTACATGTTAAGTCACTTTAGTTGTGACCAGTGAGAGCAGGTCCTAATTTTAAAAGTGTACAGCTTTAGACAATCTGTGGACCTTGTTCTCCTTTTGTAATTACAATGTGTTCATTAAGGCCATACCTTAATACTGACAACCAGATCATCTTTAGGCAGAACTGTTATCTGGAATGCATATCCAATTTGCATTCATATCTCTCAACTCAGAGATACAATCTCCAAACCTTGTACATCACTTGAAAACAAACGTATAGCCACTGCACCTCTATAAATCATCAAAAGGAATAAAACTGTGCTCTGTGCACTTTAGAATGGACACAAATATATTGCACTACATTGATTAGGAAAATAGCCCCAAAGGGCTTTAGATTTCTATGAAGGGGGAAGGAAAGAATGTCAGCTCGACTTGCACTGAAATTTTGGTATAACTGAGGCTTGTTCTTAAGCTTAGTCACTTAGACCCTTCTTTATTAATGGTAAACTAAAGATGTCAAGTGCCTGGCAAAATGTCTGGCATTTGGCAGGTGCTCAGTTCTTGGTAGCTCACGTTATGTGTGGAGTAAGCCTGGAGGAGTCCCCTAGAGTTTGGTGGGGGTGGGGAAATTAAGTTAGGGGTGCGCAGAGAAACACAGACCTCCTAACACTCAGACAACAGGATCCAGGAACGTTGAGAGTCTAATTGAGGAGGAGACAGACTGGTGCCATCCTAAGATAGGATTTCTTTAATTCCCATGTGATGGGCTTGTTTGTTAGTATAAATCAGGCTGGACCTCAGTCCCAAGAACTGTTGACTTTTGTCCCCTCTGCTGATAGTTTTCTGCATTCCCATATCTCCCACCTCTTAAATCTAGCTCCGTTAGATGAAGCTGGTCATCTTATGCCTATGGTTTCCATGTTCCCCTTCCTTAAGAGCTCATACTTTTCTGTTTACAAACACTAATTGGACACATGCTATGTACTAGGCCCTTGTGTCTGATGTTGGGGGTATGGAGATGAAACAACACAGCTGTGTGTTCCAGGAACATGCATTCCAGCTCAGAAGCCTGAGGAAGACTTGGTGGTACTTAACGATGCATGGAATACACTTCCTCACGCCTTTCTTCAAGAACTCAGAGGCACTCCATGTGATGGTGGTATAGTAGGGTATGAAAAAACTTACCTTCCAAGGACTGTTCTAAATATGTTACGTAGTAAGGGCTGAGAAGGGTGACTGAGGCTCCCGTATTACCAAGTGATTTCCCTTTAACCCCAGTTTAGCATGTAACTTGGAAAAATGTCAGGCAAGAACTGTGCTAAATGCTTGAAATAAAATGCCAATAGTCTTGATTATTCTATAACCTTTTGGGCGTGAGGGCATAGGGGATGTATTAGAAGGGATGGGGCAAAAGAGGCTATTTTTTATCTTATCAAGGTACAAGTATTAACCCCATAGCTAATAGGACTAGATTTTCATGGAAAGGGACTTCCCTTGGCTTATCTCCCCTTTACCCTTCTCCCATTCCTGTACTAATACAGGCCCTCAGTTTTATAAAGGAACCCATTGCATGAGGTTTGGTGGAGTCAACTGTCCCACTCATAGTAGTGGGCCTATGATTTATGCCTGGTCGTTCCTCATTTCTTTGGCCACAGTGATTGGTTCAGAGGCAGACATGCCCAAGCCAGGTCATTTACAAATCATACAGGACATTTTTGCCAAAGCTAATGAGAGACAGCAGTCTGTTTCCTTAGGTTGGTAAGCTGGTAGGGAGTGAGTCTGGGGCTCCTGCTCACCATTTGCTTTGCATGTTGGAGAGAAACAGAACGTGAATGGCACTAAGGCGCCAGACTGAATCATGAGTGAAGATACTCCTCAGCTGTGTGTGTGTGAGCTAATCACCCCTCTCTCCCAGCCCATTCTGCAGGCAGGTGGGCAGATATAGCTAATTTAGAGTTAATTGAGTTGCAACCAAAATTACTCTTACAAACTCACGCATTCAAAAACTAAGACATAACCAATAAATGCTGGTTAATTTTATAATGGTCTACCAATCTTGAGGCCCATATTGCTTTTGGAAACCACCTAATGTGTGTGTGTGTGTGTGTGACTGATTCTGATCTTTTATATGACCTGCCCCATCCTTGTGATAGGCAGGCACCAGCAGACACCATGGTTACTCGTGGTTTTGTTAATAATCCTCTGCTCTGTAAGCACCTGGATGGACACATCGTCTGGAATTCCTATAGGTTGCCCTTTTGGGTGTGATATACCTCCCTTCTATTTGTTTTAAACCTTTCTCAATCACTTACCATGTAGCAAGAACTGTTAGACATTAGTGTTATAACCTTTACTCTATAGCCCTGGAGGGGATGGTACTATTACTATTCCCAATTTACAAATGAGGAAATTAAGGTGTAGAGCAGTTAGGGAATAGAACAGTCAAGCAAGTGAGTAAGTGCTAAAACTGTGATTGACCTTGGAGCCTGACTCCAGAGCACTATGCCCCTGACATGGTTTTGGTTTATACTTATTTGAACTCACTCTAGACAGTCTTGCCCTTTCCTTCCTAGCTCCCTTGTTCCCCCGGGTGACTATTTAGTACCACCTTTGAGCTTGGAACTGTTCAGAAATTAAAACGGTTTCTCCTCCACTGATTATTTGTGGAAGAGGTATTCACTCATATAAGGAAAATAAGAGTCAGCCTAAAAAGAAAGTTCTAGATTTTCTTGGAAGTTCTTGGAATATGGAACTTGTTAGAAATATAGCCTCTGCTCAGTCGTGTTAAAATATCAATAGCTTTTCTGAAACAAAAATGTCAACAATAGCAAAGAGCTATAAATTAGATATAAGGAAAAAGGCAACAGGATGGCGCTGGAACCCCAAACATTTGTAGTCCAACAAAGGAGAAATGGACACTTTTGAGCTCTCGTAGGAACTAAGCTGCCCTTTTGTACCAATGGTAGCCTTCTCTATACCCAGAACTCCTAGGGTTCTCTGCACTAAGCAGATAGATGTGTCTAATATGAGCGGCATGTTGTAAAAAATGTAAAACTTTTGTCCACAATTTATACAAAATTGAGATGTCATTGCAGCAACCAAAAGGAACATAAATGAAACAACTCAGAAGCAATTGTAAAGTGGTATTTAAACCAATACATAATACTAGCTTATAAACTGCATAAGTAATACCCATAAGATAGAGGATAAGAACTGCTAACCATGCAGTAGAGATGAGAAAAGGTTGGAGAAGTCAGTGGCAAAATATACATATAGTGGAATATTATTCAGTCTTAAGGAACCCCTGCTGTATGAAATAACATGGCTGAACCTGGGGAGGGGGACATTATGCTAAGTGAAATAAGCCAGAAAAACAAGTATCACACATGATCTTATATGTGGAATCCTAAAAAAAAAAAAAAAAAAAAAATCAAACTCCTAAGTAATAACAACAGAATGGTGATTACCAGAGGTTCTCATAACCTGCAATTGCCATATTTAATTATCTTGACCAAATCAGTATTTCATGTGCAAAGAGCATAATGACTCGAAGAGGGTCT
This sequence comes from Callorhinus ursinus, assembly GCF_003265705.2. Lineage (NCBI taxonomy): Eukaryota > Metazoa > Chordata > Mammalia > Carnivora > Otariidae > Callorhinus > Callorhinus ursinus. Next base: position 62,120,695 of record NW_027397067.1, on the reverse strand, counting down.
ACAACCTGCACACTGTGTGAGCCACTTTCAGTACGTGCCAGACAAGGGAGAAAGGCTACACCTCTGACAGTTGGCCGTCCTCATCCTGGGGCTGTGAAGAGAGATGGAGTGGGAGTGCCTGGTTCATAGGTGTGCTCGATATCTGCTGCGAACAAATGGCAGTGAAGGAACTAATGACTCAGGGGACTCCCTTCTGCCTTCTCCAGAGCCTGCTGTCAAGTTGGTCTGAACATGGGCATAATCTCTTTCTCCACAGGTGCTCCAAGGATGAATAGAATGCGTAAGGAAGCTCTTTGTAAACACATGGCGTTAAACTCTTGTTCAGAATTCCTACTTTGGTCCCATCATTCATTTTAGGGCACTCCATGGTCAAAAATTAGAAAGTGTCATGCGAGTGTAAAATAGCACCCACTTCGCTGGGTGACCAGGGAAGCTTGCTGTCCTCACATACTCATTTTTCTACCGGAGAGGCTACAAACGTGAAGTTCAGCCAACGCGTGCATTTAGCTGGTCTGCCCATGAAAAGTTTCATCAAATTTGTGGCTGGCATTTAATAATGGCAAATTACACTTAAAATATGAATTTGAGGAAGTTACAGAAAATTGGATTTTCTGGAAACTTTGGACCTGAATTCCCACAGAGAAGTAATGGGTGGAAATGGGGTAGTAGGGGCTCCCTGTAGGAGAGGCATTCCTTTTTGGTCAGCTCTGATCCCCAGTATTGCCCATTTTCCCCCTAAAATTGAAAGTAAATATTTGCTGTTGATAATAGAGCTTTCTTTTCCCTCCCTTTTGATCTTCTCTATTCACTTTCATTACTAGCTAGCCCCTTAGGTCCTCAAGTTTGTAACCTTTGTCAAGAGGCTCTGTCACCCCCTACATGACACCCCCCATCTTCTCCCTACCCCCTACACTTGAATTATTTGCCTTAGAGGCATTTTCTTCTTTTCTCTCTGCAGCAACCAAATCCTATCCTTCTTACAGTTGACTCTGCTGGTTTGACCTGGTCTTTATTCTAATACGTGCATATAGTGTGGTTTAGTGTGTGTGTGTGTGTGTGTGTGTGTGTGTGTGTGTGTGTGTGTGTGTGTGTGTGTGTGTAGGGGGCAGCTGTTTGGACAGCTGTTGGAAGCATCCTCTGTCCCCACAGCCTTTCCTACATCCCCAGGCTTTTAATATTTCCTAATAGGTATATTCAAATTCCTTTTCCTTTAAGATTTTCAACTCTGTTCATATTTACTGAGTTATTTATATATTTTATTTGTAAAACATTATTTAAATTTCCCTCTCCTTGGGCTGATTACATTTGGAATTGGCAGATTTTAAAATTTTTATGGGCTTTGATTTTGCAAGAGAAAAATCAAATGACTAGTGCATGTCTGGAATACACGAATACTGTAGTATTTATTATGCCCAGACAATTGACTGGACTGTGGAGAAATAAAACTGGTCCCTGCCTTCAAGGTGTTCAGTCCGGTGAAGGTGATACACATATACAACATAAGTACAAGAAAATGAGGCAAGTGCTCAGTAATATTAAAAATAACTGACCTTTGTATAGCTCCCACTAGTGCTCAAAATGTCCTTCACATGTATTGATAGAAGCAAAAGCTTTGCAGAGAACAGAATAATTAGAACTGACTGGAAGACTTGGGAGAAGCTTCATGGCGATGATATTTGAACTTGGCTTTGTAGGATAGTCTATAGTCTGCACAAACAGAGAAGAGGTTGGTGAGGTGCATTCAAGCCCAGAGAATGACATAAGCAATATTAAAAAGGCACAAAAGGGTACGATATGTTTGGATATGATTAGTAGATCAGTATAGATGGATCTTAGAAATCAGGGAACAGTGTCCTAGGTGATTCCTTGCAAAAATAACTAGGACTGGATCTTAAGGAACTGTGAATGCCATGCTAAGAATTTAAGCACTGAAATGAAAAAAAGTGTTTCTGACGACATTCTGGTGATCTTATTTCCCTTTGTTGTGGGCTCATAAAAATGTAGTTTGAGTATCTGATATGACCCTGTTTCAACGCACGCTCATGTATGTTTGAATTCTCTAGGATTTGTTCAACTGTAGGTGACAGCAGAGTAGCAAACTATTTTATGCAATCAGTCAGATAATGGGGTAAATATTTATTGTATCACAAAACCAGAAAGGTCAGTCGTAGCTCAAGCATGGTGGACTCGGCTCACACGGTGTCATGAATCCCATCTTTTAGGTCTGTTGTATCTGTCTTTGCTTTACTGTCCGGCACAATATCTGCATATAGCAGTCCCCAGCCTCAAGTCCAGTAGACAAGTGTCTCTTTATTGGAAGTTCCTGCCAGAATCTTCAGAATTAAGGAGTCACTCTGATTGTATTCACCTGCCCAACTAAAATGTGGGCTAAGAACGTTAGAGAAGTGGCTCTAAAGAAAGTACAGATCCTATTTCCAGATGAAGGGGAATGGATCAGATTGGAAGGCAGAAAATGTCCACTACAATGCTCTGTTCTTCTCACAGGTCCAACTACTAATTTATTCATCTACTAATTCACTTATTATTAGGATTGGAGGCTCAGGTTTCACAAAACAGGTTTCCTGTTTTGATAAACAGGAAAAGCAAGTTTGATTTGTCCTAATAAAAGTAGCAACAAGTGCTTGCAAAAGACCAATGCTTTGTTCACTGCAGCTGTGGATGTGTCCCTGTTACATGCTTTTACAAAATAAGTGGATACCTTTTAAAGTCTTCACAATGGGAAATGATTTAACTACAACCAAATTGTGTCTGTTTAATTTTCTACTAACTGATCTACAGGACATCGTAGAGCCCAATGCAAACCTTCATCCTGTTGATTACATGTTGCGTTGTGTTGAGAGATACTTTAAATTGTCTTTTTTTCCCCCCTTTACTTTAGAGCTTGTTACAGAAGCTTGAATGTAGGGCTTTAAGAAAGTGCCTTTTCAACTGGAACTATAGAGTTGCTAGGGCCCCCGCCATGATCATTGACACAGCAGAGGTTCCGCAAACATTGCTCTCAAGTTTGCATTATCAAATCTATCCTGAATCTCCAATCCACAAAACCTCTATTCAAGCACTTTTTTTTTAAGCATTGAGGGATTTCTAAATTTGTCAATTGACTTGCTAGACATTACATATTATGTTCCTAAAATAATGCCATAGACTGTAAAAAAAAAAATGTAAAATTGGGAAATCACCTATGGTCTTAATGGTTTTCTCTTTCATATGAACATTTCAATTTCAATTGCTGTCAGTTCCTCTAAATAAGAATCGATCTTTTCCCCCTCCTTCCTATTCCTGTCATTCTGAGTGCTTTCCAGGGAAGTAACCAAATTAAATTAATCTCTGCAGCTTCAAGTTTTTGTATTTATTTATTTATTCTTTTGTAATTTGGTGAATCTGTTGCCCTAAGATGTCCCATTTGTTAACAGTTCAATTTCCTTCTACCGTTGTAGATGAGTTGTCAATGATAACCAAAGTAATATTTGAATCCTAGTAGGTTCTTTGTGAAGAAAAACATACAAGACTGTCACAGTCAGTTTATTTTTTAATGACAGAGGTATTGTTAATACCTTTTAACTTGAACTTCCTGAGGAACTTCAAGGTTTAATAGTTTTAAAATCAGTAGAAAAGTAACCTCATTCACACTTTCTTTGGAGGAAATGTATTCTATCTACTGAATATGTGAGTTATTAGCATTTTTAACTGTTAGCTAAAGTTCTTGATAGAGGAACCCTGAAGAATTGTTAAATGAATAAATAGTACTTTGGGGGGATGGAGGGGTTGCTGGAGAGGGTTTGGGTATTGGGTACCTACTAGAGCTAGGCTGTGACATCTAAGCTTGACCAGTGGGTGCCGTTCTCCAGCATAGGATGTCCCCTGTCCACTGACTCTGGCTAGCCAAAGTGTACGCTGCAGAATGGGGAGGAAGGGGTGCTTTCATTTGATTTACCATATGAATGACTCTTCCTGGAATTGACTTGCCAAACCTTTTCCTCAAATTTTAAGATTGAGTTATATAACTGAAATTATCACTATTTCATAGGCAATAATAGAATATTATAAAAGAAATATCCATAAATATGCATAGTTTTGTTTCCTTATTTAAAAAAAAGAAAGTGATTGTAGTACTGAGCAATTCTGTGAAGGATCTCCTTGTTATAGTGTGATCTGCGTCAGAATCCTATGATATGTTTGTCGGTGAAGGCTCTCAGCCCCACACTAGGTCTGCTCAGGCAGAATGGTTTTTGGTGGGGAGAGTGGTGATTACCAAGCTTCCCAGGGAATTCTTCTAGAAAATAAAAAATGAGAACCACTGGTTATAAAAGACTGTAAAGTACTAGGAGAGTGGCTTGCCCACTAAAATGAGGGGAGTGTGAGAAGGAGAGAATTATATGTATTTATATGTGTAACTAGCTTGCACAGTAACTCTCACCCTCAATATCACCACCTTTAAATATTAATATTATTCACTACTGAAGTAATTGTAGCACTATTAACTACATAAAGGTTACACTTTCGGGTACAATAGTGCATTATTATACAGACATCACCTTTCCAGCAAGATTTATAACCTAAGATAACAGAAGTCACTGTTGGATACTTAGGACACATATTAAGGACAGAAATTTTAAAAAGTCTGTTTAAATTAGGTATAAATTAAAGCTGTTCATGTTACATTTTAATTTAAAGATAAACTAAATATAATCTGGACTTCATGATGTGAAAGGTTTCAGAAGGGATGGGTGTGTGTGTGTAATGCTCAATTTTGAGTTTGGGGGAAGCTATGTCTAGGACTGTCCCCAAATCACACACTTGTACATTTCAGGAAGAAAGCCATTTCAGAAAGAGGACCTACAAATATGTGCATTCCTGCCCTCAGAGTCAAAGCCAGTTTCATGAAGACACAATAACATTTCTGCTCTTTGGGGAAGTGATTTCTGAAACTCTTAGGCTATCTTGCTGGTGTCCAGGTGCCAGTCAGACCCACTCTCATCCTTTACTCAAGCACAACTTGGTCTAGCTTATGGGTTCAATCAGGATAGATGAGGTGTTTTTGGCTGTTAGTCGATGCCTGGAGGTTAAATATTATTCAACTTCAGATAGTTGGCCAAACCCATTCACATGAGAACTTCTAAAGTTTTAGTATAATTATTTGGCACTTATGGGATACAAACACACACGGATGAACATTGTACTGGATTTGTGATCTTTTTGCACCTTCACTGAAGACCAATTCAGAATCACCCAAGAAAGTAATGCTTTTCTTCTACCAGAAAAAAAAATTGAACCTTAAGGGAAGAAGGCTAATATTCTTCGTATATTTCTTATCATCCACTTGCCTCCCAAGTGGCAACTCACTGTCAATATTTAGACCAGAATGTTATTAAGAATATGAAATGTTATCACAGAGCAGATTTCATAAGAAATTTGATCCATCGCTTCAGTGTGATACCAGACTTTCAATCATGCTGTAACATTAAAGTTCCATTTTTAAGGTTCCCTGGGCCTGGAATTATGTTCGAAGTTGAATAAAATGAGTTTGGAGAAAACTCATTCATCCTTTTCATTCATACCTCCACCTCTGTCATGCTCCGCCTACCTTTTTGACTGCTCATGGGAATTCAGTTGAAAATAAGACAATGTGTATTGATTGGGCACTTGCTGTGTGCCCAGAACTGCCCCATATTTAACAGTAATGAAAATAACTCCCTACCCAAAATAAGAAAAACAAGTACAAGTAATTGGTGATTGTACCAGTGATGTTGAAGCAAGAATATAAGATGACTTGGAGATATGAGTCTTCATCTTACTTGACATGCAATCATAGATGAATTGAAGTGTTATTAACGAGTTTAAGTTTATTGTGAAAATGGTAACTTTATAGATGGGAAAAACCTTTGAGAAGGCAGTTTTAAGCTTTAGTCTTTGATTCACTAATTTTTGAAAATTGTATTGTCTGGGAGTTTGTTCATCTAAACAGGCTTCATCTTGCTTTTCAGAGAAAATAAGATCTGGCCTTGGAGAATACTTCTCTCATAAATTGGAAGTTTCCCACTTGTTTTGGGGTCTAGTTCTATATTCTATACAACAGATGGTGTGTAATTGACTCTTACTATTGGTATTGAGTTCAGAATTCAAATTCCAATTAACTCTGGGCCTTGAGCAAATCACCAAGCCTCCTAAGCCTCAGTTTTTCCATCTACAAAATAGGAGTAGTAGGGAGAAAATGAGATGATGATTGCACCACACTTGGCATCAGACTTGGTACATAATAGCCCTCAATATGTGCTTTGGGGTAGACGTTGTCTGTGTTTTACATACCTTCAAGGAGTTTACAATCTAGTTGTTAAGATGGGACATATATTCCTGTGGTTATAATTTAATATAAGATGGAGTTCAACATTAAGTGTTCAAAGCCATAGGAAAATGACTAAGTTATTAAGTTTCATGAATAATCAAGTTACCAAAAAACTGAAGATAACAAAGCAAAGCCATTGATTAGTGGGTAGATAGAATCAGGCGTAGATAAAGAATTAGGAGTTCAGAAAATCTCTAGGCAAGACAGGGTGTCACCTTCAAAGCTGGAGCTTGGTCTTCCTTGGGTTGGTGCCTCCTCTGATCCATCATGCTACTTTATAGGGACCAGTGTCCTGGCCTGCAGTGTCCTGTACCTAGACCATAGGGGTGACCATGAGTTTGGGCACTGGGTTTTATTAGTGACTGGATCATAAGCAAGAGAACATCTACTGAAAGGTTCTTTTTAAGGATAACAATGAGATTGAGGTGTTAATGGGTGATATTATGGTCAAAGCACCAAAGAATACTAATGTCCTGTTGGAGGGCCCAAGGGAATGATAACAGTGACTGCAAAATGGGAGCCAAGTAATGCATCATTTTGGGTTCTGACCTCACCTTAAATCTTGATGTCGACAGCTCTAGTAATTGAGTGAGTTCACAAGGAACATTGTTGTTTTAAGCTGGTGGACATAGTAGGATCTGGCTGTTACAGAAAACCCAGTTAAACCATAGTTCAAATATATGGCTGAATTTCTCACATGATATGAAGTCCGGAGTATGTGATGCATAACTGGCTTTCAGATGTACAGTATCTTCAATGTCACAGGCTTGTTCTCTCTTGCCTTGTTCTCTTTTCATAAGCCTTTTCCGTTTTCATAGTTATATTTGCCTGCCAGGAAGGAAGGCGGTTAAGACCCAAGGGCCAAATGTGGGTGCCAGAAGAGTCTACCCCCTTTAAAAAATGGTTTTCCATTTTTCCATGGAGTGGAGGGGGGTGGGAGGGACGGGGTGGCTGAATGATGGACATTGGGGAGGGTATGTGCTATGGTGAGCTCTGTGAATTGTGTAAGACTGATGAATCACAGACCTGTACCCGTGAAACAAATAATACATTATATGTTAATTTAAAAAAAAAGGTTTTCCTGGAGGCCAACCTAATCACTTACATTTCTTTCTCAGACTCGAAATCACATGGCTAGCTACAAAGGATCCTGGGAAGCGTAGTTTATGCATTGCCGCCCTGAAAAAAATTAGAGTTGCGTTCATAAGAAAGGAGAAATTGGATATTGCAGAAGCCAGTAGCACTAATTGCCAAGGTCAGTTTAGTCTGAAAAGCTTCAGAATGAAGTGGGTTCTGAGACTTGCTCAGCCCATGTTATTGCTCACCAAAACCAAATCTCAGATTTCATTGCTATGCCACCCTATTCTAATAGTACCAGGTAGGGTAGGAGTTGGAAGCAGAAATAGACAGAAAGAGGAAGCTCATGTGTATCTTCTGCATTTGTTTTCTGTTCCTACTATAACAAATTACCACAATTTGGGTACCTTATAACAATAGAAACTTACTTTCTCACATTTCTGGAGGCCAGAAGTCTTAAATCTTAAAGGAACTGCACTCCCTCAGAAGGCTCTAGGGAAGAATCTTCTCCTCATTCTAATTTATGGCACTTGTAAGTTCTTGTGAACATCTCTCTCTCTCTCTCTCTCTCTCTCTCTCTCTCTCTCTCCCATCTTCATGTTGCCTTCCATGAATCTGTATCTTCTATATCTCCCTATGCTTTTCTCCTCTGAGGGAACTTGCCATTGGATTTATAGCCCACCTGAATGATTAGGATGTTTTCATCATCTCAAGAATCTTAATTAGATCTGCAAAGATCCTTTTTCCAAGTAAGGTCCCATTTACAGGTTCCAGGAATTAGGACATGGGGGACATTATTCAACCCACTACACCCTCTGCTAAGCACTGAGTTTTCCCAGGTCAGCCTAAACCTTTTAGAAGTAACAGCTCAAAGACCCATCCACCATATGGTCTCACCAGCTGTGTATATATGTAGAGAGTAGAGAGAATGATTAACAACCAGGTCACCTTCTACTTATGGGTAGACCTTATAGGGTTGTCTTGAGTACTAGATGGACATGGCTAAGAATGCATTCAGTAAAAAGAATCAGTCCATTATTATCGGGTTGCTTTTATCTGGGCTTTGCTGTAATATCTAGGCAAGGAGAAGCAAATCACAGGAGTATGTTGTTTTGCTCTGGGTTAAAGAGCTTGGTGCAGAACTGTGTTGTACATACTGACCTTTCTTTCCCACTCAACTATGGCCTCAGGAAATAGCTGAAGGCACGGTGAGGATGAATTGCTGACCAGAATGATAGGGAATCACAGCTGATTTAAATGGTAACCAAGGATGGAAGTAAACCAAAGAAACCATGTGACATGGGTTATTTCTAGGGTATGGTTAATCTAAGAAACTGTTTTTTGAGGACTTAGGCTTTGAGGCACCACAAAAGACAGTTAAATAGGAAGTTGGGTATGCCCTCCACCCAGTATGGCCAACTTGCCAATTTAGTGTTCCTGCTCCTCTCAGACTCTACAGAATCATCTCAAGCACCATTTTATGGTAAGATTAATTTTTCTTTTAGTTCTGCTTTAGGTGTTTATTTTAATTGAATTTTACAGGGAACAGAAGGAGGTGGTGGTTGTAGAGGATTGACAGAACGAGAGGTAGAAGGATGTGGTGGTGGTGTGATTCCCTTCCTACCGCCAGGTGGCGCTTGGTTTCTGAATGTTTAGCCTTAGAACATTGTCTTTTCTCCTCAGTTTTCTTAGAAATGTGAGGCAACATCATTTTGAAGCAAATAAGTGACTCTTCATGGATTCTTTTTACCTTGAGGATAAATTTCAGCCTCATTGGAGGTTCTCTATAGGGTCATAAGGAGGGCTTGGCGGGATGAGCCTTTGAAATGCTTTTGGCTAGTGGGAAGGGAGCCAGGAGCAGTTACCCTCTTCATAAACATTTGTTAAATGAATAGATGACTCTAATACTTTTCCATGAAAGAACCTTCCCCCATTAAAGGCCTAGTCCCAGTCACAGAAATAATCACTTAAGTTCCTTAATTTCCTTTCATAAGCACTACTGTAGGAGAGCTTGTTTTCTAGTATTAAACCAAACCACAGTGCATGATACATTTCCTTTGACTTGCAAGAAATTCCCCACAGACAGCATTAATGGATTTATTTTAAATTGTTGTTTGTAAAATGAAAGCAAACTCCAAATAATTATATAAAATTGTTTTTTAATGTTTGCATAATTTTTTCATCATTAAAAGCCACTGAGCTCTTTAATATTGAGGCAGAACCATCCATGGAACATAAAAAATTGTTACCTTGATGCTTTTAATATCTCTGCCTAACACACACAGGCATTCTGTGCTCTGTGTAGTTATATATAGTGCTTGTCACATTAGTGGTTTATTCTGACAAATGTATTGTTTTGGTGTGAACTTCAGTAGGAGGTGGGGGTGGGGTAGGGGTCCTTTATCCTGAAGCTTTCTGGAACCGAGGCTTTGCACTTGGCTGGCCTTAGAGAATTGGACAGAGGTGCTACTCGCACTTTATCATTTGAGAGACCCTTAAGTGATACTATTCTTAGGACTCCCTCTCTTTTCAAAATCATCCTCGGCATAGGCCATAACTCAGTGCTGGAAAAGCCCACAAAATCTACTTATTAGGATCAAGGTGTGGTTTTTAAAACGTCTTCCTCAAAATTGCAGAGGTGGCTCTGGAATTGAACAGACGTTTGCTTTGTATTTAATTCTACATACACTTTTACTCACTCATAATTGTAATGAAAACCCTTAAAAGTATTCTGGATTTGAATATACTAGAGGCCATGAGTATTTTAACTTGTGCTGACTTCTACACAGATATGAGAGAGCAACTTTTCCTGTCATTTCTTGTTTCTTAACACCGAGCCTGAGATTGTAAGGCATGCTGCTAAATAGTTGTAAATTACTACTATTTTTGTCTCTGTGCATCAGGACTTTTATGCAGAATTAAACTACTAATGATAATATGTATTTGTCTTACATTAAAACCCATGATTTCAAATTTTGCATTCATCAAAACAGCCTGACTTGTCTTTTGAATTGACTGACTTTAAAAGAAGAGTTGTTACATATTTGAGTTTCTGTGTTGAAGCTAATAGAATATAACTTTTCTCTGTTATAAGACTCCTTGGAAGATGTTTTTTAAAATAGCTTCCTAATCAAACCAACAAAACAAAGTATGGTCTTGTTGCTCGAAGTGTGGTCTGTACACCAAAAGCTTGGAGGTTTGTTAGAAATGCATAAGCTTGGATCCCACCCCAGGCCTGCTGAATGAGAATCTTCACTTTAATGAGACCCCCAGGTGATTCATATGCATGTCAGAGAGCACTGCACTGGACAAGACAGCAGATGTGTCGGCTAAGAAACTCGTCCACGGGAGTAACACATTATCAGCCATGAATACTTTCTGTAAAGGTGCTTTCCAGATGTCACTCAGAGAGACAGTGTCCAAGCTGGATAGATTCCCAAGCCATATCCACAAAATGATGCTTTAATAGGTTTCATGGGGACAAGAAATCTATGACAAACAGCTAGTTTTGTAGAAAGCAAGGCCTTGAAGGATAGGCTTTAAAATTTGAGTTTTTAAAGTTTGGATGAATAGGGAAGGTTCATATCAAGAAAGAGATCATACTGCACTGGCTCTAAAGTGCCAAATCCTAATCAGGCGCCATTTGGGAAGGATGAGAAGATGGAGAGGACAGAAAAAGTGGCTGGAGAGGCATTTCATCCATCCCATGCCTGTTGGTGTCTGTTTTACACAGACCACCACGCTAGGCAGTGGTGGACAATGAGGTAAGTAATTAGACACTCTCTCTGCCCTCTAGCACTCTCTAATAGAGTGGGAGAGACAAGAATATCAATAACTCTAATCCAAGTGAAAATAAATATGAAAACAAGGTGAAATAATTGCCTTCTCACCATAGAGGAAGGAACGATCGGTTTTAGCTAAAAGAATCAGGAATGGCTTTTTTCAGGGAGACTTCCAAGCATTGTTCTAATCACATGTAAGAAAGATTGATGTGGAGGGAAATGCTGGAGGAAGGGATTCCAGGACAGAGCAAAACGCAGTCATAAAAGATCTCCCGGGGTCCAGATAAGCATCTCTTCTGATGTGGGTAGAGAAGAGGAGGCATATGGTGAGAGACACCCTAAAAGGGCACTTGGTTGAACTAGCATGGAGGACCATGGAGCCATATTAAGGACAGTCTTCTCTGGATGCTGGCTACAACCTTATTGAGTCTTTTAAGGAGACTCAGAGATCAAGGAGTTCAGAACCCCCCCCTTCCTCCCCCCTTGTTACCCAAGGGAATAAATGCTTGAAGTTCTTGGCCTACAACTGAGTCATCTTGGAGCCTGTGGTCAAGATTCATAAATTATTTGTGTTTTTATCCACACTGATCTTTTGGCAGCCTCCAGTGTTCATCACTTTTTCTCTAGCACTGACCAACCGTGCCCTTGAACACATGCAACTCATATTCAACAGTATTTTACATTTCTAGAGCATGTTTAGGCTTCCAGAGAATCTTCATATACTTTTGTGTCATTGAAGCTTTAGATCCACCATCCAAGGTGGGGAGGAGAGAGATTATTGCCATCTAACTTTGGCTTGGGAAAGTTAAGTGACTTTGTAGGCAGGTGGCTGATAAATCTTGGAGCTGGGAATGGATTGTCCATTCCATATTTCCACACTTTCCCTTATTCCTTATTGTAAACCACCATGGTCATTGCTGGTTTTAGTTAATAGTACTTGTTCCTTCTCTCCATCTGGGCATGTGGAAGAGTGAACTTTCCAGTTTCCACTCCTGTATTGGACATGTAGTGTAGGCAGGAAATAAACTTTCACTGTCGAGTCATTCAGATTTGGGAGTTATTGTAGCATAATTTAGACTATCCTGACGGGTCCAGCCCCCACATCAAACCATGTATGTAAGCCAGCATGCATCCATGGGAGAGTGAGGGTGTATAAAACGAACTTAACAAGGCGATAAAGCATAAACCCTTCAGAGTACAAGACTATACTCTCAGAGGGAAGATGCTGTGCCTACCTCTCCCCAGTTTTATTGATCATTGCTACTATGTAACTCATACCTCTCATGACCTGTCTATATTTGTTGAATGACTAAACATATACTTCTATTTTAAAGAAGACCCTGTGGATATGTCCTTTCTATCCAGACATGCCTTAGCAGTATCATTTCTGTTCTCCTATTTCCCATGTTACACACCAGAAGCCATGGGAATTCTAGTAGCTGACACCAACCTTTACCCAGGAATTTAGTTTGGATAGGATATCTATATTACCACTAAACTGCTAGCCTCTGAGGTTTAAGAAGAAGAAAGGGATGAAGTTAAGATGTCATTAGAAATTCAGAGCAGGAATTCTCCAGCTTGATTTGGTTATATGCCTGGAGTGAGCCATGTACCTCTAGGCGCCTTGTGAGATAATACATAACATCCCGATCTAGCAGATCTTAGATCAGTGTGTTACTTGTTTATGTTTCATTGAAAACACAGTCATCTTCATCTTTTCTGTACTAATGAATCTATTCAAAGGAACAGCGTATAGCTGTGTAAACAGGGTCCCTAGACTGTTTCTGGGACTGGTGGTCATTGAAACATTCAAGGGATTGCAAAACACCTTTCATTAAAAGCTGAAGTGCTTTTGTGGCACCTGGAATCTGAAGTGGGTTGGGCCTGAGAACTGAGTCTGTGATCACCGTGTTACACTCCACCTTATTTTCAGTTCATTAATTATTGGCTTCCAGTTTTTGTTTAATGAGCCCTATGTTGCTTCAGTCTTCCTGACTTTTTTTCATTTCTTTCCTATTCTCCATCTGTTTCTGTCTTTGAAAATTTCATTTTGGTCTTTAAGTTTAATTAATGTCTCCTCTAACATTTCGTTGTTCATTAACATTTCTTATCAGATTTCTTGTATTTGATTTAGCCATTTTGCCATATCTAAAAACTTTTTTAAGATTTTTTATTTATTTGACAGAGACAGGCACAGAGAGAGCACAAGCAGAGGAAGCAGCAGAGGGAGTGGGAGAAGCAGGCTCTCCGTTGAGCAGGGAGCCCGATGTGGGGCTCAATCCCAGGACCCTGGGATCATGACCTGAACTGAAGGCAGATGCTTAACGACTGAGCCACCCAGGCGCCCCATATCTAAAAACTTTTAAACCTTTGATTAAATATATTGATCCTCAAAACATTATCTCTTTTTTGAGTAAGTATTCCCAAATGCGTATTATTCTTGTAAACATTGTGCTGTCAAGTCCAAAGTAGATGATGCCTACCCTTGATATTACAGATTGTATTTCAAAACATAATAGCTAACATTTCATGAGCACCTGCATGTGTCAGGCACTTTCCTTAAATGTTTTTTTATTATCTCACAAAATTCTTACTAAAACCCTAAGAGATCAGAGCTGTTGCTGTCCCCATGTTACAGAGGAGGAAACTGAGTATCAACAACTATGGAATTCAACCAGGCAGCTGGATCCAGGTCCCATTCTCTTAGCCATTGTAGAGAGATGGAGAGATTAGATAAATGACTGGTCAGAAATACCCGAAAGTCTTTGAAGATTATTATCTTAATTATCTTCCTATCAGCATCAAAGTTGATGAGCCAGTTTTCAGCTGGTCATTATGCACACATTAATCAGCCTAAGTGATCATTTAAAAATCACACCCAACTGAATTTGAAAGAAAAGTGCCTCACAGAGTCCATATATTTAGAACCATTTTTTAGACTGGGAGAGAACATGAATGTCATGATGTTACACCTCCCCAGAGCTTTGGAATTCAGGGTTCCGAGACTCACATGCTGTGGCTTGCTTGGTGCCCACCAGCCAACTGGGTCCTATGTCCACAGGGACACATACACCCTGTGACAATCGGATAACCCGAGTTGACACATCTGGTTCTCTTCCCATCGGATGCATTACTGCCTGAGCTCATCCTGCATTCTTTATTTTCTTCTAGTGACAAGAATGGCGACAACTAACATTTACTTTTAAACTTTGTGTTAGGTACTTTAATACTGTTTGCTTTCCGGGGAATTTTATCATGTGATTCTTACATTACCTCCATAAGGTCCATACGTCATATTCTCCAACCTGTACTTAAGGAACCTGAGCCTAGGGAAATTTATAGAACTTGCTTATGGTGACCCAGATGGGTGATTGCAGAACTGGGTAACCCCCCTTCTAACCGTATGTGATTTGGGGTGTATGAAAGGCAGTTGCTCATCAGAATTTTATTACACCCATACTTTGTGTAGCATGTGCTAAGCACTCAGAGGAAGGAAAAGGTTTTTGCCTTCACAAACTTGTAGTCAGACATGGAGACAAATAACTGAAATAAAAAGATGAATGGTGCTAGAGAAGCACAATAGAAAGATCAACCGATTCCAGGGAAACTGGGAACACAGTCAGTATATTTGATAATTGAGCAGGAATTTAACCAGAATAATAAAGAGAAAGGCATTCAAGACCAAAGAAGCTCCACATGTAGAGGCCTCCTCTCCTTCAGTGATTCATTCAACAAATATTTTTGAGTGTATAACTTCAGTGCAGATACCAGGAATTGCCCTCCTGGACTTCATACTCCAAACATGTAATAGCCTTGAATGGAATTCATGAAAGTGCATAGGACATTTAGCACACAGCTACATCCAGCGTTTACAGAGTGAAAGCATGGGAAGCCGTTGTATTTGCTATAGCTGCTATAACAAATTACTACAAATTTGTTCTCTTACAGTTCTGGGAATCACAAGTCCAAAAAAATAATATGGGCTAAAATCAAGGTTTTGCCAGGGCTGTGTTCCTTCTGTAGGCTCTAGGGAGGAATCCATTTCTTGGTCTTTTCAGCATCCAAAGGACACCTAAATTCCTTGACTCATGGCCCCTTCCCCCATCTTCAAAGGATAGCCTCTTCAGATCTTTCCTACTCTAATGCTCCTGCCTTCTTAAAAGGACCCTGTGATTACATTAGTCCCACCTGGATAATCCAGGATAATCTTCCCTTAATCACAGAGTGTTTGCAAAGTCCCTTTTGCCATGGAAGGTTAAAACCTTCGCAGGTTTCAAGGATTAAGACATGGACACCTTTGAGGGCCTATAATTTTGCAGTAGAGATAGATGATAAAGAGCTTCATTTGACATACCAGGACCTGGGTTTTGTTTAATAGGAGCTAAAAGAAGCTAGGGGAAAATATTTAGAGGCTTTTGCTGGTGAGTGCTGATGAGGTCTGAAGTAAGGCAGCATCATTGGGAGAGGAAAAGAGTAATCAGTTTGAGAGAAATTTAGTATGTTAATTTGATACGTGGATGAAGGAGAGGGAGAATTCAAAGATGACCCAGAGGTTCTCAGTTGGTCAGCTGGTTAGCAAATGCTCTTAATTTTCTGCTTAAATATATGGGATATTTCCTGAACTATTCAGTGTCAGCATAAATATTCAGGGCAGTACAACATTAGCTGCATTGACTTTTAACAAATCACCGGTGTTAGGCTTCTACCTGAAGTTATTCAGATCTTCTGTTTTTATATCTTTCTTTCCTATTGTCTCTTCTTTCCTTATCTTTACTAAAGAATAGCCTTATTCTTTAATATGATAGTATACTCTTCATTACCTTGCATTTTAGTATAGTTTCCTAAACTAGCCTATGATTGGAGCTTTTAAGGTATGTTAAGGCTTGACACACATTTTTTCTTCCATCTCTTGACATGTTTAAGAAAGTAACCTTAGGATGGGTTAGCCTGGTGGTCCATATTAAAGAGGGCACGTTCTGCATGGAGCACTGGGTGTTATACGCAAACAATGGATCATGGTACACTACATCAAAAACTAATGATGTAATGTATGGTGATTAACATAACATAATAAAAAAAAAAAAGGAAGTAACCTTTACCAGTCCCACTTCTGAGTATTTATCCAAAGGCAATAAAATCATTGTTTCAATGAGACATCTGTACTCCCATGTTGATTGCAACAGTAGCAAAGATAGGGAAACAACTTAAGTGTCTGTTGATAGATGTGAATGGATACAGAAAGTGTGTTACATATGTGTGCATGTGAATGTGACTCAAATTCTACCTAGGTATTTCTAAGAGAAATGAAAATATATAGCCATACAAATACTTGTACATGAATGTTAATAACAGTTTTATCCATAATACTCCCAAAGTGTACACAACTCAAATGTCCAACAAAGGGTTAACAAATTGTACTATACTTACATAAGGAGTTCTCTGCAGCATTAAAATAAAGCAAATAACTTGTATACCCAGCAACATGATTGAATCGTACATTGTGTTTAGTAAAAGAAGTCATACCCAAAAAGCATTATACTGTATGATTCCATTCAGATGAAGTACAAAAACAGACAAAACCAATCTATGATGATAGAAAATGTAAGTTGCAAAAGGGGTGGGGATTGATTGGAAGAGAACATGCAGAAATTTGGGGGGAATGGGAATGTTCTAGATTTGATTGCGGTATTGGTTAAATGGGTGAACACTCTTGCCAAAACTCCTCAAATTGTATTCTTATGGTATATACATTTTACTATATGTAAATTTTACCTAAAAAATGAAAATACTGTTCTTAGGTACCGGTAATGCAATGATGAACAAAATAGATGGGGTCCCTACCTTCATGGGTTTTGCAGTTGAATGAGTGAGAAAGACATTAAGGAAGAAATTACTTGTGGGATAAGCCTTATAAATGGTGCTACAGGAGCATAAAGCAAGGGAAGACACTCAGGAAAGGCGAGTGTCCCAAGGGAAATGACCTTTAAGCTGACTTTTAAAGGATGAGGAAGAATGACTTGGTTGAAGCGGAAGAGGCAAATATGAAGAGTTTCCTAAGAACTTGTAAAGTGAAAACTGTTTCTCAAGGGACTGGAGCATGGAGAAGGATGAGGGGAGTGACAGATGAAGCACTGGAGAGGCGACCAGGAACTGGACAATAAAGAATCTTGTAGATGATATTAAGGGCTTTGATATTTACCCAGGGGTAATGGGAAGGTGGTGTTTGGTGTTACTTTGCAGAATGACGTCATTGGTGTAGCAGACCCTGCCCGGTTTTTCCCTGTATTCATTCTCCCTTTCTTTAGTATTAACAATATTAGCTGGGCATGGCTGCCCAAAGTAAAGGCTTTGTTTTCTTGCCTAACTTGTAGCTCTCTGTGGTTATGTGGCTGAGTTCTGGCCAAGGGGATACAAATGGAAGCATTCTTTTTCAGTTCTGGGAGGCTTCTCTGGAAGAGAGCTGGAATATGCTCTACTTCCAGAAAGTTGGATGTAGCCTTGGACCTTGAGGATGCTGGCGCTATCCTAGGGTCAGATCCTGAGGACTTCATAGAGAAGAACTTACCCAGCACTCCTCGGCTGCAAACTCCTAGACTTTTTTTTGTGGGGTGGTGGGTGGTGGAGACAGAAGAGAATGTGTCTTTGGAATTTTGCTACTGTGAGGTGAACCTAATCCTAACAGTCTGATTGACATTTTTTAAAGATCATCCTGGCTTCATTGGGATTCTTAAACACAAAGTTTCATTCATATTCCTGTGGTATTTTGCTTTCTCTTTTGTTTCCTTGTCCCTTAGGGATGAAGATGATGAAAAGAAAGCAACCCTTCCTCAACATGAATAATATTTGTGGTTTTTGCTTTCAATTTCTTAATTTCTTCGAGTGGTTGGTTTAAGGTATGGGAAAGTGATAGACGTGATACACAATTATAAATTAATTGCCAAGACCGTGGGAACTAAATCTTAAGTAGGTTCCCCCACTCCAGTTTGTATTGAGCAAAGTTGATTAGCATCTTAAATAGGAAAGTTACATGACTCTCATATCTGAGTAGCTGCAAAATGTTAACATATGATAATTTCCTACATCAACAGTATCAGACCCCTTATTTAAAAAATGCCTAGCTCATAAGGACTTACTGCATTTTACTCAATAAAGACTTTCTCTGCAGGGGCAAACATAGGGCCTTGCAGTGGTAGAAGCCATCACTCCTGACTTAATCTGAGTTCTCTAGGATGTTTCTGGAGAACAGAGCTTCCTTTTTCCCCCCTCCTGTCCCCCATCCCAGTGTCCACCAGGACCTCAGTATCCTAACAACCAGCAAATCTGCATAGTTGTTTTGAACAATTAAATCACATTACTTTCAGTGCATCAAACAAAAGGCAAAGCTAACATAAAGACCCTACAAAACAAAAGCCATTACAACAACTGTACTTAGAATATCCTTAGAACAGAAGGATATTACGGGCTAAAAATGTTTTAAATTAGTTTTTAATGTGAAAATTAAAGGCATCATAAATCCATCACATGAACAGGATTGTAATTTCCAGTCAATATAGAGAAAAAAACATCCTGATAGGAAGGGTTTTAAAGCACCGGAACAGATTACTGAAGGAGATTTGTCAAGGTGGTTTCTCTAGAGATCTTTAAAGGGGAAGAAGCTCATCTGTCTTAGTTGGTTTAGAGGAAACTTGGTAGGAGGTGAGAGGCTGAAATTGCTGGCATCTGAAGGGCTCTTCTATGAGAGTATTTTAAAAATTCTACGCAGAGGGAGCGTCTTCATGACCTTGGGGCAGGCAAAGATTTCAGAAACAAGACACAAAAAGCACTAACCATAAGAAAAAACGAGAAACTGGATGTCATTTAAGAACTCTGGAGCATCAAAAGATACAGTAGAATGAAAAGGTAAGCCACAGATTAGGGGAACATATTTGCAATACATAATTCCAGCAAAGGGCTTGTATCCAGAGTCTATAAAGAAGTGCTATAAAGTAGAGAGAAAAGAGACAAAGACCCCAATTACAGATGGTCAAAAGATTTGAGCCGGCACTTCACGGAAAGGGATATTGAAATGGCAGTAAATACATGAAACGGTTCAGCATCACCACTAATCTAAGAAATGCAAATTAAAACCAAAATGAGATACCATGGCATCCTCACCAGAATGTCTGCCAATTGAAACTGCAAGGCCAGGGTTTGGCCAGGATGTTGAGCAACTGGAAGGCTCACACACTGTCGCTAAGGTATAAATGGATACCACCTCTTCAGAAAACTAGTAGGCAGTTTTTTGTTTTGTTTTTATTTTTTTTTTTTTTGGTAAAGTTCAACAAATACCCTGTGATTCTGCAGATCCAGTCCTAGGTATTTTCCCAAGAAAAATGAAAATGTGTCGAAAGACTTGTACAAAAATGCCTTAGCAGCTTTACTCAAAATAGCTACAAACTGTAAAGTACCCACCAATAGGAGAATGGAGGGGAAAGACTAAAACCAAGGATGGTATACTCTCTACGTGGTGCTGAAGAGGAACGAATGGTAGGTACATGGAGCAATATAGATAAATCTTAGCACTAAACACAAGAAGCCAGGCACAGAAAGATGTGTGTAGGATCATCTCATTCACGTGCAGCTTAAGAGAAGGCAAAATTAAGAGTTGGAGAGAGGCACCAAAAGAGCAGCTACCTTGGGGCTGGTGGTTGAGGCTAAGGGATTGTGTGGCAGGTTAGCAAGGAATGTGAGTGGAAACCTTCTGTAGTAGTGGAAATTTCCAGTGTCTTGATCTAGGTTGTGATTGCATAGTATATACTAGGTAAAAAAAAACCAAAAAACAAAAAAAAAACATTGCATTTTACACTCAAGATCAGTGTAGTTTACTGTTTGTGTACTTCAATAAAAAACAGTAAAAATAATAAATATATTCTGTGCTGTGATTTTTGAATCCCCTTGGAGTGTTGTCTACTATTTCTATTGGATATATTTTGTAAAGCACCTGTCTTCAAGCACTTTAGCCCACATACACTGTCATTTAAAAAAAGTAATTGTGGGGGGTGCCTGGGTGGCACAATCAGTTAAGTATCTGACTCTTAGTTTTGGCTCAGGTCGTGATCTCAGGCTCCTGAGATTGAGCCCCACATCACGCTCAGTGCGGAAGTCTACTTGGATTCTCTCTCTCTCTTCCTCTCCCCCTGCACCTCCCCACCCCACACTTCGTAGGCTCATGCGTGCACACACTCTCTCTCAAATAAATCTTTAAAAAAGTGATTGTAGAGAAAAGTAATTGTGGAATGAATTGAGCATGTACACAATGCATGTGTTATTAACTGTGTCCCATGGAACAAAATGTGTTTGATATAAGGTTCATCATTACAGAGAATGATTGTGAACGTACATTTGATAGTCATCTTGATATTTTTTATTTCTGTGCTGACTTAATGGCTTTGATGCCAGAGACCGACTCTCACCATGATTCTTTATGGAAGTAAGCATTCTTACTTCACAGTGAATATCTTGATGTTGCAGAGTAAAATGGATTACATTAAGTATAGCCCATTGGTGAAATTAGCAGGAATAGAAAACCATGCTGCATTTGAGAGGCCTGTGTCTCAAATCATGAAGCCAAGATTTGGGGCCATCATGCTAGACCATGTCACATTGGACAGGAAGGTGGACTTGGGATGGGAAGGACTGGGGTCAAATCTCAGTTCTGTTACTCAAAAACTCTGACCAGTTATTTTTCATCTCTACGTTTCATTTTTCTCTCTCATAAAGGGACCAGTAATATCTGCCTCAGCTGTATAAAATAGCTGGGAAACAACAATAACAAAAACCTAGAGCCACTAACATCCTAAGATGGTGGAATGCGTTGTCCTGATAGGAAAGCCTACCATGTACCAGGTCCTCTATACACACTTGTGTTGGGTATTCCGTTTGCCCCTGTAGATCCACTTTTGCCCATCTTTGTCCTACTTAGACCCTGGTAGGACCACATCACCCAGGACCCTTTGCCCTCTGATTTCCAGTTAGGAAATATTGACAGGAGGAAAGCAAAGTGAGTGTTTATTTCTCCCCTCTCCCCATACTGGGTTGTGGTTTGACAGTGGCTCATTCTGCTGCCTGCAGCCAAGGCTCACTGCCTGGAAGCATCTCTGTCATGACCAAAGCTCTCTCCTCCCACCCCCTTCAGGCTTTGAGGGGGTATCCGCCTCCTTCCATTGCTGGCACAGAGCTGCTCCACCTTCCCTTGTTGGTTCTGTTAACCCTTCCTATACATTTGTCAGGACAACTTACCATGTCCATTTTCTATTGCTTCTATAACAAATCACCACAAATTCTGGGACTTAATACAAATTTATTATATTACAGTTCTGTGTGTTGGAAGTCTGACATATGTATCATTGGGCTTAGAGCAGGGTGTTGGCAGGGCTGCATTTCTTTCTGGAAGCTCTAGGAAAGAATCTGTTTACCTGTCTTTTCTAGCTTCCAGAGGTCACCTGCATTCCTTGGGTTATGGCCCCTTCCTCCCTCTTCAAAGCCAATAGTAGGGGTTGAATCCTCAAGTCACCTCTTTCTGACTCCCTCTCCTGCCACCCTCTTCCACTTTTAAGATTGGGCCCACTCAGATAATTTAGGATAATTTCTTTATCTCAAAGTCTTTAACCTTAAGCCAGCAAAGTTCCTGTTGGTATGTAAAGTGACAGATTCATTGGTTCCAGGGTTTAAAATGTGGGTGTCCTTGTGGGTCATCAGTCTGCCTACCATAGCTACTTTTGTTAAATTCTTTTCGATTACCCTTTTGTGCCATCTACTTCCTGCCAGGACACTGACTGATAAAGCATTGTTTAATTCCATTCCATAGAGACTCTGTGATGTAGGTATTGTTTCCACAGATGAGAAAATTAAAGATGAAAAACAGGCAACTGCATTCATATTTACCATACCAGTATTAGGTAATTTTAATGATACTGGTTAGTTTTAAAATCAGAATATCCAAAGTTATTTATGCCTGTTTGCACTAGAACTGCCCATAAAATTCCATAATTCCAATTGGCTAGGTCAAAGCATCCAGTCAACTTAGTTTTTTTCTTCCTCCTTTCTCCACCTCCAACCCACCTCTGCCATTTGCAGGAGAAGAGTGTGTTTAGTAAGTTATTGCAGCTTTGGTGTGAATTGGTTTAGTGTGTTACCTCTTAAGAGAAATGATGTGAAAGAGGAGATTCCAGGGCAAGGAGGTGTTTGCAAACCCAGCCACCTTGTCTCTTTACTTAATGTTAGTAGGTATCTTGGGCCCATGAGTCTTTCAGTCCTATCTGGTAGGGCGCTACTCCATTTTCTTACTGCTAATCCTATGTGCTGGGTGAACCAATGTAATATAGAAATCGTGCTCGTGAAAGGCAGCATAGCAGAGGAATAGTACGTGTGAACAGTCACAGCTTGGGTCTGTAGATCATGATGGTACATTTGTAGACAAACCAAGAGCAGATTCCAAGCAGGGAGGCCAGGGTCACCAAAAAACGTCACTGAGTAGATCCATGAGCCTGAAATTCCTTTAGGACTAGGGGGCATTGTCTGGATTTCTTGCTCTCCATTTTCTCAATAGCCAGAGCAAATATTCTGTAGATCTTTGTTAAATGAAACACTCAAAGAGGTGAAGCGAAAGAAGTGGTGATTCAGGGTGGTTAACCACCCTTTCCAAGGCAGAGACTGACTGTTTTTCTCTGGCCATCTTTTGCCCCTCTGAGAGTAGAACACTTAGGGTTGACAAGTATGTTGACAGCCAGAGGGAGGCAAGGCTCCTCCAGAGATACTAGCTGTTGATTTTGCCAGGGAATTTTAACTAAGGTGTTATATCGTGCTATAAGGGCACAGTGGTATTTGAACCATAAAGCTATATCAATAATACATATATAATTTACTTAGAATATCCTAGATCAGTTAGGAAGTCCACTTGGCTAACACATCTAAACCCATTCTTTGGATATTCACATAACCACTTCATCGATGTGACTTACTTCATTGAAGTCTCTGTTCACATGTTCCCTTCTCAGATACGGTCCTCCCATCCCCACTCCCACCTTACCCTAATCAATTTTGTCTCCTGGCACTCATCATAGTATGACATCATATGATAACTTTTTATTGTCTGTTTATCTCCACCAGAATGAACTTCCATGCAGCTAGAATCTCTGTTTATTTTCCTTTTCCAGTGCTGAGAACAATACTTGATACAGAATTGGCGTTCAGTGTATATTTACCAAATGCATGAATCTAATTTTGACTCTATTTGGTGACCTTCCACCAATCCATCTCCCTGAGCATCAGTTTTCTCACTTATGAAATGGGGGGTAAAAATTACAAGATAGAGTTATTTTAAAAATAGTGTGTGAGAGATCCTGGCACAGCATCTGGCCCTTAGAAGGCACTCAAAAATGTGAGTTTCTTAAATGTTGTCTGTTTTAATTATGTATGTTCTTCAGAGGTATAAGTGATTTTTGTCATATATAGATATTTAAGAAACTTGTTAATATTAATGAACTAGATATGAGTGGTAGTCATCAAATTTTACCGTTGAGACAAAATCAGAGTTGGCCACTGACCATTAAATAAAACAGTATAATGAAATTCAGTAGTTGGCAATCTTCGGCTGGTATGGCAAGAGTTGAGTGATTGACACAAGTTCTTATTTGTTAAAGCAAATTGTAAATGACCACATTAGATGACACAAGCAGAGCAATAAATGTAGAAAGTGATTTAAGACTAGTTCTTATAATGTCAGTCTTTTTCGATTTACAAATCTAAGTGGTATGTTTCTCCATAAAAAGTACAAGTTAATGCAAAATAGTGTCTCCTTAAAATGTCAAGTGCAGTGAATTACTAAGATGTGGCTGATGGTTTGTGTTTTAACCTCGAACACTCCCAGTTATTGTCTTGATTGTTACAAATAGCAGGTATGCTTTCTGACATGATTATTACTTTATTAAATAATTTTGTTTAATGACCTTATACCTCTTTCCATGTCTCTGTGATAATTTATTCATGAGGCTCATCATATTCCGCATAAAACTAGCATGATTATATTTGCACCTGAAATTTTTTTAGATTGAGATGGATGGCAAAGATCAGATACTTTAAAAAATACTTTGCTGTACTGCCCTCTGATAGCCAGTTTTACTGAATGCGAAATGTATTTACTTTCTCTTCATTGTGGCTTTCCTGGAAATAATACTCAAAAAGCCAGTGAAAACCCTGTTCACTACAGAGCAGGCTTTCAGGTAGGTCCTTCTTGGACCCCTTCCAAAAGAGTTTTGTTGCAAAAGTATCCGAATGTCTTTATTATAAGGTGATCTCTGTGGGTGTCCTAAATTATTGATCCTTGGACAGCTTTCAAGCAAGTAATAAAACATATAGCTGTTTTACCTATCTTTCATTTGGTAGCCATTCAGTAAAAGTTGGAACTGCAATGTTACAAAGTGGGGTGAGCTGTGACAAGCTAAAATGATCTTTGCTTCAAAAAGTCTCCATTAGTCTAGGGAGAAGACTGAAATGATTGACAGTGCTTATTTTTGGGAGGGTGGGTATCCTCATGTATCAAGGGCCTGACTGGCTGCATGAAATGTTCATTTCATTGTCTCTGAAGCTGTGAAATCCTGCACCTATTGAATTAAGATATTCTACTCATCGATTTTTGGGAATAAAAATAATAGTCATTTAACAAATGTCATTGGACATCCTTTGAGGGGTAAGACTGCCTGGACTCGCCCCTCTTTCAGTAATTAGTTATGTGATCTTGCCTCTTTGGTAAAATGGATATAATAACTGTAATCTACCCCATGGGGTTGTTGGGGGAATTAAATGAGTTAATATATGTAAGGCTCTTGGAACGTTGCCTGGTTCCAAGTAAGCACATCTATTAAGTGTCTTCCAAGGCACACTGCAGATCCTGCTTTCTGTATGGAGCCTTCTAGTGTCTCTGCTCTTTCTGGCTGCCTATGTGACTTCATGTCTGAGCCATATATATTTTGGAGCTTTGTTATATTTAACGTAACCCTTTCTTGATCTTTATTTTTTGCCCATTTGTCAGTCTTGCCCACACATTTATAAGATTATTAAAGGCAGGGATAGTGATCAAACATTTTTAAATCCCTCCTGTGCCCCTTAGCCAGCACAAGGCTGGCTAAGTTTTTAACTTCAGATCTTTGTTTAAAAAAAAAAAAAAATCAACTGGGTGTTGGATATTAAGGAGGGCATGTGTTGTGATGAGCACTGGGTGTTATATGCAACTAATGAATCGTTGAACACTACATCAAAAACTAATGATACACTGTATGTTGGCTAACTGAACATAATAAAAAATAAATTAAAAATTAAAAAAAAAATAACCCTCCTCTGCAAAGTCTGTTGGGGTCTTATTTTCCCATCCCTATGGAGAATTAGTGGAGTTTGGTTTGGGGTTTGTTTTGTTTTTATTTCTTTAACGTTTCTTTATCTCCTAAAACCTATTTATTTCTTTCCTCTGTTCCTTCTTTCCTCCCAGCCAAGCCAACCACCTACCCAGCTATTCAACAATTTTGTTCTTAACCTCTTGCCATGGGCCAAAAACAGTGCTAGATGTTAAGTATACAAATGGCCAACCTAGAGATAGCCCATGTTTTCATGAAGCTTATAGTATGTTGTAAACAAATAGTTGAATACTTAATTACAAATTACTTAAAAGGCTAGAAAGCCTAGAGGGAACAGAATGCTATGAATGAATAATAATAGGGACCTGCTTTAAATTGTGTGAATGAGGCTGCTGCGAGGAAGTGATGTTTAAACTGAGACGTGAAAGTTGATAGGAAACCATCATGCTAAGATTAACAGGGAGAAAGGAGGTGAGGAAAGCCATGACAGAGAGAACTATATGTAGAGAGACAAAGAGGCCTCCGTGGAACTGAAGAGGGCCAGTGCCACTGAAGCCCTGTGAGCCTGGAGGCTGACACCTCAGTGGTAGATGGTGGCAGTCCCATGGAGCCTTGTGGCCCACTCCCGGGGTGTAGATCTGACATGTCATGGAATTCAGCGGCATGGCTGAAGGGCTACACTTTCTGATTTCCATTTAAAAATGTTTCTGGTTGCTACTATGGATATTATTTTGGAGGGAGCTCATGGCAATACAAGGGGCCCTAGAGGCTATTGCAAAAGTCCATACCTCTATTACCATGTTTAACACCACTGGGTTATTTTAAAGACTGATTTACTTGGTTCTTCATGTTTGCATCACTGGGTCTTAACCTATTGCCTGACATATAGTAAGATATGTCAGAAAGCATTGTGTGTGTGGGTGGGGGGATATATGCCTAGCTTGAAAGCCCCTGCTCATGTAGTCCAGGGGGATTTCTTCTCTTGTCTGATTGTCTAAAGTGCTCCCAATACTGTGGTCATCCACTGCTGTCTCCTACTTACCACACATGGCGTGCATGCTGCCTAACTCTACAGCAGTAACCAAGTATAACATCCCCTCCTACTGAAGTGGGCCTGGGAGAGAAAATCTACTTGCTTCTCCTTGCCTAGAGGGTTGGTGTGATTCCTGTTCTTTAAGGACCTTGCCTATTAAACACAAATATGACTCTGGTCATATTGGGTTTATACTTCTCTCCACTCTACTTTCTCATTTATACTGTTTTCAGAGGATAATTTGCACAAGTTCAGAATAAGAGGTTCTGTGATAGTGCATTGGGATGAAGCAGTGATCACAAATGACAAAGATACCTGCCCTTACAGCACTTATTTTCTAAGAGCAATTGTATAAGAAGATGATGAGTATTAAGATGGGGTGGGGTAGTAAGGGAAGGAATCCTGTGGCCGGGTCACGGTCATAGAAGGTTTCATTGAGAAGGCACCATTTGAGCAAATACTTGAAGAGTGAGCTATGAGGATATTAGAGAAGGGCATTCTAGATGAGGAGAGCAGCTAGTGCAAAGGTCCTGAAGTATAGTGTGCCTAGCAAGTTAGCAGGGCAAGGAGAGGAATGAGCTAAGGTGATTGGTAGATACGATGCAGTGGAGAGACCGATGGGGAAAGGCCCCACTCTAGTAGTCCACTAGAAGGACTTAGTTTTTACTTGGAGGGTAACAGGGAACCAGGGCACAGAATCGACTAAAGGAACTACAAGTGTATTGACTGCTAAGTGCTCATTAAGTGACAGAGAGAAAACAGTCTACCACATCCATTTGTCTTAAAATTGCTGTCCCAGGTGTGGCATAGGGATTTACTGACACTGGCCTTGAATAACTATGACATATTGTCATTGCGCGGGTAACTTAATATCAGATAATGGAGTGTTGGCTCTTCTCTAATGAGGTCCCGGAGCTCCTAGTGCCTTTTAGAGAGAGGCAGGATCATGAGGAGTAGATCTGGGCAGCAGAGACTGATGATGACAAACCACCCCGAGCAGCTGGCCATTAGGAAGAGACTTTCACATCCCTGAAGCGGAGAGGCAGCCAGGGTGGTGGGTTAACAGCGGGGTCCTTGGGCCAGGCTGCCTGGCTTGGAGTCCAGTTCTACCCCTTGCAAAATGTGTGACATTAGGTAACTTAACTTCTTGGTGCCTCAGCTGCCACAACCAGGAAACGGCAATAATTGTGGTACCTCTTAGAGTGACCACGAGGATTAGTTACTACGTGCTTTCTAGACGTTTTAAATAAAATCCACATGTACTCCTGTCCTCTTGGGGGTTTTATGCATCGTACCTCCTGGCTCAAGGAAATGCGATTGCTCTCTGCAAAGCCCGATTGGCTCTTCCCTGGCCTCCTGTGTTTTCCTCTGTCTTTGGAAGGTTGATAGCTCTGCAGTTAAGCCTGATCATTCGGGGCTCTCCTCCAGTCCTGACTGAAAGTGGAACAGCAGGTTTCCTTTAAGGCGAACACCCTGTTAGAAGAAAATATGTTGGCCAAGTCATCATGCTAATTATCTAAGGCTCAAGGGAATTAATTTTCTGGTAGTCGTTGAGCTTACTGCCTTTATAAAAAATAGTTTATTAAAATAATGTGATATAAGAGAATTTATATATAAGTAATTGGATAGTGCCTAGAATAAGAATGAAGGCGTATTGAGAACTAGAGGTACAGAGTCAGTGGTCAATAGTATTGAACATATACTAATTCTTCGTAGGTTCTCAGGTTTTTGAGGGATTGGTGCTATATGATGGATGCCATGCTGAGAAGACTGTCTGGTTCTTTTCTACTCCAGAATCAAATAATTATTGAGAGATTAATGTGACCAAGTACTGAGTACTATCCTATTCCAGGTGCTTTTTATAAACTATCTCCTTGGGCGCCTGGGTGGCTCAGTTAAGCGTCTGCCTTCGGCTCAGGTCATGATCCTGGAGTCCCAGGA
>NW_027397067.1:61992063-62092011 GCF_003265705.2 Callorhinus ursinus | reverse complement strand
AAAAAAAAACTATCTCCTTTACTCCTCATTTGGTGAGGTCAACAGTATCATCTCTAGCTCACAATTTGAAGAAATCAAAGCTAAGAGATTCATACCTACAAATGGCAGAGTCAGTTTTCAGAACTTTCTATGTTTATTTCCCAAGACCCCATTCTTTCTTCTGCCCTCTCCTTCCTTGGTAGGTCAGTACTGGACATTAGGAGTCAAAGGACTTGATCTCTTCTATCTTGGTGACGTTAATGTCTCCGCGTCAGAATGTTAGATCCTACAGCCAGTATTGTAGAACTGGCCTGCGAATACGTCTCTGGGTGTATCCTATTACTGGTGCTCATTGGGACTTACAGACTTTCAACTGGTATTCAAACCAAAGGATCATCTTAGCGATTCCTATGAAGGTCTTAGCCATTCATATAAAGGTGAAAGATGAGAAAAATGACAAAGACCCTAGCTCAAAATAGAGAAATGGAAAAAATAAATCATTCGAGTTAAATATCTCCAGTTTATGTTCCTACAAAGGATCTTTTATCAGCTACTAACTTTGCATGGCTCCTTCTCAGAGGAGTGGAAGTTGCTGTTTGAGGCTGAAGAAGCGGCCATCATGAATTGGGCATCAGACAAATCACAGAATCAGACTGTGCTCTGCCTTGGGTCTCAAACTCATCCAGGTGAGGAGAGAGGCCTGCTGAAGTGTGCAGGTACAGATAGTGATGTGTCTAGGTGGGAGCCAGTTGATGACAGGTTCTCCAGGAGACTTGCATTTGTATCATTGCCTGCAGTTGGGCAGAAGCACAGAGCATTGCTCCAGAGCTGGCAGAGAACCACTTGAGCTAGAACAAATGCCATTTCTGAGCACTAAGGTTTCCTGGCAGAAATCTTTGATATTTGATGCTTCCAGAATGGGGATGAGGGCACAGAATAATTTTGGTATTTATTTTTAGTAATTTTAAGAACACGCCTAGTATTGTCTTGTTCCTAGAGGCACCTGTTCAGATTTGGTGAATGGGGAGAGAAATAATGTCAAGCCTCTTCGGTTTCCTTCCCTCTCACTTGGAAGCCCCTCCACATGATTTCCATCCATTCCTTGTGTATTTGTGTGATGGTAATATAAGCCATGGACTGGGCTGAACTGCAATCTGGGAGCTTTGGAATTGTTGGAGGGTCTGGCAAAATTAAAGGTGTCTTGCCTTTCTGGGCTAGACTCTACTTAGATCCTTTATCCCCGTAAAATGAAAATTTCAGGCACCAAGGGACAGAAGACATCCAAAACACATTCATTCTTCCTTTTTCCCCCAAAAAAGTAGAGTGCCCAGCAAAACCCAGAAGTTACCCCCACAGTTGCTGGCCTCTCTGCATCAAGGTGAGAGTCTTCCTCTATCTGCATGGTCCAGGACAGGAGAATGGGGTTGGTTCACCCAGGCTTTGGGGAGGGTGGCAGAGGGCACACCTCCGACATGCAGCTAAGACCGTGCCATCCCCAGTGGATGGTCATTCCAGTGTGGGGACATGTTTTGAGTCTACTTTTCACTCTCCCCAGGTCAGGAAATGTGGACCACTGGTGTCAAGTCACAGTTGTCTTGATGCTTTGGGAGCAGGTGTAATAGTGACACCCAGACAGAGCCTTTGCACACCAAATGGCAAATGTTTTATACCTGAATTATTTCTACAAAGGGGAAGGACTTTTCACAGGAGGCTTTTAAATATTATATTGTCTCTGCCCACCTTGTTGCAGATTCAGTTCATCTTCTGGGAAGGGCTGTTAGGAAGGGAAGCTCCAAGCAGTGCCTTGCCGGAGAACATTGAATAACTTGTTAATTCGTCAACCCCATCAGCTTCTTATGAGAAGTGGAAACCACATGTTGATGTTAGTGGACTTCAGAAATTGGGATTTTCCCAGAAGTCTTCTGTAATCAGACTTAGCTGTGTCTTCCTCTTTTTGCTTCCCTGATAGCCAGTTTGACATCTAATAAGCCCATTAGCATTAATTAATTAATCCAACAAATGTTAGTGAAGTGCCCCTGAGAGGTAGTAGATCATGGAGGCTAAGAGTACAGAGCAGAGCTAGGCTGCCTGGGTCTAAGACCTGGCTCTGCAATGAGCTACTTACATGGTCTGGTCAAGTAATCATTCTCTGCCTCAGTTTCCACCTCCGTAAGTTAAGATCTATATCATTGGGTTGATGGGAGTGGTAAATATATCAAAAGCACTAAGAACAGTGTTTGGCACGTAATAAACACTGCCCGGGAGTTTGTTGGATGATGGTGATGATGATGGTATCATTGCTGTGAGGCTGAGAGTAAAAACACATTTCTGTTATCAAGTGGCTAGTGATCTTGGGTGAGGGTACAAGTCAGTCAACAGTTTCATCACAGACGGTGCTGTGTTTGGACAGAAACACAGAGGAGACTTGGTATGAGGTGATGGAATTAATGTCAGAGGGCTCAATGTGCCGACCACATCTTGGGCAATAAACAGAGGTTAGCAGGGAGGAGAGCAGTGCCTTCCAGTAGGAGAACCACACATGTGCAAACAAGTTGGAGAATCCCAGCTAATTTGGTATGGTTGGTGAGCACATGGGGCGTAGGTGTGGGAGGGATGAGAGCTTGAATTGGAGAGAAAAGTAGTAGCCAGACCACAAAGGGTCTCCTCATCGTTGGGTTTCATCTGGAAGGTCTAAAGCAGGAGAATGACAGAGCCAGCAAACGAAGGAACTGAAAAACAGGTGAAAACGTCAGTAACTCTTAAAGCATTTTGAGTTTCCTCATCTTTAAAATCGGGGACTGTGGGACTGCTGGGTGTTGTGGACAGAATGTTCTCTTTTTGGATTCTCTATCAATAAGGCAGGGAACATGGCATTCTCACGTAGGAAAATACATATGAAAATAAATGTAAAGGAAGAGGCTACTCAGAGGTATGGGTGGAGTTTAGGAAACCAACAGGACATGGTGAGGGGTAGCCATAGAAGGGAGCCTGAGGGACATGAGGCAACAGTGTGACAGAACCTGGTTCCGAGCTGAAGCCCTGGACGAGGGGCTGCTAAGAGAGGGCAGAGAGGAGCGAAGAGTCCGCTGGGACTTCTGGAACGGGTGGGGAGCAAGATACTCTTTCCCACATACTGGTGGCCCCCCATCACTCACCCCCACCAGAAGCAAGAGAGTGGTGTGTAGAGGTCAGGAAAATGGGACGGACAGACCATTTGAGACTATAGGAAGTCTTTTTTTTTTTTTTTCTGTCAAAATCCACTGTAAGGAAATAGCTGTGGATACCTAAGATTGGAATTCATGAAATCTTTCAAACCACCTTTCTATTCCGAGTCAGAAAGTTGTACAAGACTATTACCAGCTACTTTCTTCTATTGGAACATTCTGATGGGAAACCACAGAATAAGTACAGTAATTCTATCTCCTCTCTCTTTATTGAAACTCATCTGTGCGACAGACTCTTGAGACTTATCACCCATTCTTACAACAATCTGGAAGATGCTTTGTATCAGTCATACTTTACAGATAAGGAAATTGAGGCAGTGATTTTCCAATGACACTGCAGCTGTAAGTAATGAATTTGGGATTCAAACTCAATTTGGGTTTTTTGTTTATACCCACGGTCTTTAGGCAATAGGGGTCCTTTAGATAGGTCTAGCACCCTCCTTTGCAGAAGATACTGGGTACCTGGGTCTCTATCTCTAACAACACTAACAACAAAACAGAAGCAACAGATACATAGAACCAGGGGTAAGTTTGATGGACACTAAACCTGAGCATCTTAAGGAAGAGTTATTTTTTGTCTGTTGCAGTGTTGGCTTTGTAACAGGATTTTTCTGAGACTCTTTCTTGCAAATGCTTTCCGAAGTGACATACTGGTTATAATTTGGTGCCGTGAAACATTTCAGTGGAATTATTGCTTTAGCCATGGCTTTAATACTATTTTGATGCAACTAAAATTTGTGCAGCACAGTATAAGAATAAATTGCTCCATGTTTGGGACTGTCCTTCTGCTCTCATCCAAAATGGTGGTGGCTAAAAGTCCTTACTGCAGACTAGGTAATTGAATAATTTGTATACCAAATTAAGGTCCAAATGATGCTTTTAATAGCATAATTACTCATAATATGAAAAAGGTCAGCATTCACTAGTAATTATCTATTCTCTATAATTTTTAAAACATGAAAAAAATGCTGTGGCCAGCACATCCAAAGGGGAGAAGGCACTGTAAAACATCCTTGGTATGAGAGAACCATGCTTTATTAAATTAGTAATTTCATTTGAGAGACACAATGTATAATTGATCAGCTAATTTGCCCGAAGCCTTTCATTTAAATGCTGTATTTCACAAATTCTTAAATGCACATTTTCACATTTCCAGAATCTGGCATCATCGTGTGACATAGTTTCTTCAGCATCTTTTTCTGTCGTAGTGGTACATAAAATAAATGCACATCTTAAAATCAGTGGCATCTTAGATCCAATGAAATAAGCATTCAGACCTTTTTCTTTTAATGTTTTCTCAATGAGATATCCCTGAAACACCAAACACCCTTTGGAAGGAGCTATTGCCAAAGACTAAATTCACATATTCTAATAGAGTCATTTTTCTGATTTATATCATGTGCCTTTTCTGGGTGAGACATTGCATTAGTACTTTATAGTAGTA
Organism: Callorhinus ursinus; assembly: GCF_003265705.2. Taxonomy (NCBI): domain Eukaryota; kingdom Metazoa; phylum Chordata; class Mammalia; order Carnivora; family Otariidae; genus Callorhinus; species Callorhinus ursinus. The sequence goes on along the minus strand of NW_027397067.1, from coordinate 62,087,364 downwards.
ATAATCGCAATGATAAATAGTATCTTCTGCATTTGGATAGTGCTTTATAATTTTAAAGGGGCTGTTGCATGCATCATCTTATTTATTCTCAGAGTTACCTTACAAGATAGCCATCATTTCTACTTTCAGGCTAAAGAATCAGTGACAGACCTTCTAAAGTTTAGGTGATTTCACTAAGATTATCTAGGTCACTGTTGACAGAGCCAAAACCTGGGGCTTTCCACTCCAAGTCCATCCTTGAGAGCAGGGGCTTCTGAAGCAGCAGGCCTATGTCTAACTGCTGCCCTGCACTCCAACTTGTTGGTGACCTGTTTTTTGTTTTTTGTTTTTTTCTTCTTCTTATGTTTCAGCATCTAGGCAACCTCATTTCTCATGTTAACTTCTCAATTGCATAAGTAATACATGAACCTAAACTCACTGTTTAAAAAAATAGTAAGTAAAACATGGAGTAAAAAGTGATATATCCCCAAACCACAGTCCCTTTTCTAGCATATACTGTGTGTATGTAAATAGCTTTTTAGAATAATTAGAGTTCTATATGTAGTGTTTTGTGATTTGCTTTTCTCACAGTACATCTTAGAGATTTATTCATTCAATAAATATTTACTGTTCTCAGCACTGAGAAATCCTCATGTCAGTATATGTACTTGTACCTCTTTTTTTAAATTGAGAGGGAACATCCCATTCTATGTATTTACCTTAATTTCTTAAAGCATTTCCTTGTCACTGGATAATTTGACTTGTTTCCAATGTAATTTCAGTTACAATGCTAGAATAAAAATAGAATAACTCTAGCACATACCAGTTTGTGAGGTCCGAACACTTGTGGCTAATTCCCTACATGGTGGGCTAGAGGATACTTTTAGTTGATTTTACCTAACTGTTCACAGAGGAAGCTGAAAAAGTGGTATGTCAGAGTGAGCAGACTGAATCTCCATGAACTTCTCTATTTTTTTTTTTTTTATTTGTAAAAGAGGGGAAACAAAAACCTCATAGGGTTCTACTGGAAATCCTATGGAGTAAGAATTGAAGCAAAGTAATGATAGCCACCCTGCAGGATTTCACCCTCTTTTGTGGACAAGATAGAGCCACAAAAAAGTACACAAGACAACAGTAAATTCCGAGGGCATCTGGATGACACAGGCAGTTTTAAAGGTCAGAGGAAGAAAAGAGGACTTCTGGCTGCCATGGGTTGGAAGGACAGAAGAATGAGTTGTGGCCTGCTTGCTGGATGGATAGAAATGCACCAGGCTGCAGCATTCTGGGCAGAAAGAATAGTGTGGACAGAGGCAGAGAGAGGGGAGGAGTGTTGGCAGGTGATTGTCAAAGTCCAGCGGAATCCTATATGGCATCATGGAGCCACAGCCTCTCGCCAGATTAAAACTGGAGCTTTCTGTCTCATTGGTCATGCAGCAAGATATGACACTTTGCTTTGTGTGCCCGGGTTGGCCATTGTATTTTGTTCCCCACTTCTCTGCAAAGTTACAAGAATTATACACGTATGGGTAGGCTGCCAAAAGTCCTGCATATTCCTCTAGTAAGGAATAGTGTTCATAAAAATTCTAGTGATAGAGCCGGAACTAGAGAAAAAAGTCTTGTTTATTGCCTTTATGAAGCTACATTTTGGTTCAACTCACCTGAACTGCCCCGTGCCTAGCATTCTGCCAGGTACTTCTGAGGAAACGAGAGGACAGAGAAGAGTAGAGGGGAGGAGAAGGTTATGAAACTCTGAGCCCATGAAACTAAAGCTTTCATATTAGAAAGAGAATATTGTTTTCGATCAACAAAGCCCTATGAAGTACCAAGTACCTCACCCGATCTCCCTTGGCAGTGGGTTGTTTTCTAAAGGCATCTCTGAGCCAATGGAAATAATACCAGGGTAGTTGAAGGACATGTTGGCATTTTTTAAAAAGATTTTATTTTTTATTTTAGAGAGAACACAAGCGGGAGGAGTAGCAGAGCGTGAGGGAGAGGGAGCGGGGGAAGAAAGAATCTCAAACGGACTCTGCACAGAGCCTGTCTGGGGCTCAGTCTCACCACCCTGAGATCATGACCTGAGCCTAAATCAAGAATCAGACACTCAACGAACTGAGCCACCCAGGCACCCCACATGTTAGCATTTTTAAAGAGGATGCTCCTGCCACTAGGAGTGGATTTTTTGTGAGCATGTGAGGATGGGAAGGTTTACAGAGGCAGTCGGCAAAAACCCATCTGTCCCTGTAGTCCATGTTTACCACCTGGTAAACCTGCCAAAGATCATGATGATGTACTTCCTGGTCTACTTGTTGTAGCTGTTGGCCCACCATTCACTACCATTCCATACTGTTAGGATTTGGGGCTGGGTGTGCGTGTGTGTGCACTTCCTGTGCTAGGGTCCACTGCTATATGTTATCATTCACTGATGGCCACATTTGTACTATGGACATACTGTCATGTAAGAGCTGTGGCTTACAGGCAATGGGATTACCAGAAGAGAAAAAGGTGGAGCCTTGTAGCAGAACTCGGTCTCCCACTGAACCAGCGTGGTGTCACCCTGGCCTCTGTCCTTAAACTCTGGTGGGGCTCAGAAAGCCCAAAGTCTTGTGATCTCCTCAAAGCCTTTTGGGTTTTGAATTGGAAGAGATGTCTTGGTGATTTGAATGTGTAGTCTAAACAGCAACACTGAATCATAAATACATTGACCCTGTCATTAATAGATAGAATCCTGCCCCATGAATTATGGTCTGAGATAAAAATGCAGATCAAACAGATCCTTACCACCTAGCATAGTTGGCCTATGCCAAACTGGTTAGGAGCTGCTTGAGCCCAAGGCTGTCCTAGATGAGATGTCCAAGAAGCCTCTAAGGTGAGTGGCTGCCACCTAGATGTCTTGATACTGTCTACTTTTTCCTGAGTCTTCATTGCAGCAAAAATCCCAGCCATATGTTCTTCTGCTGGGGAGCACACAGGTGGTTCTCCCACTTTTCTAACTGAACCTGAATCAGAGATCCTAACTTTAAAGTCGAGGTAGCACAGCTTTTGAAATATAAAACAACAAAAACAATAATGGAAATCGAAATAAACTTTTATACAAATTTTTCTATGGAATAGGTGTTACTCCAAGCACTCTACATCAGTTATACCACTTAATCCTTCAACAATCCTGTGAGGTGTATGTACAGTTACTTGCACTTTACCAACAGGGAGCCAGAGACATGCTAAGATGATGCTCTGGGTCATCCAGCTGTTGAGTGATGATTTGAGCCCAGGCAGTCTGACTTTAGTATCCCCAGGTTATAATTGTTGATAAGGGCTCAAAGTGGCCTAGAAGTAGCCATGTGGACAAAGTATAGACAGGGCACAGCATCATGTGATGACTGGCCCATTGTCTCTGAATAGATCACTCAAGAAAATGCAGTCCTGTCATTTCTGTCCCTAGCAGCCTGGTGTCGTCTTCTGTGATTCCTACTAGGAATCATTGATTACCGAAAATGGTTTGTGAAGCAATCCAATTAAGTGAGCCAAGAATTACATGTCAAGTGTTACCATCTTTATTTGCTTATGTCAAGTGGAGTCAGAGCCCTTCTGTGATCAGCAAAGCAAGTGTAAAGTGGTTGATTAATTTCCTTTAAGTTTCGTCAAAATTTGTGGGCAGGGAATCTAATTTTCAGTTTAATTTTCCTTCCTGACACACACATTCCGTTCTTTTTTTTTTTTCTTTTTCCCAATTACTGCTAGCCAGAACACATCATTTGTAGTTTTGCTTTACTTGAGTGTTGGGTTAATAATATTATTCTGGATCCTTCTCCCTTCTTATGTCTAAGTAATTTGTGAAGGATGACCAGTTACAGGCCTCCTTAAATGGATGTCAGCCATTTTGCAGAATGTCTGAAAAACAAAAGATTTTTTTTAATTTGTTTTTGATGTAGTGTTCCATGATTCATAGAAAACAAAAGATTTTTATTAAATTGACTTTTAAAATATTTATGCTTCCCACACTGTAATTGTGGGGGGGGGCTAATTTTTTTTTTAAGATTTATTTATTTGACAGCAGGAGAGCAGAGGTAGGGGGAGCAGCAGTGGGAGGAGGAGAAGCAGGCCCCCCACTGAGCAGGGAGCCCGATGTGGGTCTTGATCCCAGGACCCTGGGACCATGACCTGAGCTGAAGGCAGTCACTTAACCGACTGAGCCACCCAGGTGCCCCCGTGGCTGATATTTGTATGTGATCTGCTATATGCATATTTTGGGCTGGAAATACAAAGGTGATAAAATTCATACAGCTTCAGTTTTGTCATATATAAAAAGGAACTCAATAGATTTATTTCCTAGAAGTCTGATTAAATTACATGATATTTGTAATGTCTTAGTCTAAGTACTCAACAAATGTTAGTTAAGACCACAAGACTTCAGGGTTGTCTTGGCTTTTGACAAGCTTTTGGCTTTTGGGACTTGGGACCATCTGCCCTGGTGCGAGACCTCCCTTTGATCTCCCAGCTCTCACACCTGTGTTGAGACTCCTGCATCCTCTTTTCATGTTGCCAGTACCTGAACTGTGCCTATTTTCAATCCTATACCTAGATTTTGTCCATAGAAACACTGTGCCAGGTCTTAACTCTGAGCTCTGCATTGGAGTGTTTGCTGCTTTCTCCTTCTTAGTGTTGAAGAACAGTGATGTGAGATGGAGAACCTCTTTAATTCCTCTTCCAATCTGCTTCTTCCCCTTTAGTTATCATTAGGTGACCAGTGAAACCTCTTTTGTAAAGTAGATCCATCCTGGAAAACTAGGGGTGTGCATGGGGGTGACCAACTCATCATCCTGTATTTAACTTTCAAAGTCTTGAGTGCCAGGAAATACCTACCCAACCCACCCCACCCAAGGGATTTTTTTTCCCCCAGGATGGCCTCAGTTTTAAAACTGAAAAGGCCAGCTTCCAGGAACCTCCTTGGTTCCAGGCAAACAGATTGTTATTTACCTTAGGTGTGGAAGACCTAGGCAGTCACAAATGCATACCTCACATCTTATTTGTATATAATTATTTTGCCATAATTAAAAATGGAAATGAATTATTCCCTTTGAAATACAATAACTGCCTTCAAAGTTCTTTCAAAGGTGAAGCTGTTTATTACCTAGCTCTCCTAAGGGCAGCACCTGAGGGAGTCATGAAGGATGCAGATCTTATCCTCCATTTTGTATGTATTTGAAGCCATGTATATTTCTTCCTCTCTGGTTAAAGATTCTGGAGATTCTGTAGGACTTTTCAGAATAACAAGATAATAAATTAGAAGTCTCTTTTATTGATTTAAAGTAAGAATGATAACTGGCAAGCAGGCAGACTCTTTGGGTCAGCTGATCACCCTTTGTAAGCCCTTATTAAAAAAAAAAAAAAGTCAGCCTAGAAAATCAAATAACTGTAAGAAGGTTGCTTATTAATCATGGTACCAGAGCAAAGGAAGTTGAATAATCATATTAGAAAGCCATCAAGTTTTATGAGTTCCACTCCCCGATCTGAAAGCATATGTCAATTCTCAACCCTGTCTATGAAGTATAATAATTACTTCCTAGGTCTGTCCCCCACCCCCCACGATTCCAGTTTAACTTGATTGGGGTAGATCTCTGACATTGCTCTTTTTATAAAAAAAAACTCTCCAGGTTATCCTAAATTTATCCAGGGTTTTAGCCAAGGATGTAGGGAACCTTGTCCTCTGCCGATATGTGGGACCCTCTCGATAGTGGGTAGTACCAAAGACATGGAAAATCATGTACTTGGCCTCTGCTTTAACTCCATGAAGATCAAACCATTCTGTTGAGCAAACGATAACATCCATGACTTTCTGTTTGTAATTTCCTGGGGGAAGCTCCACATTATCTCAACAGGACGGGAGGATGTTTCCAAACTATTTCTCATGGTGGGATAAAGTTTTGAGTGTCCATTTAAAATTGATTAATATTAGCTCCAGTTTTAGATAATGCCATTTGCAAATCTTGCCCCCAAAGTTTAGAAGGGCAGACCATGGGAGTCTTTAAGAGGCACAGTATTGCTCAAAATAAAGAAACCAAAATAATACCAAATAGAATTGTTCATGTGTATCCTTTACTGCACTTTCAAAAGACTTTCTTTGTTCCTTCTTGACTTTGGATGCTTCTGGGAGAAGCCTTTTATTCTTAACTAAATCGTCAACATTCCCCTGGTTAGACTCCAAATTAATACCATTTTCCCAAATATAAATAGCCCTCTATTTAATCTGATTCTTTCCCTGGTTCTTATTACGGTCAACTGCTAATACCCTTTCTCTGGAGCCGCTTTTTCTCGGAAGTGTTCTCTGTCGTGGTTCTGATCCAACTTTCATGGGCCAGTGGAAATACAAAGTTGTCGTGTCCTTGCTATTTCTCATCTGCAGGTTTCTTCAAGGTAAATGGTTCAGTCGTATTATACTGTTTTGCAGCACGACCAAGATAGGTTCAGCAAAGTTAACTCCATGACCTATCATAAATACAAAGCAAGTGCATTTCTTTGCAGTGGTTATTTGAGGCCACTTCTTCCAACTTTCCTTTATTTATTTTTATTTTTTTGGAAGGCCAGCGGGTGAAGGGCAGTGTATAATTGAAGGATCAGCTGAAATCCTAATCCTTTTAGCAGTATTGTTGCTCTTTAGGGCTTCTCCTGTAAACTGCCTCTGAAATATATTTTTTTTAGATGTGGAAACTCAGACATAGTCTCCTAGAGAGATTAAACAACCTCCCCAAGGACATTCATTGCTAGTCAGAGGTTGATCCAGTAATCTAATTAAGGCCTTATACTTCCAGCAGTGTTGCCAAAACCACACTTTTTCCTCCTCCCCCTGCCAAACCCAGTAATTGAGTATGATGACTTGCCTGGCCCCTTGTCCTGGAATCCCTCTGATGCCCACAGCTGAAGCCATCTGACCACATTTAAGGGTTCTTCCCCAGGCCAAGGGTGTAGGATTATTAGTGGTTGTTAATCAGAGGGAATTTGAGGAATCCTCTTCAGGAGTTAGGCCTTGCTACTAGGGTTTCTTTGGGCTTGACCTTTGTGGCAGTGACACAGCCCCATGTTGGAACCTGGTCCTGGTAATAAATAGGATGACCATTCTTTTCCTCTTGGTTGGATTCTCCTGTTTGTCCTTCAATCCCTGTAAGAGTAGGGTGCCCTGTCTTGGTGCCTGGCCTACTTTCCCATAGTCCATCTTCTTCTGTGAGCCTCTGCCAGGAGGTGGGAGCCCTGCCTTCTCCTGCCCACTCACCACCTGCTCGCCTTCCCACGTGACACTGGCATATGCATGTGCCATTCCTCCCTGTGACTCCTGGATAAATCCTCACCTTTATTCCAGACCTCCTGGTCTGTTAATGCTGCCTACCTGAGCCAGTGTGTCTCGCCGTACACCCAGCACCTGTGCTGGGCCTGCCTTAATCCGTGCATCTACGTTCAGGGTTCCAGTCTTACCCCAGCACCTGTGAGGTTCCAGTTTCTTGGCCTGGAAGGGAGCCATACATTCTCTATACCAATTGAAGATTCTGTCTGCACTCAGCACTTTCCTCTACTTTCCATTTATTTCTTGTAGGACTTAACCTTTTATTCTGGCCTTTGTGGGTAGCCAGAAATTGCTTATTGCATTTCCAAGGGACGTTAGGCCTCTCTGCTTTTGATTTTTGTAAATTGTCCTCATATCTCATTTCCTTATTTTCAACTGTGCTGTAAAATTTGGTTTCTTTTTGTTCTTCTTTCTTCTTTGATTTCCTGGAGGGTTCTGTTTGCTTTATCTTTTCACTGCATTGATCTAGCCAGCAGTTAGATGGGTAGATGGACAAACAAACATACCAACTTTCCACTCACTTCCTTTCTAATACCATATGGCTGCCACACTCAGCATCTGGTACATGTGAAACAGAATGATACGTCTTTGTGTTTTGTCACTTTCCCTCCACAGTCCCTTAAAATGTGGTTAACATTCAACATATGCCTATTGTTAATAATAAAGCAAAAACTATTGTCAAATTCAGGTTTGGTGTCAGAATGAAGGAGAGCCTTGTACAGGTCCACCAGAATAACCATATCCTTCACTGTGTAGGAAGAGAAGCAAGACAAGGCTATTAAAATCTCTGAAAATAATGTCTCTAAAGGAATCCCATTATCAGATGTACACATAGTCCTGAATTGCAGTATTTGAAAATATTAAAAATGAGAGAAATTTGAAATAAAGCAGCCTTAGGAAGGGACAGACATGGGACTAGAGTAAAGTTGGGTTCATTTAATCCAATATACCCCAAACTGACAGAATAAATACAGGTATTCCACAATTTTTTAAATCCTTATAGATGTTGAAGATATTTCCAAGTTTCCACTATTGCAAATCCCATAGCAGTGCACACCTGTTTATGCTCTCTTATACATATGGATGTGTGTTTTTTCAGGATAGAGACCTTGAAGTGGAATTACACATTATAAACTTCTAGAAAAACGTTAATTTGCACTTGGATAAAGGCAAAACTAGCCTAAAGGCAAATTTCCCACTGAATATTATCAATCTTCTCCATGCTTGTATATTTCTTGAGTGAAAACTCATTCATGGTTTTCCTTTGCACATCTTTTTCTGAGGGAACACTGTGCAATCGTTGAAAATGGGGTGATTCTATATGTTTTAGGGTGGCAAATATCGCTAAACCTCTTAAGTAAGAACAAGTTGGGAAAAACAAAGCATATGGTACTGTCCCATATTTAGGAGTGGGTAGGGCTCATAGAAAACTATATATTCCTATTTTACATATATACATGTGTAAACTACATTGAAAAGGAAATGTGCACAAAGTGTATTCTGTCTCTCAAAGTGATGATAGTTTCTACCCCTGCTGAGAAGAATGAAATTGGGAAAACTAGTATGAAAAGAGTATATGTGGCTCTTTATTATACATCTGTATTGTTTGAATTGTTACAGTGAGAATGCATTCATGAATTACTGTGTATAATTTTAAAAATTAAAACATGCATAGTATAATATTTTCTGTCTTTAAGTATCTGAGCCTTTGTTAAGTGACTGCTGGAATAATAAATTATATAAAAGGAAACATTTATATAATCAACACTCACTATATGGCAGACCTTGTATTGAAGCTGTGAAGGATAGAAATGATGGCTAGAACTGTCAGTACCCTTGAAATGCTCATGGTTCTGTGTGGGAGCAGATATTTAGACATATAATTAAGCCTCACTGGGAAAGGGACTCTCATTGGAGAATGTTGCCAGGAACTGTGGGAATAAGGTAGGGGAAAATTGGGGAAATCCTCCAGTGAGGTTTTGTTTGTTTGTTTTGTTTTGTTTTGCTTGGGGCTTGAAATGTGTGCAGAAATTCTCCAGGTAAAAATGGTGGAAGTGACCTCCTAGCAAGATGAAACATGATGTGCGAGGGCACAGAAGCGTAAAAGGGGCAAATGTTGATATGGTTGGAGAGAGAGTTCGGGGGAAATGATGGGTGACGAAGCTATGCTGGATACCAGTCATGTCAGGTTTGCCAGATGGGGCTGTAGAAATGGGTCTCTTTCCCCTTTGCTCCACCAGCAGCCTGCCTAGCGCAGTTGGAGAGACCGTGTGAGTGTGTGCAGGCAGGCATCCCTACAATGTCTGGGAACAGCACTGTATCAGTGTTCATGGTGCCATAATCCCTAGTCTATCCCAGCTGTTCTTCCATCCTGTACATTTCCTTATCAATAGGATTTCTCAGTTGGCTGGTTTCTTTTTTTCATCACATTAATATCCTCATGTGGCTCTGTCCTAAAAACGCCCCCTGTTGGTTCGGCCTCCCCTCTGCCTCCATGTTACCTTCACTCCTGCAAGCAGCAGACTGGGTGCCTTCCAGTGGGAGCCCAAGTCACCCTCTGCATATTTCTGTCTTGGACCTCTACCACAAACTACCCTCACCGAATTCTCTTTCTCTCTGTTCTTCTCTTTTAAAACCCTTGGCCTCAGCCCTGATTTTTCATCTTTCTGTCCCCAACAGCACAGTGCCTGGCATATAGTAAATGCCTAATACATGTTGAATAAATGAATTGAATAAATGAATCTTCACTCCATTTAATGGTGGGTTGTTGATGGTTAGTGTGTATTTTTACACCTGGCCCATAAAACAGTGTGTCATGTGTGCTTATTGGACAGTGTAATTATGTGGTTATAGGATGATGTAAATCATAATTCATGGAAGAAAAAGAGTAATGATTAGATGGAGCATTTGGGAGGCACAGTATCCTTTGAGAATTCCAAGCAGATTGGAGGCCATGATATTACTGGAAAATACATTTCTTTTGTAAAGTGGAAGTTTTTCAATAAAATCAATGTTGTAAAACAATTTTAATTTTCATATTCTCATGCTGAGGTTCATATATGTTAATTTTGTAAAAAAAAAAACAAAACAAAACCTCTAACTTAAAAAAATACCTCCACCTTGTATCAGTTTTCATTTTACAGACTAGTTGTCATATGAAATAAACCTGCCCACCACATCTGGAAGAGCGCTATCCATGGTTCCCATCGCCTCTGTCCTGGTCCCAAGCTCTCCCTACCCAGCTTTATTCATGGCACTTGCCACCATTTGTTGACTTACTTAGTGTCTGTCTCTTATGCTAGAACATATACCATGTGTGAGCAGATGTCTTCGTTCTTCCTTACCAGTGCATCTCAAAGTGCCTTGCATGTAGCGGATTCTTGATCAAATATTTCTCTAATGGATGATTCTTCTAATTAGTCTAAGAAAAAAGCTATCTGACCATTTGCCTTCTGCCTGATATTAAAAATTCATCATATTTTCCTACTTTAGTTTTCTTCTTTCAGATTTCTGGGAGTTAGCAGGTTCCACTTACTCTGTAGATTTAAAAACCTTTGCATGCACCTGACAAAATAGTCATCCATAGTTATTAATAGTTGTTTGCTTGTTTAAAGCAGCTCTTAAATAATTTGAATTACAATATGCAGAGGCATTCACCTGCTCTCGATGCTGCCCTTCTGTCCAGTCCTTCATCATCTGGGTGTACAGTTGTCTTGTTCAAGGTAGAAAATAAAAATGTAGAAGTGCGACTGACTACATTAGCCGTAAAAATCAGAACACTTTGCAAATAGGAACTGCAAAGCTAATGGGATAAATTATAAATTATTTGACACCTTTCCTGTGTAGCAGATTTTTTTTAAAGAGCAGTATATTAATACTGTAAAAACTAGAGCCATGAACTGAACACACACACACACACACACACACACACACACACACACACACACACAGCTGGGGACTTAACTATTTGCTTTGAACAATGGGGCAAACCGAGCATGAAATTAAGTGTTGGGCACATTAAATCTACAGATTTTAAACTTTTTATATGGTCACTTTTCAATGAGTAATAGTAACTTGAAAACTAGTTTGACTCTAAAAGGAATTATGGAATAAAATACATTTGATGAGAAGAAATAATATGATTGAAAGGGTAGCTGAGAGAGAGGCTGGAATTGCCCTGCTTGCAGTATGAAGGATTTCTGCTGCTTCATAATCAATAATCCCAAATGACTCTGAAGGGCTCCACTGATGTATAAAAGGTACAGAAAATTAATGTAATGGAGGAACAGAGAATCAGTGGAAAATTAGTTTGGAATCCTCTTCTGGGCTTTTCTTTAAAGGATCATAAAAATGTCCTGCACTCAATTCTCTCTGGTCTGTATATCAAATGTGTAACCCAGATATTTTTATTATTAAGGTAATGTGCTTTCGAATCAAAGAGGTCAAGAAATGCAGAAGATACCTTTGAACCTCCAGCCTCTTTCTGCACCTGCTGAGAATGCCAAATGGCTAAACATTCAGAATTAGGCCCCGGAATAGAAATGGGAAAATATTGTACATGGAAAGGCAGAGAATGAAGGTTTTTTAATTTAAAAACCTGTGTAAATTCAAGGAAAAATGGAAATGGAATGAAAAAATGAAAAGGGGAGCTTATTAAAAAGGAATAAACAGGAGATAGAAAAAAATGGAAACCTGAAAGAGGATTTTCAATGATGATTTGTGGGGAAATGCAGTTTTAGTTCAGTGGGGAACGTGTACTTGTGCTGTATCGTTCAGTGTCATTATTCATTCCCACAGACTCTAGATGATGCTTGTTGAACGGGAGAGTTTTTCTGGTTTTGGATTTGTTCAGCACTTCCATAGGAAACCAGATTTCATTTCCACAAATAACATTCATGAGCCGAGTAGGCATTGCTCAGTGAGAATTCAAATGTCTGTTTATGGCCCCCAGTGATCCTCCCTGGAGGAGGTTGGAAACCACACAGACCCAAAAGACAAGACATATTGGAAGAAAGAATGAGCAAATGAAAATGCTTCTCTTGGCCAAGGTGTGTGTGTACTGATTGGGAGCTGTGATTCATGTTCACTTGGGTATTTGTGGCCAGAGAGAATGTGGAGATTTTGTTCACAAAAATAAAAAGTGCCAGCTTCATGCCTGGATCTTAGAAATGACCAGAATATGATGGCATGTTTCCTTTCATGCTGTTTTCTGGAAAAGAACCATAAAATGGAAGCTATCAAATCCTTTGCATTTTTTCTGTCCTCTGGGTAAATTCTGCCACTGGAAAATAACTAATGTGGTTTATTATGTACCTGCCAATGAATATGTCTAAAAATATGTTTTAACCCTAATTTCCACCTGACCCACACTTCTTCAATGACAAGTAGTAGTAGGAGTAATGGGAGTAGCAACTGTAGCAACAGCTGAAGTAATAAAAACAATAGGAGAGACTACTGTTTATTATTGTGGACTAAATGACATGTTTTGTATTTTCTAATCAAATCATCATAGAAAACCTATGAGATAATATATTATCTCCCTTTCATTCATGATGAAGCAGAGACTTGGAGAAATCAAGTCACCTGCTTAGAATTAAATGGCTAGTCAGTAGAAAAATCAAGATGCAAACCTAGATCCCTGGAATTCCATTTTAGCAAAATTAGGCTGAGTGCCCATTCACAATGTCATGCAGTCTCCCCTACTTAATCTCTTGGTTTGTCAGGCTTATATTTGTGGGTACAAAATTATTCAATACCCCACACATAATATAGTATCCAGGAAATATATTTGAATGAATGAAAAGGGAAGAACCCTCAATCTTCAAATTCAAATGCACAATACTGCTCCTGGGCTTTGCAGGTTGCTTCATTGCTTCCAGTTGTCTTAGCCCAAAGCCTTGCTCTACTGGGACAGGAAAAGACACAAGGAGGATTTCTAGTTTCTGGTCGAGTATGAGAGAAGCTTGGAAGTTGCTCCTCTGTCCTAACAAGTAAAAAATTGAACAAACTGAAAAATCAGTAATTCTTTTATTTTATTTTATTTTATTACGTTAGTCACCATACAATACATCATTAGTTTTTGATGTGGTGATCCACGATCCATTGTTTGCGTATAACACCCAGTGCTCCGTGCAGTACGTGCCCTCCTTAATACCCATCACCGGGCTAACCCATCCCCCCACCTACCCCTCCCCTCTAGAACCCTCAGTTTGTTTCTCAGACTCCATAGTCTCTCATGGTTCATCTCTCCCTCCGATTCCCCCCTTCATTTTTCCCTTCCTTCTCCTAGTGTCCTCCCTGCTATTCCTTATGTTCCACAAATAAGTGAAACCATATGATAATTGACTTTCTCTGCTTGACTTGTTTCTATAAAGAACTTCTCAAACTCAACACCCAAAAAACAAATAACCAAGTCAAAAAATGGGCAGAAGACATGAAAAGACACTTCTCTGAAGAAGACATACAAATGGCTAACAGACACATGAAAAAATGTTCATCATCATTAGCCATCAGGGAAATTCAAATCAAAACCACATTGAGATAGCACCTTACACCAGTTAGAATGGCAAAAATGGACAGGGAAAGAAACAACAAATGTTGGAGAGGTTGTGGAGAAAGGGGAACCCTCTTATACTGTTGGTGGGAATGCAAGTTGGTACAGCCACTTTGGAAAACTCTGGAGGTTCCTCAAAAAATTAAAAATAGAGCTACCCTGTGACCCAGCAATTGCACTCCTGGGTATTTACCCCAAAGACACAGATATAATGAAAAGAAGGGCCATCTGCACCCCAATGTTCATAGCAGCAATGTCCACAATAGCCAAACTGTGGAAAGAGCCGAGATGTCCTTCAACAGATGAATGGATAAAGAAGATGTGGTCCATATATACAATGGAATATTACTCAGCCATCAGAAAGGATGAATACCCAACTTGTACATCAACATGGATGGGACTGGAGGAGATTATGCTAAGTGAAATAAGTAATTCTTCTTAGATTTATAAGAGAAGTGAGGTGTCAGAGAAAATTGCTGTCCCCCAAATTGGAGAGACCAACAGGTGAATATAGAGAATCACAACTTACTAGAGCAGAAACCTTCATGGGATCAGTGCCAGGGTGGGAAAACATGAACTGTAATTGATGAATTGCTGGAGGCTCAGTGTGCATAACTCTGAGAAAGAAACTCCAGGAGGACCCAGTCATTGGGGGATATTATACTTTTGTGAATTTTACCTTCTGGAGCTCTATTAGGCTCTCACAGTGAATATCAGAGATGAATCCCCTTGTGCATCTGGCAGAGTAGAGGGAAGAGGATCCATTTTGAAATACAAGAGAGTATTCTGTTTTTAATAAGTCCTGCCCTCATGAAATACTTTTAACCAGAGCCTGACTGACCTGGGAGAAGAAAGAGACCCAACCCCAGCCCATTCTAGCTATCCTGTTCCACCTAAAGGAGGCGGGGAGGGGGGAAGGTGGGGAACCTGAAAAGCATATATGAAGTTAATAGTGCAGAGGCATAGGCTTACTAAAATACTGAGCTCTAATCAGGGAGCTCGAGAAATCTTTATCTCCCCTCTGCACCTTACCACCACATTACTAGAGTTACTTTTGCCTGGCACATCACGTCTGGCTATCAAGAAAAAACTACAAGACCTACTAAAGATTGAAAAACCATCAGAATTAGACTCAGGTAGGGAAGGAATGTTGGAATTATCACAAATTTAAAACTTGATATAATATGCTAAGAGCTTTAATGGATAGACAATGTGCAATAACAGATGGGCAATGTAAGTAGATGAGAATTCTATGAATCAAAAAAATTCTAGAGATAAAAAACATTCCAATAAAGATGAAGAATGCCTTTGATGAACTTATTAGACTAGACAGAGCTGAGGAAAGAATCTCTGTGTTTGAGGCTATCAGTAGAAATCTCCAAAAGTAAAAAGCAAACAGGAAAAAAAAAAAAGTCTGGGGCGAAAGAAACAGAAAATATCCAGGAACTATGGGACAACTACAAAAGATGGAATATACACATCTGGTATATGTGTAATACCAGAAGATGAAAGAAGAAAAAAATAGGAAGAAATATTTGAAACAATGATGACTGAGCATTTCCCCAAATTAATGTCAGGTACTAAACCACAGATCCAGGAAATTCAGGGAACACTAAGTAAGATAAATGTCAAAAATATATATACCTGCATATATCATATTCAAACTACAGAAAATCAAAGATAAAATCCTGAGAAAAACCACAGGGGATAAACACCTTACCTGTAGAGGAACAAAAATAAGAATTACATTGACTTCTCAGAAACCATCCAGGCAAGAGAGTGGAATGAAATATTTAGAAAATTGAGTGGGGAAGAAATTACCAATCTACAATTCTGTACCCAGCAGAATTATCCTTCAAAAGTGAACGAGAAATAAAGACATTCTTAGACCAACAAAAACTGAGCAGATTTGTTGCCAGTAGTCCTGTCTTGTAGGAAATGTTAAAAGAAGTTCCTTTGGGAGAAAAATGACATAGATCAGAAACTCAGATCTACACAAAGGACAAATTTCAGAAAAGGAATAAGTGAAGGTAAAAGAAAAACATTTTTCTTACTCTTAATTGATCTAGCAAATATGTTCAAAATAGTAATAGCCACAGTGTGTTAAAAAAATTATGCTTATATGTATGCTTATGTGTAAGTGAAATGAATGACAGCAGTGATGGAGGGGAGGGAGGAATTATTTTGTTAGGATAAGGTACTTATATTCCCTATGAGCCAGGATAGTGTTACTTGAAAGTGGACTTGGAATAGTTATAAATATATATTGCAAACTCAGAACCAGTAAAAAGTATTTTTTAAAAAAGAAATGTAGCTGATATGCTAATAAAAGTGAGAAAAGAAAAATCATATAAAATGCTCAGTTAAAACCAAAAACGATAGAAGAAATGAAAAATAAATAGGAACAAAGAACAAGGGCAACAAATAGAGAACAGTAACAAATATGGTAAAATCCAGCTATGTCAATAATCACTTTAGATATCGGTGGTCTAATGCATCAATTAAAACACAGATTCTCAGAGCAATCAATAAACAAGACCCTAATATTTGTTGTTTACAAGAAAACCCACATTATATATAAAGACACATAGATTAAAAGTAAATGAATAGAGAAAGATAAACCATGCTGACACTAATCAAAAGAAAGCAGGAGTAGCTATGTTAATTTCAGAGCAGTTTTCAAAGCAAACCAGGGTAAGGAAGGACATTACATAACAGAAAAGAGGTCAGTTTTCTAAGAAAACATAATAATTCTTAATGTGTGTACATCTAAGAACAGAGTATCAAAACATAGGAAAAACTGATAGAACCACAAGAAAAAATGGATCAATCCACTATTAGAGTTGGAGACTTCAATACCTGTCTGCAGAAATGGGCAGATCCAGCAAGCAGAAAATCAGTAGGGATAGAGTTGAACTCAACAATGCCATCAATCAACTGGATATAATGAGCATCTATAGATACTTCGTTCAAGAACAGCAGAACACACACTGTTCTCAAGCTCACATGGAACGTTCACCAAGATACACAACATTCCAGTCCATAATGCACATCTTAAGAAAATTAGAACAGACATCATACAGTGTCTTCTCTTAGACCACCACATATTTAAACTATTGGAATTAAATTTAAATTTAATTAGAATTAATAACATCTGGAAAATCACAAAATATTTGGACATTAAATGACATACTTCTAAAGAACACATGGGTCAAAGAAGAAATCTTAAGATAAACTAAATGTTTAGGACTAAATGAAAGTGAAAATAAGAATTTATCAGAATTTGTAGTATGAAATGAAAATAATTCTTAGAGGAAAAATGATAACATTGAATGTGCATTTATTAGAAAATAAGATCTAAAATCAGTCGTCTAAACCACCACCTTAGGAAACTAGGAAAAGAAGAGCAAATTAAATCCAAAGTAAGCAGAAGAAATAATAAAAATTAGCAATCAATGAAACTGAAAACAGGAAGTCAGTAGAGAAAATCAAGGACACCAAGTACTGGTTCATTTAAAAGATAATGAAATCAATAATCCTCTAACCAGGCTAAGAAAAAAAAAAGACACAAACTACTAAAATCAGAAATGAAAACAGAGACATGGCTACCAAACCCCTGGACATTAATAGGATAATAAAGGATTGCCATGAATAACTCTATGCCCATAGATTTGATAATCTAGATGAAATGGACTAATTCCTTGGAAGACAATCTACCAAAACTCAAAACTCATACAATAAGAAATAGGCAATCTGAGTAGGCTTCCATCTACTTAAAAATTGAATAATTAATGACTTTTCAAAACAAATCACCAGACCCAGAGGGTTTCACTGTGAATTCTATCAAATATTCAAGAAAGAAATTATTCTAGTTCTCTACAATCTCTTTCAAAGGATAAAAGGTGAAGGAATACTTCCTAACTCATTCTATGAGGCAAGCATTACCATTATAACAAAACACATAGACATTACAAAGAAACAAAACTGCAGACTGATGTCACTCACAAACATAGGTACAGAAAGCCTCAACAAAATATTAAATCTAACAAGGTATAGAAAGAATTATACACCATGACCAAATGGGATTTATCTCATGTATACAAGACGGGTTCAACATTTGAAAATCAATGACTGTAATCCATATCACAGGCTAAGGAAGAAAAATCACATGATCATATCAATAGATGTAGAAAAAGCATTTTACAAAATCCAACACCCACTTATGATAAAACCTCTCAGTAAACTTTCAAAAGAGGGCAACTTCCTCAACTTGATCAAGAATATCTACAAAAAAAAAAAATCTACATCTAATATACTTTAATAGAAACTCAAAGCTTTCCCACTAAGATGAGGAACAAGACATGGATGTCCTTCTCACCACTATTTTTCAACATTATACTGAAAATCCTAGCTAATGAAATAAGACAAGAAACAGAAATAAAAGGGATGCAGATTGGAAAGGAAGAAATACAACTGTCTTTATTTGCAGATACCATGATTATGTGTGTAGAAAATCAATATAACTGACCAAAAAAAATTTCTGGAACTAAAAAGGCATTATAACAAGGTTGCAGGATATAAGGTAAATACACAAAAGTCAATCAGTTTCCTTTATACCAACAATAAGTGGAGTTTGAAATTAAAAAGATTATACCATTTATATTAACACCCCCCAAAATGAAAAATGGGAAATGCTTAGGTGTAAATCTTACAAAATATGTACAAGATCTCTATGAGGAAAACTACAAAACTCTGATCATTGAAATCAAAGAAGACTAAGCAGAGAGATAGTCCATATTCAATGCATAAGACGACTCAATATTGTCAAGATATTAGTTCTTTCCAACTTTGATGTATATATTCAATGTAATGACAGTCAAAATCCCAGCAGGTTTTTTAGTGGATTGACAAACAGATTTTAAAGTGTATATAGAGAGGCAAAAGACCCAGAATAGCCAATGCAATATTTAAGAACAACAGAGGTGGAGAATGGACCCTACCCAAACTCAAGACTTGTTATAAAGCTTCAGTAATGAAGGCAGAGTGGTATTGGTGAAAGAATAGGCAAACAGATCAGTGAAATATAATTGATCGTTGACAAAGAGGCAAAGGCAATACAATGGAGAAAAGGTAGTCTTTTCAACAAATGGTGCTGGAACAACTGAGCATCCACATGCAAAAACAAAAAACCTAGACTTCAATTTTTTACATCCTTCACAAAAACTAACTCAAAATGGATCACAGACCTATGATTTTAAAATTCAAAATCATAAAATGCCTAGAAGATAATAGAAAAGCTAAATGATCTTAGGTTTGCACATGGCTTTTTAGATAGAGCACACTAAAGGCATGATCCATGTGAACAGTAATTGATAAGCTAGATTTCATTAAAATTAAAAACTTCTGTGCAATACACTGTCAATAGAATGAAAACAAGCCACCATCTGGGAAAAAATATTTACAAAAGACATTTCTAATAAATTTCAGTTATTCAAAATATACAAAGAACTGTTAAAACTCATCAATAGGAAAAAAACCCAATCAAAAAATGGACCAAAGACATGAACAGACACCTCAGAAAAGGAGATCTACAGGTGGCAAATAAGCATATGAAAGGATGTTCCACATTTTGCCATCAGAAAAATAAAAATTAAAACAAGATACCACTATATAGCCATTAGAATGGCCAAAATTTTGAAAACTTTTAATGCCAAATGCTGGTGAGAGTGAGAGAATCAGGAACTCTGATTCATTGCTCATGGAAATGCAGAGTGGTACAGCTCCTGTGCAAGAGAGTTGGGCAATTCCTTACAAAACTAAAAATATTCTTACCATTTAATTCAGAAATCAACATTGTTGGTATTTTCCCAAAAGAGTTGGAAACTTCTGGCCACACAGAAACCTGCACATGGAGGTTTCTAGCAACTTTATTGATAATTGCCAAAACTTGGAATCAAGCAATATGTCCTTTAGAAGGTAAATGGATTTTAAAAAACTGTGGTACAAGCAGTCATTTCTCCAGTATCAACCATAGCAGCATTTTCTAGATATGTCTTCTAAGGCAAAAGAAACAAAAGCAAAATTAAGCTGTTGGGATTATATCAAAATAAAAAGATTTTGCACCGCAAAGGAAACCATCAGCAAAACAATAATGCAGTCTAATGAATGGGAGAAGATATTTGCAAATGATATATCTGATTAGGGGGTAATATCCAAAATATATAAAGAATTTTCACAACTCAACACACACACACACTTTAAAAAATAGAGGACCTGAGTAGACATTTTTTTCAGTGATCTACAGATGGCCCACAGACAGATGAAAAGATGCTCTACATCACTCGTCATTAGGCAATGCAAATCAAAACCACAAAGGGCTATATCACCGTACACCTGTCAGAATGGCTAAATCAAGACAAGAAATAACAAGTGTTGGGGAGGGTGTGAGAAAAAGGAACCATCATGCACCATTGATGGGAATGTGAATCTGTACAGCCACTGTGGAAAACATGGAGGTTCCTCAAAAAAATTGCAAATAGAAATACCATATCCTGTAATTCCACTATTGGATTTTTATCCAAAGAAAACTAAATGTTTATTGCAGTATTATTTGTAATAGCCAAGATATGGAAACAACCCAAGTGTTCCATAAGTAAATGGATAAGTAAGATGTGTGTGTGTATGTGTACACACACACAGTGGAATATTATGCACCACATCACATATATATATATAATATATATATATGGCAGAATATTATGCAGCTATAAAAAAGGATGAGATCATTCCACTTGAGAGAACATGGATAGACCTAGAGGGTATTATGCCAAGGGAAATAAGTCAGACTGAGAAAGACAAATAACATATGATTTCACTCATAAGTGGAATCTTTAAAAAAAATGAATAAACCAAAAAGCAGAATTATACCTATAAATACTGAGACCAAACTGATGGTTGCCAGAGGGAGAGGGTGGGAAAAATGGGTGAAGGGGAGAGAGAGATACAGGCTTCCAATTATGGAATGAATAAGTCACAGGAATAAAAAGCACAGCATAAGGAATATAGTCAATGGTACTATAATAACAATGTATCGGGACAGATGGTGGTGAGCATAGCATAATGTATAAACTTGTCCAATCACCAAGTTGTACACCTGAAACTAATGTAACGTTGTATCAACTATACTGAAAAAAATTTAAAAATAATAAACTGTGGTGCATGCAGGCAGTGGAATATGATTGAACACTAAAAGGAAATGAGCTATCAAGCCATGAAAAGACATGGAGGAAACTTAAATGCATATCACTTAAGTGAAAGAAACTAATCTGGAAAGGCTACATACTGTGTAATTCTAACTATATGACATTCTGGAAAAGGCAAAATTATGCAGACAGTAAAAATATCAATGGTTGTCAGGGGTTAGGGAGGAAGAAGGGATGAATTACCTGAGCACAGAGGATTTTTACAGCAGTGAAATTACTCTTTATGATACTATAATAGTCGATACCTGTCATATGCATTTGTCCAAATCATTAGAATGTGCAACACTAAGTGTGAACCTTAATGTAAACTATGAAGTTCGGGTAATAATGACGTGTCAGTGTAGATTCATCACTTGTAAGAAATGTACCTCTCTGGTTGGGTGATATTGATAATGAGGGAGACTATGCATGTGTGGGACAGAAGTACATAAATCTCTGTACCTCCCACTGAATGTTGCTATGACCCTAGAACTGCACTAAAAATATTTTTTTAAAGCTATGGAAAAGCATAAGGCAAGAAATGATTCTGTCATCTTCTAGAATTTATATATCCTATCATCAAGAAATCAGTCCAGACGATGGAGATTTACTGTATTCACTTCATAGTTCATTCATTAAAGAGTAGTTATTTTGTGTCTAGGTGCTAGTTACAGGGAATATTGTAGTAAATAAGTAAATGTAAAACTATCGGATAATATAAATAAGAGCTATAAGGTGTCGAAAATATCATGGGGAACAGTTACAGTCTGGTGCTCAAGAAAGCCCTGAGGAAATGACATTTAAACTAAGATGTGAATGACAAGCCAAAGCTAGTCAGGACATCTGAGGGAAGGGCTAGCTTTCATTCATCACCTGCCCTAAAGTAGGAGAGGCTCCATGTGTTAGAGGAACAGACCAGAATGTCTTAGTCTTGGGGGTGCCTGGGAGGCTCAGTTGTTACGTGTCTGCCTTTGACTCAGGTCATGATCCCAGCCCCGTGTCGGGCTCCCTGCTGAGCAGGGAGCCTGCTTCTCCCTCTCCACCTACCCCCTGCCTGTGTTCCTTCTCTTCCTGTCCCTCTTTGTCAAATAAATAAAATCTTACCAAAAAAAAAGAAGGTCTTGGAACATTAACACTGAGGCAAAGAGCAGTAGGAAACGCATGAAGAAAGGGCCTTACAGACTGGAGGGTGGAATTTGGATTTTATTATAAGTGGAAGGAGAAGACAATAAAGGACCCAGTGAGACCTACATATTCAAAAGTTACTCTGAAGTTATGGAATAGATTATAGGTGGCAAGTGTGGAAAAGGGGGATTTGAGTAGGAGATTATTGCTGGAGTCTAGGTAAGAAATAGTTGCCTTTTTAACTGGGTTGGAAGCAGTACAGGTGGAGGTAAGCATTCGAGTCCTGGACACATTTTCTATGCAGACAAAGGTCCTGTGTGGACTGTATGGATCATATGTGTTTGTGTGTTAGGAATAGAGAGAGGGAAAGCTAAAGGATGAAAGGGTTATTGGGCTTTTGGTCAGTATCTACCAAGATGTAGAAACACTTGTGGAGGAGCAGAGTTGAGGGAAATCATGAATTCTGTTTTGGAACATGTTATGTTTGAAGGTCCTATTTGACATCTGCGTGAGCTATCAAGTGGACAGCTTGTATAAGTAAGTCGAATTACAGAAATATATTAAGGGAACAGTATAAACTTGAGCATCATTGACTTATCGACGGTATCTAAAGCCAAGAGGACTTGAAATTACCGCAGGAGGGAATACAGAGAGTAGTAGGGGTACCAGGGCCAAACCCCAAAGCATACTATTTAGAGTTTAGTCAGAGGGGGAGAACTGGCAACAAAGAGGAGTAGCTAATGAGGAAGAAAGAAAAGCACTAGAGTAAGATATATGGAAGCCAGGAGAAGCAGCACTTCAAGAACAAGGTGTGTCTCCTTGTGTCAGATGCCATTAAGAGGCCACGTGACGGGAGGTGTGCTACTGGAAGAAGAAGTACCAGAATTAACTGCCATGATGCTTCAGCGTGGCTGTGGAAGGAGTATGTTGGGTGAAGAGTATGGAGGGACGCCCAACTAGAGTGACAGATTGGAGGGAGTGAAAGAGGGTGCTGAAACAGATTACCTCAGACAATTCTTTCAAGATATGTTTCTGTGAAGAGAACAGAGAAATGAGACAGGACCTGGAGGCAGAAGTGGGGACCAAGAGGTTAGGGTTTTCAAAATAAATAGTGGCAAAAAAACTAGAAGCAATATAAATATCTACTAATATGGAACAAGTAAAATATTAGCTTTTCAGTGGAATACAAGTATGCATGTGCATGTATATGGACAGGTACTCTTTTGTATGGATGAGATACATCATAATTTTAAAGATGTGGAGACATACAAGATGACAAACTGAACGCAGGTATCCATTTCCTCATCCAACTGAACATCATTTGAAAATAGTAAAGAAATATAAACATAAGATGGTAGCAACAATGAGAATGGAAGGGGAGACACCAGTAGCTTTGCAGGTAAAATATCAGAGAGGCTCTAGACTTGGGGACAGGAGTGAGAAACAGTATATAAAATGGGGAGCAAGCAAAGAAATGTTAATCAGTCTTTGGCTTGCCGTCTTCTATAGGAACAAAGCCCAATGGCCAGATGATTATACTTCAGGCAAAGAAAAGTCCGTTTCCTAAAAGTTTTTTTTTTAAGGGTCTAGATTGAATTGGAGCATATTCATGTATCAGCTCCCTGGAGTAATGTCACCTTCACTGTGGCATTTGGGGATCATTCTGAGTAATAGGCCACTCAGGCAACAAGCCCAGTGCAAATACACAGAAATCCAAGTCTGGTCTCCATTGCCTAATTGTTCTTAATTGACAAATCTCTAAACCCAGATATTTAACTTACAGATAAAATTAAATATGTACATCGAAAACATTTGAGAAATACCAACCCTCCTTTTAAAAACTTTAATTAGTATCCTCAAAGCAATTCTAAACAATATTGCACCCACTGAAAATAAAAATTCCCACATGCTTTGAGAAAGGAACACATCAGAGAACAAGACAGCCCTTGGAAATTAAAATGCAATTTTGGAATAAATTTTAAAACTTAGTAGATGATTTGGCAGATGAAATTGAGAAAAATCTCCTACCGTGAAGAGGGGTTAGCAGACTTTCTATACAGAGCCAGATAGTAAATATTTTTAGTTTTGCAAGCTGTTTGGTCTCAGTCACAATCCTTCACTCCGGTTTTGTAGCATAAAAGCAAGGTAGGCAGGTCTGTGCTCCAGTAAAGCTTTATGAACACTGACATTTGAGTTGCACATGATTTTTACACGTTATAAAATACCGTTCTTTTGATTTTTTTAGCCTTTTTTTTAAATGTAAACACCATCATTAATTAGCTTGCATATATATAAAAAAGTAAAAACGCAGTGGGCTGGATTTTGTCCTTGGAGCCGTGGTTTACTGACCTCTAATGTAGAAGAAAGGTATGGCTGATATGGGGGAAAAGCAAACTAAATTGTGGCATGAGTTTACGCAATTGATGGACTAGAAGAAAAATTCAATTTGATTTTTGTCTTGGGAAAACTTCTTTGAGATTCTGAGCAGATGTGACATTGGACAGCTGAGAATATGATACAAGAAAAATAATGGAAATCAGAGTAATTGGTCCAGCATTTGAACAGTATTTTTACATAGTCACAGTATAGTAAATGCTACTTACTGATTTTTTTTTTTTGAGAGCGCGCACGTGGGGTGGGGACGGACAGATGGAGAGAGAGAGAGAGAGAGAGAGAACCTTAAGTAGGCTCCACACCTAGCTTGTAGCCCAACACAGGGCTCGATCCCATGACCCTGAGATCAGGACCTGAGCTGAAACCAAGAGTCAGATGCTTAACCAGCTGAGCCACTCAGGGACCCCAACTACTTACTGATTTTTTTTTTAACTTCAAAGCAGTGCACATAACATAAATCCGGTAGAGGGATGTAGGATAGAAAATATATGCTGTTATCCTTGACGATATAAAAATAATGCTGCAGATGACAGAGGTGGGACGTGGAAGAAGATGGACAATTACAAAAGAGAAATCTTTATTTGGAAAGTCATACAGATTTAAATATATTACTTAAGATTGGAAAAACAACCAATTAAGAACTGAAACTAATAATCCTAACAGCAAACCAAGGGGAAGAGAAGAGGAAGCTAGCATGTATGTGCTAATTCCTGATCATTCTCTTAAGAATATCCGAAGATAATTAATTGTCTAAGTCTGATCAGTTGAAGAGACTGAGAAAAGAAACCGTTACAAGATTGCCCCTGGAGATTACAGCTCAGGTTGGAGAAGGGAGATCTTTGAGTTCGATCATATGTGCGTGCTTTGAAGAAATAATAGCTTCCAGTGAGAACAAGTGGGACAAGGGACTAGTGTTTTTCACTATACAACCTTTTGTTTAAAATATTTTTTGTACATGCTTTCTTTACAACAAAAAGATTAAGGATGGACGGATGATTATAGAAGCATAAAAATTACTTAAATAAGGATATGGCATTTTTGTTTGTTTCAAGGGGCAGGTGGCCATAAAGACATATGCAGGGACATGGATTCTAGGAAAACAGTTTATAAAAATGTAATTGCGTTAATGAGATAAATCCTAGGTTAAGATTTTCTTTAATTGTATAAAAGTATTTCAAAAGTAAATGTAGGGGCACCTGGGTAGCTCAGTCGGTTAAGCGTATGCCTTTGGCTCAGGTC
Organism: Callorhinus ursinus; assembly: GCF_003265705.2. Taxonomy (NCBI): domain Eukaryota; kingdom Metazoa; phylum Chordata; class Mammalia; order Carnivora; family Otariidae; genus Callorhinus; species Callorhinus ursinus. The sequence continues at coordinate 62,061,500 of NW_027397067.1, read as the reverse complement.
AAGATCTTCAGGTCTCAGGCTCCCTGCTTAGTGGGGAGTCTTCTCCTCCCTCTCCCTCTGCCCCTCCCCCTGCTTCTGTGTTCCCCTGCACACGAGCTCGTGTGCGCTCTCTCTCTCTCTCTTAAATAAACAAATCTTTTAAAAAATGTAAATGTGTAAGAAAAATTTGCTTTTTCTGTTGTCTTAAACTTCATCTCCCCTCCATTTTATCTTCTTCCTTATTAAACATATGTAGTAAGATTTTCCGAGCTTTATCAATTGTAGAGTATCAGACTATTTTGCAAATTGACGAGTTTATCTGAATCAGAGTTTGGCCCTGTATTAGCTTCGGTTGCCATGATAAAATGCCATAAACTGGAGGTCTTAACAGAAATTTATTTTCTCAAAGTTCTGGAGGCTGGAATTTCAAGATCAGGGTGCCAGCAAGGTCAAGTTCTGGCGAGCGCTCTTTTCCTGGCTTACAGATAGCTGCCTTCTTGCCATGTTCTCATGTGGTGGAGAGACCCCACTTTATGACCTCATTTAACCTTAATTACTTTCATAGAGGCCCTGTCCCCAAATACAGTCACATTGGGGGGTTAGGGCTTCAACATACATATTTTGGGGGTTACAAACTTTCAGTGCATAACAACTCCCATTGAATTGTCATTTGGCTGAATTGAATATAGGCAAATTGTTTTGACACCAAGAAGTCACTGAAATGGGAGAGTAGCTGTCCTTCATGTGGGCTTAACTTCTAAAATCCAAACACACTAATATTGGAAGCCTCGCACAGACTGACTCCCACCCTCAGAGAATCTAGAGTTTTTAGGTTCTCCAAACCCCAGGGTCTCCACTCTGCCCTGTTAAATACAACTAGAACATTTTCTTAGTGCCTTTGTTTTCTCTGAGTGCCAACAGTATGGTAGCCCCAACGTCCCAAGATCCGTCAGCCCTCTCTTTTCTGGAAAATCATCCAAAGCAATTGTTCAGCCTTTTGATTTTCATTTTACCTTTACACCAGCTTTGTAAGGTGGACTGAGAAGCTGTTTCTGCTCACATTTTGTTAGTTGATGTAATTGAAAGACTGTGATTAGTACTGCCTTACTGTATAGAACAGAAAATGCTGCCTCCCATAATGAAGAGAGTGGGAAGAGCACTGGTCTAAGGGACAGATGACTGGTGTTGATCCCAGCTCTACCCTGAGCATGCCCAGGCTAGGACAAAGGTAGGGTTGTTTTTAACAGATTTGTCTCAGTTGATTCAATCAAGGAAGGGAACCAGCACAAGGAATTTCAGTAAGATAGCTCAAGTCTTTTTTTTCCCCCTATCAGCATCAAGCCAGAGTGATACCATGAGCCTCATTTTTTCTTGCACCTTCATCAAGCTAGAGTGATGTCATGGTGTAGGCATGGACATTGGAATTATTGCAGACCTGGACTGAATGCAACTCTGAAATTCATTAGCAGAGTGACCTTGCATGAGTTACTTCAACTGTCTAAGCCTGTTCCTCTGTCAACTGAAAATAATAACTACTTTGTAGGTTGTGGGGATGATTAAAGATGATTTATCTAAAGTGCTTAGAACAATTCTTTCTCTATGCTGTGTTACAGAATTGGATCTAATGCTCTGTCTGGAATGGCATTAATAAGTTCTTCTGCCATGTTTCCAAACCCAAAGTTGTCAGACTTGTCCAAGCATGTTCTCATAATGATTTCAGAGGAGCAAGCAAAAGTACACAATCCCAAAAGGCCTCTTGAGAACTCCCCTCGGACCTGGCTCATCATCACCTCTGCCTTGTTCTTTTGGTCAAAGCAGGTCGCATGGCTCCCCTTCACTCTCTCCCTATCCCCTAGAGTCAAGACAGGGAGAAATAGACGCCACCTTGTGCCTGAGGGACCCTCCAGCTGTATTCAGAGAATCATTTTGTACTTAGGACATTTTTGTTATCAGTCCACCGCAGTATTATTGCAAAGGAATTGTCATAGAAATATGAAATGATCAGAACCATTTTCTGGTTCATATTTGTTTTCATTTTTGCTGTAGCATGCTTTCAGTCATCCAGCATTCACCCGGGGGTTTGCTCAGAGCGTATGTGTGTCTTTGTACCTTGCAGCACAGCACCTCCCATAAGATGTGCTCATTTGGGCAGATGAGTAATGAGTTTTCCTGCTGTACCAAGATGGAGCAGACACACAGTATAGCATGATCCTCTCCCTCCATATTTCTCTTCACCAGCATGACAATCCAGGCTTACAGGAGGAGCAGGCCTTCATAAACAGAGCCATTCAGAATGCCACAGACATCGTGTTTCCTGTTGACTGCCGATGCGTGTCTGTTTACTCCCTCCTTGAGGTTTTAATGTTAGGAACTTTTATGCCCAGGAGCATGCATCTGGAAGCCAGCAGATCTTCACTAGCATGACACAGAGGCGCCCACTTCACAGCTTGTGAATAGTAGTGTCTAAGCATCTGGATGGTGCTCCCTTATAAATAGTTCCATCAGGTGCCTGGGGAGTCCAGGCTGTATCTTTGGCATGGGATTGGGACATTTTGTGCATGACTGTCCCTGGAGGCAGGGAAGAGCTGATTCTGAGTCTCAGAGAAATCAATGGCACGACCTATCATGCAAAAACACAAGGTGATGTTTGTGTAGTTGCAGCAAAGTGGGTTTGAGTAAGGGGACTACCTCTTTGACTCCTAATTTGCTATCCTTATCTTCCCATACTTCTTCTTTTTTCCTATATTTTCTCATTTCTTGTTCCTATGCTTGCCTTTTTTACTGGTGTCTTTGAATATTCCCCGTTTCCTTCACCTGTCTGTCTTTGAGTTCACTAATCTTAACACCACCTCCCAATGCCTGCAACTCAGCTCAAGGCAGCTGGACTCCGAAGATGGTCTGTGTCGGCTGTACTGCAATACTGCTTCCCTAGATCGGGCTTGGAAATCCAGCAGGAGATCCTATCACTGACATTCAAGAGCTATGAAGATACACTGTCCTGAACACATACTGTGTGACAGGTACTCTTAAAGTGCTTTGGATAAACCATTTCTAATCTCCACAAGTGACAAGATACGTTTTATTTTCAGTGTATCGGGGGACATGTTTAGAAAGGTTCAGTGACCTGCCCAAGGTCACAGTGCTAGTGAATGCCAGAGCCAGCTTTCAGTCTAGGTCTGCATGATTCCAAATGTCAAGCTTGTTTCATTACATCACTCTCTGTGTCAATTGGAAAAGAAAAATCGAGGATCAGAAATGTGAGCTGTCTCACTAAGAATTATAGTGCTAGAATGTCTCTGCATATTTGGCTCAGTATAAGAGAAATCTAACTGGAGAAAGGGCTGTTGTAGCTCTAACCTGGGAATGTCAAGAGCACAGCTGGGACTTGAATCATCTTTCTGACACTCAAGGATATAGGAGCTGTGATATATGATGACGGACCAGACAGTTCTTCATTTGTTCAACAAATAATTATTGAGTGCCTGCTATGTGCCAGGTACTGTTCTAAAGTTTGGGACTCTTCATGAAATAAGAAAGATCCCTGCCTTTGTGGAGATGGCAGGCTGGTGGGAAGTGACAGATGAGGATGACAATAGACAAAATGAGTGAACTGTGTAGTATGGTAGAGGGTACTTGCTCTCGAGAAGGAAACACTGAAGCAAGGTAATGAGCATCAGAAGTGTCAGAGGGCGGAGGGTTGCATTTTTAAATAGGGAGATCGGGGTACTACTTGGGAGGTAAAACTCAAGCAAAGGTTTGAAAGAAGTGAGGGATTTAGCATTGCCAGTGTCTGGGAGAGGAGCCTCTCAGGCAAGATACGAAGTGGGTATAGTTGGCATTTGTGAGCCACAGCAAGATGACTGAGGGAATAGGAACAGTAAGGACTAGGGGAAGGTAGTAATGATGGCCTTTGGAGATACTGGGTCACCAGAGTGCTTGAGGCTTTGTAAGCCATTTCAAAGATTAAAATAAGGGAAAAACAGAATGACCCATTAGGTGCATGAGGTACCTAGATGAAGTAGCCTAGGTGTGACATGATAGTGTTTTGTTTTTAAATCATTTTATTTTGCTCATGATTTTGTTGGTCAAAAATTGAGAAGGGCTCTCCTGGGTGGTTCATCTGATTTACATAGCAACAGCCATGGCAGATGGGGCTGGAGGATCATTTCCCACATGGCTTCTTCACTTACACATCTGGTCCCTTAATGCTCCTTGGCCTCTCCAGTAGATGTTTTATCCTCCAGGACCTCATTAGATGACTTTGGCCTTCTTAGAACATAGTGATTTCAGGGTAATTGCAGCTGTTACATAGTGGCTGGCTTCCAAAAGGCAGGAAGAAATTGTCAGTCCAGATAAGAGCAACACCTGGAACTGGTATATCATCCATTATACCACATCCTCTTGGTCTAAGCAGTCAAAAACCTATCCAAAATTAAGGAAGTGGAGAGATGCCCCTTTTGATGACAGAGTGACATCTCATTGCAGAAGAGCATGTCAGCTGGGAGATACTGTTGTGGTCATCTTTGGAAAACACAATCTGCTATGTTATGCAATGACATTTTGATTTTTTCTTTTGTGAACTGTCAAACCATGGCTTACCTTTCTATCTTCTCTTGCTGATTGATAAAACTTTTTTTTATTATGTTATATTAATCACCATAAATTACATCATTAGTTTTTGATGTAGTGTTCCATGATTCATTGTTTGTGTATAACACCCAGTGCTCCATTCAGTACGTGCCCTCTTTAATACCCATCACCAGGCTAACCCATCTCCCCACCCCCCTCCCCTCTAGAACCCTCAGGTTGTTTCTCAGAGTCCATAGTCTCTCATGGTTCGTCTCCCCCTCCGATTCCCCCCTCTTCATTTTTCCCTTCCTACTATCTTCTTTTTTTTTTTTTTATGATTTTATTTATTTATTTGAGAGAGAGAGAGAGAATGAGAGAGAGCACGAGAGGGAAGAGGGTCAGAGGGAGAAGCAGACTCCCTGCTGAGCAGGGAGCCCGATGCGGGACTCGATCCCGGGACTCCAGGATCATGACCTGAGCCGAAGGCAGTCGCATAACCAACTGAGCCACCCAGGCGCCACTTCTTTTTTTTTTTTTTTAACATATTATTTGTTTCAGAGGTACAGGTCTGTGATTCAATGATCTCACTGATATGAGGAATTCTTAATCTCAGGAAACAAACTGAGGGTTGCTGGAGTGGTGGGGGGTGGGAGGGATGGGGTGGCTGGGTGATAGACATTGGGGAGGGTGTATGCTATGTTGAATGATAGTGTTTTTGATCAGGATTATAGCAGTGTTGGTGATGAAAAGAGATTGGAGTCTGGATGTATTTAAAGGTAGACCCCCTTAGGTTTTGCCAATAGATTAGATGTGGAGTACAAGAGAAAGAGAGGAGTCTATGGTGAATTTAAGATTTGGGGCTTCAGCAACACAAAATATAGAGTTTACCTTAGATGAGGTGAGAAAGGCAGTTTTGAGGGGAAGGATAGGGAGTCCGTTTTGGATGTGTTGAATTTGAAATGTTTACTAGATCTTCAAATGGAACTGTGAAATCATCAGTTGTATATGATTCTTTAGTTTAGAGAGAAGACTGGGCTGGAGATATATTTTGGGATTTAGCAACAAATACCATGGTTAAAGAAAAAAATGAAGCGTGAGACCCAGTGGAGAGCACCAGTATGATGTGTGAAATGGAAATCAGTGCACTGGGTGGTAAGGAGATTTGTCTTGCTTTGCTCCCAAGGCAGTACTCAGAATCCATGAGAAAGAGGGTAGAAGTCTGACTTTGGCTTCAATACAAAAAACCATTTTAAGCTCTTAGAGCTTATTAACAATGGAATAGCCCATTTCATGGGATGCATTTTTTGATGCTACAAATTTTCAGGGAGAGTCTTGAACCTAGATCATTGTTTTTCCAAATTTTGTACATCTCTAAAAAAGAGAAGAATAGTAATTATTTTCCATTAGGGGGTTAACGTTGGTCTTTATCCAAGTAGTTTACACACTCACATACCTTGATACATTTGTCATAGTCCCAGTTTATCACCATTTTAGATATCATAAGGTAGATTAGATTCTTGCCTTAGGTTTAAACTTGAACCTACTGACTAGAGTCCTCTAAAATTTGAGTTTCTGTGAGACTGTGGTTCTGAGCATTTAGGAATGAAAAAGGCCATCACTAAAATTCAGTATGGGCAAATTAAGGGAAAAAATGATATCAGGCCAAATTTTTTATTTTAATGTCACTACTCTAGTAATGTCTTAGAACTGTGGTTCTCAAACTTTTAATCCCAGGACCCTATTATACTCTTAAAAATGTTTGAGTACTGGGGCACCTGGGTGGCTCAGTCAGTTAAGTGTCTGCCTTCGGCTCGGGTCATGATCCCAGGGTCCTAGAATCGAGCCCCGTGTTGGGCTGGCTCTCTACTCGGCGGAGAACCTACTTCTCCCTCTCCCTCTGTCTAGCACTCTGCCTACTTGTGCTCTCTCTCTATCTCTGTCAAATAAATAAATAAAATCTTAAAAAAAAAAAAAGTTTGAGTACCTTAAAGAGCTTGTGTTTACATGGATGGTACAAATACGGGAGAATAACCAATATACTGGTTAATAAGGATTCCAGATGGTGCATCGAAACCTTCAAACTAAAGTTGAAGTTGTTAAAATTTTATTTTCAGGAAAAGAGAACCCCTACTTTGACAGAAGTTCCTTTGAAGAAGACTCAAGATTGTAGATTTCCTCTAAGTTCAGTGTAAGCCAATGATGTGACTTTGCAAAAAATCTTGAGTAAGATTACACAATGGTGAAACCATTGGAAGAAAAGACTCTGGCCTAAAGGAAATACATTACAGGATGATAAAGGAAAGCTTGCAAACACCTGCTTATAATGAGAGGCTGCAAATGTGTTTACCATTTTCTGATATTTGGTCACAAAGCTCACTTTGACCTGCCAGTGGATATAAATGATCTGTGAGTTCTCTGCTTTTCCGCAGTCAGCCCACTGGACCTCATGTAAGCTTACCTAGTTGGTACAGCCACTGGGAGCTCAAAATTGCAGTGTTCTCTTACAAATCAAAACCTAGTAAATTTTATCTTGCAAAACAGATAAGGGATAATTGAATGACAAGATAAAATTTAACTTGAAAAACATTTTGTAATATGTTCCTTCAATATTAAACTTCTTTAAAGCATTTAATTATTTTATAACTTAGAAAAGCCTTCAGGTTTATCTCAAAGAACTCAAAATTTAAGAGTTCTCTCCATTTAAATACAATCAAAAATTACCATAAAACATGGCTGAAACTATTAGGGTAAGAAATCATTTGCAAAAAAAAAAAGTAATTTGCAAATAAACTTTCCCTCAGGGATGTGTCTTCTGCATCAAGTGGGGTCTCCTTGTAAAATAGACCCTAAGAGCTTCTGAAGTACCCTTTGAGTTGTCTAGAGAAAGGCCGAGCCCAGTTCCAAGAGAAAATGCCTGGAATTCTGTTCAGAGTCACAATGCATGGGGTTAAGATAACAAACTGCTCTGGCTTCTTTCAGGGCAACAAAACATTCCTACAAACTCAAATTGTCTCCAGGGTTGTAAATCCAGAATGGTTTGGTAGACCTGAGCTAGGAGAAAGGGAACTGGGGCAAAGACTTCTTTAATGTTTGCCTGTGGGCAGGATGGGTTTTTGTTTTTTGTTGTGTTTTTTTTTTTTTTTTTACTAGTTTACTATTACTAATACTATTTATTTGTTTTGTGAACTGTTTTAGGTTTGGCTCCCACTGTGGGGGGAAAGAAAACAGTGTCAGAAAATTTTTGGCTGGAGTTGAGTGTAAAGAGAGCTGTGAGAAGAGCCGAGGAAAGGAGGGCAGTTGAAATAACCCCGTGGAGCCATTAAGACTGACAGCTCCGCCCCTCCCAGTGGGACAATGATGCGTGGATTGACTTGACTTTAGCATATGCTCGTTGTTGTTCCAAATTGCACATGGAGGTGTAAGCTCTTTAAAAAGGATCAGGTTATGGCACTCACTCCCCCAGTTTGGTTGCTATTGGAGACTGGGCAATCATGAGAGAAGTGACTGTGGTTCACCTGGGTGCTACGCAAAGAGCAGTTCAGACAGAAAAAATAAAGTGGGCTCTGAGAATCCGTAAGCAGCCGCAGACTGGCGCAAGTGGAGTCATTATGGCTCTTAACAAGTGAATGTGTAGCGAACTAATAACAATTTCATAATAAAGCCAAGGCTAAGAATCAGCTAATGAATGGGGCCAGTACTTCTATCACTCTCTGATTAGGAAGAGACGAGCAGTGCCTAATGATAGGAATCTTTATCCTTCCCCGTTTTATTTATGCCAGTCTATGTGGAGGCAGATCCCTGTAGGTTCCTGCCGTCTTATAATCTATGCCTAAAGCTTTGAGTCAATTGATGTCCAAGCAAGTGATACCAAATTACTGCTTAGTAAGAGTATACTCTGAAGAAAAAGCAAGGCACCTCTTTGAGTATTGGCCTCAGAACACTTGAATTTATGACAAAGGGGAAATCTGTAACAAAAGCATACGTGGTGGGCTGATGAGGATGCCTCTTGAGTTGACTTGGCATGTATGGGTTAATCTGTACCTGAAGCCTGGTGAGGGGGCTTGACTTGGTGCTGAGGGCTCTCTATTTCCTAGGAAATGAGCAGGTTAAAGATGATCTTCCAGGAAGTTGAGTATATTAATATACAAGCAACTTCATCCTCTTGTCTTTCCCTTCCTAATTTACAGCCATCTATGAGTGGTTCATAGGAGTTTTCAAAAGATGTGATTAGCTTTACTTGCAGGAAACTTGTGAAGGGTTTCAGGGTAATGATGTGTCAGCTATGAACTCATTCAGCTAATCTGAAGAAAAGTTTTTAGAGCAGGAAGGAGCCAGATTCAGAGGTGCTGACTTGTGAAACACAACGGTGAGTCCATTTGTAGCTAAAAGAGCCAAAATTCTAGTTTCCTAATCATGTAAAGGAAAGGAGGTAGTGATGAGCAAAAAGGAAGAAACTGAATAACACAACATTCACTCATTTGCACCATCTACACCAGAAATCCTCCTCGCTCATCAAAATTTGGAAAGTATTTGATATGGTTGCATACAGAGCTTATAGGGAAAGTGGCTGATAGCCTGTGACTCAGGGATATGAGGTAGAAGGAAGAGGCTGACACGTTTGACTAGGAGCTACGTGAGCACAGCACAGTGGGTGGAGAGCCGCAAAGGGCTACACTTGAAATTCACTGCTGGGTTCATTTCATTAATATATTGACTTATGTGACTGTGTAGCACCTCTTAAATGCAAGGCATTTTGGGACCACAGTTACAACAGATCTGTCCTCACCAGCATGTAACTTAGTGTTCCAATTGTTACTAGGGTTGCAGGACAAATTATCCTGAATTTAGTGGTGAAAGACAACAATCTATGATGCTCATGGACTACCTGAGTCAGCAGTTTACTCAGAGCACAGCAGGGCTTGTCTCTGCATCGTGGTGTCTGGGAGCCTCAGTTGGAAGATTCGAAGACTGGTGGCTAGAATCATCTGCAACTTGTTTACTCACTTGTCTGATGGTTGATGGTGGCTGTCAGCTGAAACATCAGTTGGGGAATGGGCCAAATTTTCTACATTTGTCTCTTCATGTGGTCTGAGCTTCCTCACAGCATGTGATTGGGTTCCAAAGCTGAGTGCCAAAGAGGATGAGCCAGGCAGAAGCTGTCTCTTTGTGACCTTGCCTCAGAAGTCACATAGGTAACATTGATTCCACCGTGGTCCATTGGCCAGGACCATCACAGACCTTGCCGAAATTCGAGGAGAAGGAACATCAACTCCAAATATCAGTTTAGGAATGCCGATCACAATGAATGAAAAGCAGAAATATATGTATGGCTGTGTTATATGTACATGTATAAAATCATCTGTCACAGTAAGAGTGAAAAAAATCATCACAGTATCAAGTAAAGAATATTGTTTGTGATGATTTTGTAAGTCATGGCCCAAAGAATCCTATAATTGGAAATACACTAAAAAAGCAAAGACATACCTGAGCACTATGTTTCACAAGTGTGAATTGTGCATGCCACTTCTGTTATTATTTTGTTACCATCTGTACTATTCCCTTCATTTTTTTAATTGACCAACTGTTTTTAAACTCACATTTGTTTTAAAAGCATACTAGATATTACTACTGAAAATATTTTTTACCGTAATTTATTTGCCATAAAACAAAAGTAACTTTAAATATAATCAAAATAAAATTGAACAGTTGCTAGGTATGTTGCTTTCCGATGAAGATTGCAAGACTGAAGCAAGTCCTCTTTGTCAAAAGTGTTAGCAGGTGTTTGAAAGATATTAAATCATAGTCCTACAAAATTGAGGCTCTTCCCAGGCCTTAATCTGAAAGATTGAAAGAGAAGTAAAAGCAAATGATCCCTAGTGAGAAGGTCAGTGATGTTTAAGGCCAGGTCTGTGTGCTGCCTAACATCCTTTAAAGAATTTTTGATATTATAATCCTATTTTGTTGACAAACACTGATCTGTAATGATTAAAAAAAAAAAAATCCTAAATAGCTAAGCTTTCATCTTGCGTCAGCCACGTTGCTGGGATCCATGAGGAAGACCAGCATCTGGCACAGAGCTGATACATGTTAATTAATGAATTTGTAACCTGCCATCTGTCAAAGGCTGGGTCCCCTGCACCTCTGTTTTGTTTTGTTTCATAAACCCCTCCCTGAAAGATTTAGTAAGCAATAAAAGGCCTTGATGAGTTGGCTTCTACATCAGGTTTAGCCACCCTGTTATCTTATTACCATTCTCCACATACTGGGTGGAATTGACTTTTTGCTTCCCCTCTGTGGCATAACTAATTCCTAGACTTTATGGGACCACTCCCAGGCCAACTTGCACTCTTTAGTATGAAGGTATCTAAATCCAACAACATGTGTTTCCAAAAATAATTATTAGCACCTGCCAGGGCTAGTGTTGCCCTAGACCCTAGAGGTCTCAGAGGGCAACAAGAAGTGGACACTTTGTTAGAGTACAGAGAAAGGCCACTAGGGGGCAGCTATCTCACCCCTAAAATTTAATTAATTTCTTACAATAGCATTGTCTTGTTGAAGTATTGGTCAGAAAACACTCCTTCCTGGGTGTTTTTTTTTTTTTTTTTCCAGTAGAGATGATCACTTGGGAATAAGTATAATTTTCATGGTCTTCTCCACCTAGACCTTTCCTTCTGGTTTTCAGGGGTATGGAGAAAGGTCTGTAGAGGTTAGGAGGAAAACAGTCAGAGAGACTTATCTTCAGGGATTCCAGCCTGCAGCCTTGACCACACAAGCTAAGACTTCTAACAATAGTGCCTTTCTAGACATGGGGCTGGCATTAACAGACCTTTTCCTGCTTGCTTCATAGTCGGCTACGGTGAAGCTGTCAAAACCAGTGGCTCTGTGGACTCAGCAGGATGTCTGCAAGTGGTTGAAGAAACATTGTCCGAATCAGTATCAGATCTACAGTGAGTCATTCAAACAGCATGACATTACTGGTAAAGTATGCGGCATCCAAAATATTTTATTCCCTCTTCCTCTCCCCATCACCGTGGCCTTTCCCATACCCTTACAATGCAATGCATCTCCCTGCTGAAGTTTCTGGCGTGGGTTTACTTTAAAAGGGGGGATGGATTCCAGATCCATGCAAGCTAGGCTACTTAATAAGCATAAGCAGTTAGAGAAGCATGGATTCCAAGTGTCCAGGACAAATATGTGGGAATCAGGGTAAGGGGTTGGGGAACTCTGGAGAAAATGTGTACCAATTCTAGAGAAAAGAAAGGAAGGAAGTCTTGCAAATTAGCTGGGTTACAGGATCAGGATTAGATGTTCTAAGTAGGAAAGACTTTAAAATAGGAAAACTCTGAAGTGAATATGATAATAACTTACTGCCCCTGAGATGAATACCTTAAAAACAAAAATGAAGATTCCATTTAGATCCAAGAAGCATTTGGAAGCAGAAACTATGACAGTATAATGAACTGCAAAAGCCCTTAGGATTATGTCTCTCAATTGGAGAACAGGGTGGGGGAGAAGGAGCAGATGGGGCCACCATGGGAGCCCATCAGAGTCAGGAGATCTTCTCCAGACCTCTCCTGCCCTCCCGCCCTGAGGGTCTGGATGGATATAAGGCAGAATCCCTCCCCTGCCCTCCCTCCCCCCTCGCAAGCTCTGTGATGAAAGATAGGACTGAAGAATACGCTCTGTGCACCAACACTGTGCTTCAGAGGGAAAACATGTTGAGAAGTCCTGATTCAAGTGCAGGTTCTTCCCTTTTTTAAGAGAAAACTATTTCTCTGGTGGGAAAGTGACTTGCTCTTGAGTAGCCCAGCCCTGTAGATGCCATCCCTCTTTCCAAACTGGGTGTTTTTCAAAGTGTATTCCTTGGAGCCTTTGGGTACACTAAAGATTGCCAAAGGTACAAGGGGTGTGCTTTGGGTTGAGGTGGGTGTGTCAGCTAAAGCAGCTTCCCTTATGTCTGTTTGACATACTCGAATTGTACAAAAACTTCATTTGGGGAAAAGGGTTCTGATACAGAAGAACCAGTGAGCTAGGTTATCCTAGATTCCTGCTGACCAAATTGGTAATGTTTTAAAATGTAAGGAACACACTCAAGTATAGCTCAAGGTGAGTTAACAGAGAGTGAAATCCTCCTAAGTGTTAAAATTGTCCTTAATGTACTTTGCTTCCCCCACCACCAACTGGAATAATGGTTTTTTAGATGAAATTCCTAAAATTGTGAAGGCAGTGTCAGGACTTCTTTTAGATTCTGAGTGTCTAATTTTTTTTTCCTAGTCCCTTCTTTAAGAATATAAGGAAATCCCATACCGGGTCAGTTCTCCCAGCCCTAAAAGCAATCTATCAGTTAGTCACCATTTGGCTGATTATGGTCGCCTTCATCTGATAATGTGTGCTTAATGTTTCTTAATGCCTGTGTGATAGAATAATGTCAAAGGCTTTCTCGTGATCTTATTTGAAAGTAGTGTTATCTTTTATTATGGGCAGGAATTGTGAGATGCCCTTGAGGGAAGGATAGGCATTTATATTGGTTTGTAGAGGATGAGCCATCCATCCCTTAGAAATAAAGGTTTCCTGCTTTGTGGCTTGGAGTCCATAGTATACCACTTCCCAAAGCTTTCTGCTAAGTGACATGAAGAAAGAGGGTGTGAGCATGAAATATGGGTTTTGAACAGCTGTCCTGTTGCTTTTGGTGGCCCATTTGGTCTCCAGGCAACACCACTGATACAGTTCAGTCACAACCTTCTTGGAATCTTGGGCAAGCTGCTTAAGCTAGATGAGTTACTCAATCTCACTCCTCATCTCCAAAATAAAGATAATAATAGTACCCATCTCCAGGAGTTGTTGTGAAGATTAAAATGAAATAATATTAAGTGACCCACTAAGGTGGCCATTTATTGGCACCTTCTAGCTGTCAGCATTTTGCTCTTGTCAAGACTCATCTGGAGGTGTCTAAAGACATACTATTCATTCTAAGGGCAGCCTGTTTTCAGGCAAGAAAAGTATTGGGGGCTTAGGGAACAGAGAGGAGGATTTCACACTAACATTCGGACTACATCTTTTTGGCCTTCTGCTATCTGAGGGCTCAAAAAACCACTCTCTTCCCCTGTTTCCTGGCCCCTGCCTCTCCAGGAGTGAAAGTGAAATACCCAGGTGGTCACAAGTGCCAAGTGGCCAGAGAATAGGACTGCAGTCAGCCCGCAGTTACCAGCCCCAGGATGCTGGAAGCTGGGGGTTCGGGGGGGGGGGGTCTCCATGCCCTTGGAAGCTAGCTGTGAAAAACAGAGCAAAGAGGATTGTGAAAAATTAAGACATGCGGTGACAGAACCAACTTCACCAGCCACTGGTAAATAGCGGAATGCTGAGGGTGGTGACAAGCACCAGGTCGAAGCCCAGAGCTGCAGCTTCGCCATGGAATGTCGTGAAGGTTCCTGGTGCCCTTCAGTTTTCTTTGTCTGCAGAAAGGAGATGGTACCTGCCTCCTAGTGTTGCTGTGAAAGCAATCCATGGTCCTAGGAAGCATGCACTGAATGTGAGCTGTTGCTGATCTCCTAAGTGCTGTTCTGATCTCTCCGAAAACAAACACCACGTATAAACAGTGTTGAATTCATCTGTCTTTATTATCCTGAGAACTGGGAAGTGAGCACCCAGGTGGAGTGGAGTGGCCTGGTGGTGGTGGTCAGGGGGCGGGTAGTCTGGGCTGGTAAGTACCCTGTGCTTATCTGCAAGGTTGCAACAAAGACGTTCAGTGTCTCTTCCTGACCCTTAGATTCTCTTGAGCGTTGCTGTTCATTTATTTTTCTCAAAGCATGGATCTCCAATACCATGCTCATCAAGCAAGTGTGTTTGTTATACCAGTGTAACCTATAAACAATCCCTTAATTTTGAGGCAGATGGTATATAGCAGTGGCAAATAAAAAGGACATATATTAAATGGAAAGAAGGGAAAAAAGGGCTTTCACAGACCCAAGTCAGATCCTCCCTGCTTGTCCTCCACCCCCAACCTTTGACAAATAATAACTGTACAACATCACATGAGTTAGTTTTTCATCAGTGAAATGAGAATAATTATCTTAAAGGGTGTTGTTGGGAGAATTAAATGGAAGGATACATGTGAAGGGCCTAGCTTAATGCCTGATATATAGTAGACATTTATCCATTTAGCAAGTATTTGTGGAGCATCTACCCTGTACCAGGTTTTGGGAGTACAGCAATAAATAAGACGGTCAGCGATCTGTGCAGGGAAAAAATTATGCTTCCGTGAGAAACTATGCATCGTCAATAGCACACCATGTGGGGCTAATTCCACAGAGCTGTTTTTACAACTCGGCAAGTTGTAGATAACTGATAGCAATACAAAATAATCCTTGTTGTAGATGTGTAAATTCTGTCCCATAGAGGTTCAGTTGGCTTTCCTAGCCACTGAAAAGGTGGAAAAGGTGATTTTTGCCTGCCATTTATACATTTATTTTACTCTCCCTGATCTATGGGTGTGTGCTCTTTGGATTCTCCTTTGTAATATCTTTCTCCTGGTTGTAACATCTTAACTGGTTTCTTCACTAATGAGTTAAAAAAAAAATCTTAAATGTGTTTGTTTTTGTATTTGATGAGAGTCCTGATTTTAACCTATTTTGAAAATTACCCTGTTTTAACTTTAGTAATTTTTTTTTTAATATTTTGGCCAGGAAGTCCACTTTATTAACATTTTTTATGCCTTTGTTTGAAGGACATTAGATTCTACACAAACATTCCCCCCATTTTCTCCAAAGTCTGAGAAACATTAAGATATGTTTCAATATACTAGCATTCAAAACCTTTTGCAAGTTTCCTGTTGGAATTTCTGAGAATTTCATTGTGTCCAGGCAGCACCTGCTATTTTGTGGCAGATGCGTTTAATCAGAAGAGAAGCTACTCCTGTTACCTCCCTGCAGAAGAGCTCTTAAAAGGCATGAGATGGTTAGAACACCTGAGAGGCATTAGGATAGATAGATTTAAATCATCAGATTAGGCTTGAAGGAAAGAAATTCGTCTATTTTCCTGTGCTTGCAAGATTCTCTCTCCTGCTTTCTGAGGCCCGCTTGGAATGCTGATGAGGAAGCTCTACTGGGGCCAGGTGTAAGCTCACAGGCAACTTTCAGATTCTTTTTTATGCACAGTTAAGAATATTTTCAGGTTTGAGGCAATTTCAGCCCCTGGCTGTGCCTTGTGTTGTTCCTGTGGCTGCTAAAGTGAGTTTACCTCCTTCAGCATCAAGTCCTCCATCTGGAAAGGGTTCTTTCCCCTGCCAACTTGAAAGACTTATTTTTATGGGTGAAGCACTCAGAGTTCCCCAGCATATAAAATATTTTTAAAAGCCGTTTTGAATGTGGAAAAGGTTTCCACGTAGTCTGCTTTGTGGCACAGCAATGGGAATTCTTTAGATGCCCAGATGTCTGCAGGAATAAATAGTTATACGAATATCCCCCGCAAATGGTCAATATTGATTTGCAGTATTTCCCAGTGGCCTCCTGCAAAATAAATGAATACATTTCTGGTTCTTTTTCTGCTTCAGCCACCCCACCCCTACCTCTTTCCCCTTTTCAAAATATTCTGCTGAGATGTAGCACCCTCAAATTTGGCAGTTCTGCTTATGCTATTGAATAAAAGGGAAACCTCTCTTTTTTAGACCCTTTGGATTGTGGATCTGTGTGTTTGCCAACATGAATCCCTTCAGTGCTGGTTTCTCTGAGCTGTTCTACCCCTTTACCCTTCTGCTGTTGTCTTCCTTGTCTTTATTATGTTACCCACAGAGACTAGCAGGATATGTAGTTAACAATTTATCAGAAGAAGTGGAATCGTTAGTTACTTTATGTGATCTATCTGTGAGTATACTCCTTATTAGAATCCAGTGTAGCCAAATAAAGTGTGGGCATATGTAACTATCATAGCACCACATCTGTACATTTTCTTGTCATTATTGGTTTCCCTCTGGATATTGTGTTTTACTTTTCTATGTCTTTGTGTTTTGTTACATTTCTATATGAACTGCTCTACGTTTTTTTATTAAACCTCAAGCAGCCTAGAACTGCATAGTAAAGTTCCTGACATCATCAGGGCCTGTTTCCCTAAGTTAATTTTCCAACAACAGCATTTATTGTTTTTAACCCCTTTTGTTGATGGAAAGCTTACTAACATCACCTTGATACTCCTCAGTGTTCTTAAAGCAAGGGTGCTGAATTTGATCGTCTTGATGATCCAGGATTATAGACTTTTAAATATTGGAAAAGGCTTTAGATGTCATCCCGGGTTTTATGAGGTCAATAAAAAGAATACCACTTTGAATGAAAAGTATAAATGGAGACCAGAATATTAGCTTCATTTCTGATAAAGCTTTTTGGAGAACGTCATTTAGGTCTACAGACAAATCGGTTTGCTACCCAGGGTGAGCCCTGTTGTAGGACCTGTCACACTGATAGGTGAAAGTTTAATTATTAGGAAGTTCTGCTGCGGTTAACTGAAACCCACCCATAGGTCCTATTTAGGTTCCCAGGTTAGAAACCTTTGCTGAGAAAAGCCCTTGAGGACTGCTGCCCCCAGGACCGATTGTTACTGCCAGTCCCCAGTGGGGCCATGGCACAGTCCCCCCATTCTTTCATTCATCCCAGCAGACTGCTCCCAAGTTCCTCCATCTTTAGTAGATGTCCTCCTTTGGCCACACCGAGAACGTATAGACTATCTGGTGGGATTTCCCTATTTTTCCTGTCCACCCCATCTTATCTGCTGCTTCCTCTTCTTCCAGAAGACATGCCTCTGTTCTCTTTTACAAATAACCTTTTCCTGCCTCTGCTTGCACCAGTCATCGCCTGTTTCGCCTGGGTACTTGCTCCCTGTTGCAGCCATCTTTCCTCTTTGATCTAGCTACACCAGCTCCCTCCTTTTTCTCTGAAGGGTTCCATTCTAGTCTTCTGACCAGTCCCTTTCAAAGTATTTGTTAAATCACATTTAATTCGTATATTGGAAAAATTTATATAGGCACTTCCACATGCCAAACAGAACACTATGCCCCCAAAACTTCAGGACACACACTCCTTTCAGGTGTCTGAGAATTATCCGCCATGACACACTGCACACAAGGGTATAAATAAATCTCAACAAATTTCAAAACACTGAAGTCTTACAGGGCACATTCTCTGACCGCAACAGCTATTAGGAATCATTAACAAGATATCCTAAAGATCCCAAATATTTAGAAACTTAACACACAACCAAGAACTGCATGGGTGAAGAAAAAAAATCACAACCGAAATGAGAAAATATTTTGAACAGAATAATAATAGAAACGTGAATATTCCAAACACTGGTGTTGTGCGGCTACAGCACAACTTAGAGGAAAATTGTTTCACTAAATGCCTATATTAAAAGAAGACTGGAAGTCAGTAAATTAAATGTTTACCTTAAGACATTAGAAAAGAACACGTAATCCAAAAGTAAGAGCTGAAATTAATTAAAAACATACAAGCAATAAAGAAAACTAACAAAGGAGAAGTTGATTCTTTGAAGAGATAACAAAACTGATAAACATCTACTTAGACCGAACTAGGAAGACAGACAATGTCAGGAAAGAAAGTTGGAGAAATCATTGAATTCTCTATACACGTTAAAAAGTAATAAGAAAAGCGTATGAATGAGTTTAGGCCAATATACTTAGATGAAATGACAAATTCCTTAAAAACCATAACTTAGCACCAACTCAAAGCTAGAAAATCTAGCCACATATCTCCTAATAAATTTTAAATTAAAACTACACACATACACATAAATACACAAAACCTAAGTCCTGAAGCCTTTTCTAATAATTCACATAATCAATAACCAAACCTATGCAGATTCTTTCAGAAAAGAGAGGGAAAGGGGAGCACTTCCAAACTCATAAGGTCAGAATGACTGTTAACACTAAAACCTGACAAAGGTACTACGGGAATGGTATGGTATAGATCGATATCCTTCATCAACCTAAACCTAAAAGCCTTGACAAAATACAAACAAATTGAATCTAGCATTTGACAAAAATGATACTCTATCATGATCATGTGTGCATAGGGATTCAAGGTTAAGTTTTTGAAAATTCAGCTTGATTCACTCTATTAATAGAATAAATGGAGAAAGTCATATGATCATTTCACCAGATGCAGAAGTCTTAGCGTTTCAGCTCTGAGAGGTGAAGAGCATGGATGTCATCACTGCGATCTTTACAACAAGAACAAGCTGGACGAAATAAAAATGATTTTGTTGGGACCCATCAAAAAACTGATTTCACAAGGCAGATCATCACCCTAAAATCTAGAAGAGTAGGTGTGTCCAATAATGACAAGATTTGGATACTTTACAAGGAAGATAAAAGAATGGACAATAAGTACTATAAAATATGAAAATATACTAAGCAACATTGTCACATGGAAAATGCAAATAAAACCACAGTGAGATACGACTTCGTACTCAGTAAAATGGCTAACATTCAAATGACTGGCAATCCTAAGGGTTGCTGAATGTGTATAGCAACTAGATCTCTCATACATTGTTATCGGGTATAATGTGGTGCCACCTGATTCAAAAACTAAAGTTTTTATGTGGTTAATCACACAATTCTTAAATGATCCTGCAATTCTCCTCTGGGGTATTTACACAGGAGAATTGGAAACATATATTCATAAAAATTCCAGCCCAGTAATATCCAAAGGAGTGTTACTCAGAGTAGACAAAAATTCTAAACAATCCTTAGGTCCCTCCAGAGTAGCGTGGATAAACAGACGGTGCTTTATTCACACCAAGAGCACTGCTTGACAATAGAAAGGAACCGACTACTGAAGCATGCAACATGAAAGGCTCTCATGTTGTGCTGAGGGAAAGAAGTCAGAAACCCAAGAGTACCTACAGTCTGACTCCATCCTATGAAATTCTAAAACACAAAATTGGCAGTGATGGCAATCAGGGGTTCTTTAGGTTGGAATGTGGAGGGCAGATGGCAAAGAGGAGCAAAGGAACTTTCTGTGGTCATAAAAATGCTTTCTATCTTTGTCAGAAGTTCTCTACTTGGCGTCTCACATGTGTGAAATGTGTTGTATGTAAATTATATCTCAGAGTTGGTTTTTGGAGACTTGTGTGCTTTCCAAATTTTCTAAAATGGCAAAGTGTTTTTAAAAGGCAAAAATGAAAATGTCATCCTGTGTCTTTCCATACGGGCTGTAGGATCATTTAAAGATGATGAAAGGGGCGCCTGGGTGGCTCAGTTGGTTAAGCGACTGCCTTCGGCTCAGGTCATGATCCTGGAGTCCCAGGATCGAGTCCCGCATCGGGCTCCCTGCTCAGCGGGGAGTCTGCTTCTCCCTCTGACCCTCCCCCCTCTCATGTACTCTCTCTCTCTCTCTCTCTCTCTCATTCTCGTTCTCTCAAATAAATAAATAAATCTTTAAAAAAATAAAAAATAAAAAAAATAAAGATGATGAAGAAGGGCACCTGGGTAGTGCGGCCGGTTGAGCGGCCAACTCTTGGTTTTGGCTTAGGTCATGATCTCAGGGTCGTGAGATGGAGCCTTGAGTTGGGCTCTGAGCTCAGCGTGGAGTCTGCTTGAGATTCTCCCTCTCCCTCTGCCCCACCCCATGCGTGCACATGCACCCTCTCTCTCGCTCTCAAATCTTTAAAAAGAATGATGAAGATAAGAGATGGGTTTTATATTCATCTATATTATAAATACATAGGTATAAATATTTAACACAATCTAATACAACTCGCATAAATATATATAAAGAATGTATATGTTATATATAAAGAAATTGAGTTTGAAAATCCACTTTATGCATTTTTCACTGAAAGAATAATCTGAAGATAGAACATTCTTATAAAGGAAAGGTATGGTTTTACCAACTGGTAGAAGATGACAGCTGACAAAAGAACAGCTCTGTTGTCTGACTGTGATTCTGCTTGTCTGAGCTACTCTTGCGCATCCGAGGCTTTTGGGTTTCACAGATGAATTAAATTTCAGAAGATATTTTCGCAGTAGCATCTAGTTGCCGCCTTAGTATTTTACTCATTCATACTTTTAAAAATTACCTCACCACATTTTATAAACCAAAGGAATTTTAACACACAAAATCTCATTTAAAAATACAATAAATTTTATGTTAAGAAAAACATTTCTCCCATTTTCATCCCAGAATGGGGCCACTTTTTATGTTTGTATAAGGAAACTACTCTTAAGGGGACACTGATAGTCTAAATACAGCATTTATTTAATATTCTATTTGAAAAGATAAGAATGGAGTTTGTCACCAAATGAACTATTTGTTTCATCCATCAAAGAACTAGAAGGATTTTCTTTTTTAACCAATTGCATAGACTTAAATAATTAAGACTACTCCTACGGGGGGAGCGGGGGATTTTTACTTGCTACCTGATTCAGTTTTTTTCTTCAATGATCTTCCCCCGCCCCTCATTACTTTTATAGGTTCTGTGGTTTGGGAAATGAGACTTGAAAGGTTTGCCCAGGTTATCACAGCCAGGGAATGCAGGGCTGGGGTCAGGAGCTAGCTTTCTGCACCCTCATCCAGCACTCCTCTCGCCTGCCAGATACCCTGCTCCTCCCAGCCAGCACCCATTGACAGACCCAAACCAAAGGCTTCTGAGACCCCAGGAATGCCGGTGCCAGCCAGGTGTTCTTATCAAAGTTGTAACTTATGGGACCGTCCTGCTTTAGAAAACCCCTGACGTCTTACCTGCTGTGTCTTGGAGGCTTTCTCTGTGTACAAGGCTCCTCTTGCAAGCTGTTACAGGTAGGAGGAAGCACGGCTCAGAGTGTAGTGGATGAGTCCAGGTAAGTATAGTTGCTGAGCACTTCACATCAGCAGGACCTACCGCACAGGTTGTTGAGAGGAGTTACCACCTAGAAAATACTTAAAACAGTGCCTGACACATGGTAGGGGCTCCATAACTGTTACCTCTTGCTGTCACATTACTGGGGAAAAACAGGAAACTGTTCTTAGGAAAAGTCCAGCAGGTTGCCTCACAGATAGAAGGGGGGGCAGAAATGGGCAAGATACACCCCTTTTTTTTTTTTTTAAAGCACACCGTTTTAGCTTATTTTCCCAATCCACGTTCTGGGAGCCCAATGATGTTTTTATAGCCACAGACACAATCTCATTCTTTCTTTCAGCCGGATCCAGTTTTTCCTCCTCGTCTCCCTCTTAATTCCATCTTTCTAGTCCCCAATGAAACGGTCACATTTTACTAAATATGACCAAATGTCCAGCTTCCTTTGCTGCTTTACTCTGAACACTGATCTTTTTGCTCTGTCATAGGAATGAAGTTGGTGAAACACGACCTGTTTGCATAAGTCTGTTTGCTTTTTAGCTTCTGTGTCCATTTCTTTTTTTATTGATGACTTTACTCTCTGTTTTGTTTTGCTTTTTGTTTTATGTTGTTTGGGGAAGTACTGAAGTCAGATTGCAAAATTGGAGATCCCCTTCCCTTGATTTTGCTGCCAATCCCTGTTTGAACGTTCATACACGGTGTACTCATCCTGTCAAGTCAAATTTCTCGTCCTTAGGAGCCCCAGGGTGCATGGGCAGAACCTCTGTCATGACACTCAATGGAGGAATTGCGAATCATGCCCTTTAGCGGGAGTCTGCTCTGTGGAGCAATGGCTCTCTTCCTTCCGATGGCATCACTTATGGTGATTGTGGCGCCATATTTGTTGATGGAGGAAATGGAAGTCCACACGGCTGCCATATTGAAGAGCCCGTGGCACTGTTTTTGATGAAACACAATTGTCCTCAAGAGGTCTTGGCCAGTATCATTCTAGGCCATTGTGTCTGGGCTCTCATGTTCCTCCTTCAGAGTCTCATTAAATATATTTTTCAATTTCCATACTAACTGTGGGGTGATGTGACTGTTAGGTGGTGGTTAATTATTGCTCTTGACAGACTTCCTATCTTGAATAATTACGAAAGATTAGAGAAAGCCTGGACTGTGGAGACCCATGATAGAGTCCTCTCCACTTCTTAGTCACTGGCCCTGGCAGAGTCTGTTTCACTTCCCTGAGCCTCAGTTTCCCTTTCTCAAAAATATTATAAAGTGTACCTTACAAAGTTGCTACTAGTTATTATTACTGGTCTGTGATTGTATGGACTCCATACATAGGTTTACAAGAAGCAAAGGAGAGTATAGAAATCACTTTTCGAATGGGAAAGAATTGTGTAGGTGTGTGTGTGTGTGTGTGTGTGTGTGTGTGTGTGTGTATGTATATACACATGTAGTTTCGTTTCATTATTTAATAAATATAAATATACGCCCCTTGGATTGCCTCTAAAGGTCATGATTCCCAATCCCCCCCATTGAGTGTCATAACAAAAGATTCTGCCCCTGCACCCTGAGGCTCTTAGGATGGGAAAAAAATAAATATAATAAATATATATGTTTACATATATACATATATATGTATATACACATGTGTAGTTTTGTTTCATTGTTAAATAAATATAAATAAATGGAGAAAACTTATATTTTAAAAAATATTTGAGTGCATGCAAGGCACTCCAGTAAGTACTTTGCATACATTATTTAATTTATTGTCACAATAACCCATAAGATTATTATTTCCAATTTACAAATGAGGAAAATGACTCTCAGAAAACTTAGGTCTCTTGTCTAGGTCATAAAAACCAAAAAATGGCAGTCAAGGTTTTAACCCAGGGCCATCTGAATCCAAAGCTCACATTCTGACCTCTGTGCTCTGAAAGATAGCATCTTATAAGTACAAGCGAGTGATGAAAGAAAATAAACACGGGGGTAAGCACCAAAGAAGACTTAAGAAGGAACTCCTATCTAGAGCCTGGTTGATTGGGAAGTCTGCTTGGAGGAGGCTGGATTTGTCTTGTGTAGGATTTTAAAAGAGAAAGTCCCTGAAATACCAAGTTGTATTTATGTATTTTGTTTGACCCTAGAGAACAAGAAACTGTAACAGCTTTTAAGCCATAGACCTCGCCACCCCTTATTGCATCAGACTCTGCCTCTTCCCACATGGGGGTTACGTGCCTGAGCCTGAAAGCATCTGGGCTTCTGGACCTGAGGAGGAATGAGTGATGGAGGTGGAGATAGATCAGAAGAGTAGTCTGAGGGCTACGTGAGGAGAGGTTTTGAGTGTCAGGCTAAGGAAACTAAATTTTCCTCTCTTGGATGTCATTTACCACCCATCAGTGATAACAGCATCACCATGGTGAGTGGACTGACAAGCTCAGAGCACTCTTGGAGAAAAATGGAATGTGCGGATAATAGAGATCACCAATGTGTGAGGTGTTGGCCCAAGTGGATCCTGGATCAGGATCTATTGGATTACTGCTTTTACAGATCTCTGGCTTTTCCATTTTCCCAGTCTCCAACAGTGGTGCTACGCCTAAGCTCTCTTTCCACAAAGCCCCCATCCCTCTCCCCTTTCATTATTCTGAGGAGGCCCCCATGGACATAAATTTTCTTAACATTCCTCCCTGCAGTATTACCTCTATTTTTACCCCCTTCTTAATGGTTTCCTTTATGTCTCTGAGGAAGAGATATTCACTCTCCCAAGAGCAGTCCCCTAACCTTTGCTCTTCTCCCTGCCTATGTGACCCCCCCACACACACCAGAATTCTGTTCGTTTCTCTCTCCCTTCTGAGCCTTCAGACTTTCTGCCTACACTTCTGCATTCCAGTTTGAAGCCCTGCTGCGTCCAGCATACGTCCCCTCCTTGCTACTATTACTGCAGTCCTTCTGATCAAGGTTTCCCTAGTCTTGGCCTGAACAGTCTCCTGTGATCCTACTTCATGGCTCTCTGGGAAAGCATCTGTTCTTTTGTCTCTGTATCAGAATTGACCAGATCTCTTCCTGCTTAAAAAGACTAAATGCCTACTGGATAAAGTCCAGATTCTTAAGCTTGGCATGCGAGGCTCTTGATAAACATTCCTCAGGTCCATTTGCAGCCAGACCACTCTCATTCTTGCCTCACTGTCCACCTAGTGAACTTTGAGTAATTTGCGAGGCCCATCTCCAGTTATTTCTCTCTTCCCTACCCTCCCTGGGCCTTTCCAAGCAAAATTAATTTTTCCATTCTGTATTTCCTTTACATTTTTTGCAGTGAATGAATAACCACTATTAGAACACTGATCACATTATATTAACATTATTTGGTTACATGTTTATCCTCCTTCCACCAGCCCAGAAACTCCTGTAGGGTAGAAATAGCATCTGGTTTATCTTACTATCTCTAGCTGTGTTAACCCAGTGCCTGGCATAAAATGAGTGTTGATTGGATTCAATTGAGTTTGTTCTTCCTTTGGTAAGCTTAGAGCCCTTCTTCGTATATGTTGATAAAAATACTTGATTAGTCCTTCAGTTTCCTGATCTGCCTCCTTTTCATGAAGCTCATCCTATACTTTTCCATCTGCAGCTTATCATTACCTTCCATTCATGTTCAAGTTTGTCTTCCTGTCTGATTCTTAGAGAAGCCCCGTTTGATTTTTTTTTCTTCGAAGAATTCCTATGTTGGATCTGTACTAAGCCCCAAAATGCCATCTTTAAGTGCACTTGAATGACAGATTCTTGAACTTTTGTGGGATCCAGAGTCCCCTATTCCCTTCAGGCAGGTCTTCCCACGGACGTTGTGGCAGGATATGTCTGGATTTCTGCTCAGTGCCAAGCTTGCTGGGCCTGCTGAAATTCAAGAGACAGGTGTTATTTTGGAGGATGGGAAGAATATGCTTTATCTGAAAAGCTTCTGTTTAGGGCAGCAGGGCAGGAGCAGGGAATCTGTCACACCATACATACCTTTAGTGCTAATTTGCCAGTGCTTCTCAAGGAACAAAGCATAATACAAGTTCAGCATTATTGTTTCAGACATCCATATTGTCTGGATTTGGGTACAACAGTGCTAGATTTTTATTCTCAGCTCTTCATGGCAAATTAGCTAACTCCAAACTGCCTTAATGACGTTGACACTCTCTCAGAGATTAGGACTTACAGAGGAGAAATGAGAAGAGCAAGTGGTGTAGTATGGTTACATTGAACCGTAGAAGATTGCCAGTGTTGAACAATTTCACCAACAAAATGGCAGTTTCATTAGGTTTAACCTAATAGTGCAATAATGTATCTTGTTTAAAAGGAAGTAGGTAATAAGTAGAATAATGTTTTTGGGAGTTTCCTAATGTGCCAGGCGCAGCAATAAATACTTTTTATGCATTAACTCATTTAATCCTCAAGACAACTCTAAGATGTATTATCCTTCTCTTTATGGGGAAGCTGAGACAGAGAGGTCATGACTTCCTGACAGCTAATAATGTGCAGTGGATATTCCAGTAGCAGAAAATGGATTCTTCTAGCCCAGCGGTTGTCTACCTTTTTTTGTAAAGAGCCAGGTAGGGCCATTTGGCTTTGCAGGCCCTATGGTCCTTGTCCCAACTACTGGACTCTGCCTGTGTATGTAAATGAATGCGGTGTCTGTGTTCCAGTAAAACTTTATTAATAAAAACAGGCAGCAGGCTAGGTTTGGCCCACAGGCTACAGTTTGTAGATCCCTATTCTAACCTCTTCCTCCCTATACCCAAATATGTTTTCTCACTGATGGTTATAAAAGAAATTTAGAAGTCATAGTTTTTAAAAAACATGTATTACTTTTCCTTTTAGTATATTCAATATGGAAAAATTAGAAAGTATACATACACGAAAAAAAGAAACGTGTAAAAATCCCCCCAGATTCCAACATTCAGAAATATTTGAAAGATTTTTTTTAAGATTTTATTTATTTATTTGATAGAGACAGCAAGAGAGGGAACACAAGCAGGGGGAGTGGGAGAGGGAGAAACAGGCTTCCCGCAGAGCAGGGAGCCCGATGCGGGGCTCAATCTCAGGACCCTGGGATCATGACCTGAGCCGAAGGCAGACGCTTAACCGACTGAGCCACCCAGGTGCCCCTAATTTGAAAGATTTTGATGGGTATCCTTTCAGGTTGTTATCTGTGCATACTTAAAAGAACAGTGTTATACCTTAGAGAGTGGCATAGCCTTCTCTTTCCCACTTAAAAATATATGGCAAGTATGTTTCTATATTAGTTAAATGCAAAATATTTTCTTTGGCTTTTATTCTCTGGATGTTGTATTTTTTTTTTCTTTTCAGAGCAATTGTGTACCTGGTTCCATATGCTTCTCTTTTTAACATTCACCCTCCCCTCCCCAACTATGTCCATCCTATATTCTTTGTTATATTCTGGAGTCACAGTTTTCTTTCTCTAGTGTTTTTGCCTCTGATATTGATCTTATCCCTTCACCTTTGCTCTGGTTGTAGCCAGCAATGGTAGTGAAACCAGCCCTGTAGGTAAATGGGCACTAGAAAAATAATACATCTCCAAATCCCTGTCACTGTCCTCTGTAGATGCCACCCTCGGGGGCAGTGTAATTTCTTTGAATGTTTTCTTTCTGTCTGCTACCCTCTTCCCCAAGGCTCCTCCAAAAGAGAAACTTGCACAGCTTTTCTTAAATTCATTAAATTTTCAGTGTCTTTCCCCCCGTGGTTGGTAAGCGGCAGGCAACACAAGACAAGAGGACATTAGAATTCCTTCCGGGGAGAGAACATAGTGTGAGCAGTTTCGAAAGGTCGCGTGTTGCCACAGTGTCCTTCTTTATAAATCTTTCAGAGGACAGTGAGCTGTATCTAGAGGAGGAAAGATGGGATTGCTGTAGTCCTTCCAGAAGGATCTTAGCCTCATATCTGCCATGTGGCAGTAAATTCACAGTGATGTTCAGTTGAGCACATAGGAAAAGGGGGCAAGATACTGTTACCTCTGTTTTTGCCAGATATGCTCCCAGGAAGTTCGAGGCAAAGACTAGCCTCTCCCAAAAATGGGGACAGCTACAAGGTAAAGAATGCAGTGATGACTGGGTACTGACCATAAGTGCTGCCACAGAACGTACAAGGGAAGCCACTTTCTCTAAGCAGTTTTCTGAATGTGTGTAGTTAACCATTCTGTGGATGTCCCTAGAATCTTAGATTGTTTTACTCATAAGAAATTTCCCACTGACATTTGTATCACACTTGAAATGTATGAAGTGATATTTCAAACACATTATCTAACCTCAGAACCCTGTTGATCTAAGAGTGAGTCTCTGTTCAGGTGAGGAATCTAAAGTGAGGAAAATTGACCCAGACCTTGTGGCCAGTAGATGGCAGTACTCAGCTCCTGACACCTGAGGCTACATTTTTTGCTCCAGTCCAAGGCAAATTTTGCCTTCTTTACTCCCATCATTTTGCCCTGGTTTTGCTCAGTACGGTCATATTTCTCTATTATAGAATGTGCTCTGTTGTTCTATGCTATAGAACACACAAATTCTAAGGGAAGGTTTTTGACACCAAGAAGACTGTCTTAGGAGATTTGGAACTCCAGAATGGTGTGTATATTTACCAAGCACGGTTGTTCAAGATCATTGAATACTGAAGCTGTTGTTCACCAAGAGATATTGTTACCTTTAACTAGAAATAGAAGGGAAAGGAAAATTATACCAAAACCCATTTTTGAGATAATTAGCAAAATGTCAGGGACAGATGGACTAGAAACTATGGAAAAACATATGTTTTACTGATGTTTTCTCTTTGATCATATGTTGGATGCTATAATGGCAAAAGCCTGTTTCCTGGCTGGAAAACTATCCTTTTCAGTTTTTTTCTGCTTTTTATTATTTAAGAAACTGGCTGGCTTGCTTTTAGAAGTTTTTGTAGTCTGTATCCCTGTACATTCAAAAAGACTAAGAAATACATTGAATCTGCAAACAGGACTACACTTCCTGGATGTAGCAGCAGTTAGAAACAGTTGTTGCATATACCACTAGAGGTAAAACCAGGTCACCAAGGTAATCGATAGTATAGTACCTGTCTTTCAAACTTCATAGTTTAAAATGATAAGCTTGACAAATATACCCTCATTTATTTGCAACCCACTACCTCTCAATTCACAAAAATTGGACTAGTGCAGAGGAATGACACCTGGTAGTCACTGGAGAATTAGGGAAGGAGTTAATGGCAGGTAGGACAGAAGAAAAGAAAAGAACAAACTGGAAAGAAGGCCAACGATGTACTAGCCAGGTAAACTTGGGCAGGTTGTACATCTGAAATGGGGCTCAGATTTCTCATCTGCAAAATTGTGGAGTTTGAATGGAAAACCTCTCAAGTATGTCTTAACAGTGAGATTAGATTCTACTGGGCATTGAGCAGTTGACTATTAAAGACATCTTTGTTAACAACAGGCGATGATGCAAGATGGCGCGGTGACTTGCCCTGCTCACAATGTATCTAATTTTATCTCAGTGCCCATTCACAGCTTACAGTGTCTGAAAAAAATAGCATTTCTTTTTTGTTGCAAATATTCTGTAGTCTGGGCCTCAGATTTTTTAGTAGAACCTTCCTTTTCATTCCAGTAATTTGTTTACTTACTGAATATTTATCATCTCGATTAAAGTTTAATTATTTACAGATTAAATAATTTGTAATTTATTATAAATTGCTAATTTGCAGATCATTCATTACCTACTAATCGTTCAATTATCTTTATATTAGTGCTCATTAATTTACTCAATAAACATTTGCTGAGCAATCACTAAATGGCCAACACTACCAGAATGGAGATGCAAAAAAGCTTGAGAAGGAAGCTGGGCTCCTTCTTTTTTTTTTTTTTTTTTTAAGATTTTATTTATTTATTTGAGAGAGAGAGAAAGAAACAGCATGAGAGGGGAAAGGGTCAGAGGGAGAAGCAGGCTCCCTGCCAAGCCAGGAGCCTGACGTGGGACTCGATCCCAGGACTCTGGAATCATGAACTGAGCCGAAGGCAACTGCTTAAGCAACTGAGCCACCCAGGCGCCCTGGGCTCCTTCTTTAAAGAAGGAATTCACTATGTGTCATTTCTGGGAAACTGGATCTTCTTTAGATCTTCACTAACCTAATTCTGTTTAGCTCCATAAAAAAAAAAAAAAAATCCAAAAAGAAAAAGATGAAATTTAGAAACTTTTGATGCATTTTTTCCCCAAGATTGGTCAAATGAGAAAACCTTTTAATAATCTGGGAATACTTTGAAAAATCAAAATGCACAAAGTTAATGGAATCATAAAAATCAAATTTTTGTATTACCACAAATACTAAACACATATTAGTCCTATAATAAATATAAATGTTAAGTATTTGAGAGATGAAAGAGAGATGGATGGAGATACAGGGGGGAAAACAAGCCTAAAAAGAGTTAAATGGGGCTTAAGTGTTATCCTGTGATATCTTTGTGCTTGTTATCATGGGTAGTAGGGGTCAGGCTAATCAAGCCCAAATGAATGAAACTCTATACCACTGGATGGTTTGATTTTTCACATAGGAGAGTTCCTTCAATCTGGAATTTTGGCAGCTGCAACATTCAGTTCAACGAGCTCAATGTTATTTTAGATGAGACCCAGTCTTTGTTATTTGATTTTACACAAGTTTAAAGATTTCCTTGATTTCAGCTGACTCTGGAGAGCACATTGGAGATATACTAAGTAGAAGTGTAGTATCATCAATTATCCTTTGCCAGAATTTGAAGAATATGCCCTGGGGGGGGGGACGAATTAATGCCCCTTGTCCTAAATTCTTTCCCTGGTCTGACTAACTTATCATTATGGTTAGTAATAGTTAATGTAGTTAATATAATTACAAAGCTCCTCTCTCTTCGTACAACATTTTCTGTCTTTCCATACATCGAGCATTTAATGCCATCAGTCCTGTGACTTAGATGGACAGTACATATTGCAAACTGACTCCTGGATTCCACTTCAGTGGGAACTATTAAACTATTATTGGAACTGACCTGCCCTGATCTGATAGAGAGAAAACCCTATTCTCCTTTTATAACACTGAGCATTGATGTCTGTTCTTCATTGTGCTGAGGGGAATGTCTCCAAAAATTTTAAAGGACAAGGGGTAAAGCCATGCTAGATAATGGGGATATTTAGACAGCTTTCATGGAAGATCTGTTCAAGTCATCTGAGGTCCCAGGGGAGGTTGGTCTGATAAAGCCCGCACCTCAGTCCTAGCACTAACTGGGCGGATCTGGACTTGTAAGTCACCCCTTCTGCCTGTGGAATGTACCCTGGAGGTTTGTTTCTTTGACTTCTGTGGGCAGATTGGATAGCTCATTCTTAAAACATACTTGGAAAAGGAGCCTGTTTACCCTGGAGGAGAATGGTTGCTGAAGACACTGGGCTAGAACATCACCTCATTCTTCCTGTCTCTTTCAAAACCTCCGTAGAGTCAGCTCTGGTCTATGCTCGTCTTGAACGTAAAGCAGAATCTTTAAATACTCACCCAGCCAAATTTTTTTCCAATTAATAACAACCTCTGGTCAAGAAGTGTTTGGGTTTGTTTGGTTGGTTGTTTTTTTTTTGTTTTTTTTTTTTTTTTTAACCCCTCACATTATTCTCAGAACATGAAGCAACTAATTATTGGTAGCAGTCTATATACAAAAAGGTAGTACCTTAGAACAGGGTTGTCTTTTACCTTTTTTTTTTTTTATGGTTTTTCCTCAAGTTTATTGAAGGAGGTGAATCCTGGCTGGAGACAGAACAAGCATGGTGGTATGGTTCATTATATGTGTCTTGTTCATGTTAGGGGAACCAGTTACAAATATCTTGGGTGGAGGGGGAAAAAAACCTTTAGTAAAATAGTCTTTGGCAGAAATATATGTGAAATTTCTTTTTTCTTTGTCCTAAAGAAGTGCTTAGCCTTTTCTTCCGAAGGACAAGAGCTGGTGATGTAATTTTTCAGTTGAGTTTTGCAATTGTTTTGAGCTCCTCAAGGGGGAGCTCTCCCACAAGCTAACTAGTGTACTCACCTCTCAGGTCTGACTTGGACTTTTAGTGGGTACTTCCTTATCCATCCATTTAGTCTGAATAGGAATCTCCCTTCGATATGCAAGTTTTGCTCCCTTAATTGCCATGAAGGTAGATGACAGCCTGCCAATTACAATCTTTAAAATAATTATGTCAAATTGTACTTGGATATGAATTAATCAGCTTCATTGTTAGGTGTCCTGTATGTAAGGGGAGTGGTCAGTCTGGTCCATGTCCCCACTAGAGCATAAAAGCAGTAACAGCTGGGCCGTAGACATGTACTTTTTGTTAGAACATTCTTTTTTGGATAGGGTTATTCAAACCTACCATTTCATATTGCCACATAAGTTGTGCCAGTTTATGGTTGATACAAAAGAGATTGCTCTCACCCTCTAACAGGCTTCAGGAGATAGTCCTCACCCCACCTCCAAACTCTGTCCCTTCAACATAAATCTATTTCAGTGTAGAATGCCTATTTATCCTCATTTTTAATGTCTGAATGTAAGGACTGGTTAAGCTGACTCTTACATTCAGACATTAAGAGACACCTTTTGAAAGCCTTCTTTTGCAAAAGCAAGGGGAAAAATAATAACTGGGCTTCCTCTCATTGTAGTTGAAATGAAGGTACAAAGAAGACTTTAGTTTTTCCCCACAAATGCTAGAAGATTATATCCTATTGCTTTTTTTATTTTCAAGGAAAAAAATTCAGGTATGGTAAATTGTCACTAAAATGTGGTTTTGGGCAGGTGATTCTTTGTCCTAATTGAGCCTCCCCATTATCCTGGGGGATAATTTCCTTGGGGGAAAAGGTGAGTAACACTTCTCTTTACAATTTTTGGAAAAATAATGTTCTTTCATGAGAAATACAATCTTTTAAAGGAAAATGATTCTTCTGTTTTAACTCTAAATACAGTGGGAGGATTTTCATGGAATATAAATATTTGCAAACTCTTTAAGCATGCTTTAACCAAACACCTGGTAAATGTTGCACAGGCTATTAATGACTTGCAAAACCTCCAAGTTAGGAAATACGGCTATGCCATTATGATCAGTCATTTGGCAGATAGTCAAGCCTGACAACAATTGTTTAATACCTTTTTACCCATAAAGACTCTGATTCCCTGAAAACATTCAAGATTTCAGCATATTTCCCTCCCACCCCCTGACCCTGCACCAAATTGCTCAATTATCTCCTGTAAAGAGTACTATTATTCTTTCAGATTTGAAGTATAGGTTTCCCCCTGTTATCTGAAAGTAGAAAGTTCCTAAGAAACCTTTCCTAAGCTGAAATAGATATAAAGTGAAGAGCAGTACCATTAATTCATACAGGAAAATTTTTGAGCGTTCTCAGACCCAAAAAAATCACCTCTTTTAGGCATTCTGATACCTTAGGACACCTCTTCCTAAGGGATGTACAGAATAAATCAAGATAAAGCACGGATGCTCACAGACACAAATCGGAGCTCCGGCAGCTTGATGCTGAGTGTAGGTCCCAGGGAAGGAGTTGGGGGGGGCCTCCATAATGGCTATTGCAAAGCCAACACTGAATGCTGTTTTTGCTTTTTGCCTTTTTTTACTATAAAGCGAAAATCCTCTACAGATTTCTTTCAGTCAGGGATACCCAGGTACACTAATGTAGGTCTTTCCTAAAAGTGAAGTGGCTTAATGGGAACTTCCGAAAAGCAGGGGATACCTGCAATAGGAAATGGTTATAAGCAATGTTACAAACTGTGTCTTCTGTTGTCTCTGCCTATGCAAGACCCTTTCAAAAGCTATGGTGTGTTCTTTACTTCCTAATTAACACCTCTTATTTGCATGAAACTAGGCTATGCAGTGTAGGGTGTTGAGATGGATGGTAAGAAGCAGTAGAACACAAGATACCACCCCTTCAGAGATCTCAAAATAACAGGTAGGGAGAAATGAGGGAAGTAGCATCTCAAAGCAATATACAGTTAATTGTCAAGAAGATGGTACAGAAAGTGAATTCTACATGAATCCAGAAGCAAAGCTATCGTGGGATAGAGTGATGTAGATCGAGTCTAGGGTTGTAGAATTTTAAGCCAGGCTGTTAAGAATATGCAGGATTAGGGGAGGCAGAAGAGGGCAAAGGGCATTCTGGAAGGAAGGGGAGTAATAAGAAAAACTGAATATGCCAAGTATTGCAGGGACAGTGCACAAAACTGTATGATTAGAAACAATGTGGTTTTAATAAGGAAGTGCCTTGAAGTGAAAATCTTCTCTGTGTTATCTATTGCTACTAAAGGTACATAACAATGGGCATACATACTCTCCAAATGAATGACGTAGAACAATCCATTTGCTCACAAGTTTATGGCCTGGTGATTTGGGCTAGATTTGATGAGTGGTCCTTCTGCTCTTGGCTCATTCTCTTGTCTGTGAGCCAGCTGGCTACTCATTTGTGTAGGACAGACTTGACCAGGATGACAGGAACACCTGGGACCTCTGCCGCCATGTCTCTTGCCTGCCAGCAAGCTGGCCCAGGCATCTCTTCTCATAGCAGTGGTGGAGGTGCAAGAGAGGACTCCAGTCTTCTGCTTGGGTCACATTTGTTAACATTCCACCGACCAAAGCAAGCTACATGGTGGGGTCCATGGTGCCACTTCATCGTAGAGTGGATCCTGCATACACATAGTGAACTATTCAGTTATGTATTGCTGCTTAACAAAATACTCCAAATGTTAGCTGCTTAAAGCATTGGCCACTTATAATACCTCTTAGAATCTGTGTGTCAGGAACTCAGGAAGGGCTTGGCTGAGCTCTTTTCATCCTCATGATGTTAGTGGTACTCAGCTGGTAGATGGACTGACGTGGACGGTCACTCATGTGACTGATATCTTGGCTAGAAGTCTAGGCTCAGCTGGACCATCAGGAGTGGCTGAACTCCACTCCACTTGGTGAGGTCTTAGGGTAATCAAAGTCCTTACATGGCAGGGGCTTTTCACAGAGCCAGTCTCCCAAAGGAACAAGGCAGAAACAATACGGCCTTTTCTGACCTAATCTTCGAATTTACGCAGTAAGCACTGTTCTGACTCTGTGGGATGGAACAGACACAAGCCCTCCCCAATTCCAGGAGATGGGACACAGACCCCCATCTCTTTATGGGAAATATAAAAGAATTTGCAGATATGTTTCAAAACCACATGGTCTTTCTGCAAGCAACGAATTATATATACTTTTACCATGTTGTGAATCATACTCAACTCCTTATAAGACCCCCATACCCAAAGACACGACCCATTATGATATCAGGCTCAGGTGCATGATCCAGGATCTTGTTATCTAAATCAGGTGCAGATGAAACTCCTACCGCAAGTGCCACTCATTGAGCATTGTTCCTTTTGATCTGAAGATAAGTGAACACGAGAAGCTAATTATCTGCTCTCCAACATAAAATGGTAGAACAGGAATGGTTAACCTCAACAGACACAATTCCCTATCAATTCTGAAATATAGCCAGGACCATACTACCAGTTCTATGATCAGGGCCCATTATTGCTCCCTGGGAATGATCCTCCATATTTCTTGGCATCACCTCCTAGGTAAAGGTCAGTAAACATTTTCTGTAAAGGGCCACCTGGTAAATAGTCTTCACTTGCCATATATAGTCTTTGTTTAATTGTATTTTTTTAAACAATCCTTTAAAAATATAAAAACATTTGGAGCACCTGGGTGACTCAGTTGGTTAAGTGTCCAGCTCTTGGTTTCAGCTCAGGTCATGATCTCAGGATTGTGGGATCGAGCCCCACATTGGGCTCCATGCTCAGTGGGGAGTCTGCATGAGATTCTGTCTCTCCCTGTACCCCACCACCAACACGTGTGCATGCACTCTCCCCCCACCAAATCTTAAAAAAAAAAAAAAAGTAAAAACAGTCTTAGCTAACTAGAGATACAAAATCAGGCCACCACCCAGATTTGGCTTATAGGCCATAATTTGGCAACCTGTGCTGTATACTTGTGATTCTAACCTTGAGTCATTTTTCCTTTCCTACAGAAAGGAAATAGCCTGTGTTTATATTGGAGTAAATTCTCTCAAGTGTGTTTCCAGCTCATAGAATTCTGGGGAGTGCAGAGCACTCTCTTTATCTGACCTTTTAGGTGCAAGTTGGCAATGTATTCTACCAATACAATTCCTTTAAAAGCTTTGTGGGTTTTCTAGAATCTTACTAGAATTCATTGTATCAGACAAAAGTCACGTGCATAAAAGCCTTTGAAACATGCCCTTTTCTATTGTGGGTCCCCAGAGACTACTAAGGGACAATGCCCTTAAGATTTCATTGTTTATCAAAGAGAGTCTATAATGCATGCCCTTAAGATCTTTCCAAAGCTTGGGTTTTTGTTGTTATGGTTCTTTTGTTGTACTAAAATGTTTTAGGATACAGCACCTAAAATCTTCTGAGGTGCTAAAAAGTGGTCTTATAGCCACACCTTATGTTCATATTTACTGTGAGACCACATCTTCCCCAAAGCATTCTGTTTTGGTCTTTGCTTTTATAGCTTTCCTTACTTTCTTACTTTGATAATGTTCTGCTGAGAGACACTGGGGCTGAGAAATAGTTTTATTTTTGAACTAAGCAAGTCCTGACTCCTTTATATTTTCTCTAAATTCTGCTTGAAACAGCATATTTCCTTTTTTAGTTCATCTCCCTATTTTTGCAACTTCTGAAATACAGTTAAAAGAAGCCAGTTGAAACTTTGGATATTCTGCTAGAAATTGCCTTAGCTGGGTTCTTCAATTCATTAGTACAGTTTGTTTTCAAAAATACTGCAGGCAACAGTGTTTCTAAGATTTCCACCACTGTGGAAGAATGGTTTCCTCTCCTCTACCTGCCAACTATATCCTCCTCACTTACATCACTGAGAACTTCCTTCAGGACTTTCTTTCTTGCCCACCACCTAGTTTCAAAGTGGCGACCACTTGTTTACTTTGTTACTTTAGCACCTTACTTCTGGTAACAGGTTCTTTTAGAGTTATCTATTCCTGTATTACAACCCCTACGTTTTGTGGCTTTAAAAAGCCATTTTATTATATCTCAGAGATTTTATGTTTAAGGAACATGGGCAAGGCTCTGCTAGGCAATTGTTCTGTACCTTGTGATGTCAGTTGAGGTCATTTACTGGTGTTCACCTGGTAGATAGGTTGATTCAGAAGATCCAAGATGGTGTCCCTAACATGTATGGCTCAGAAGATTTGGCTCAACCTGAACCATTCACCTACACGAGGCCCCTCTAACATGGCTATCTTAGGGGAGTTGAACTTGTTATGCGACAGGTAGCTTCCTCTGTAGCATAGGAAGCATTCCAGGTGCCAAGAAAATCATTAATGGCTTTTACTGGTCAGAAGAGACACAGACCCACCCAGATCCAAGAGGAAGGGACATAGTCCTTACCTGTCAATGAGAGGAGAGTTAAAAAAAAAAGATTCAAGTCCATATTTTAAAACTACCATAGGGACCATTAACACAGGTAATACTTTGAGAAATTTTTCATATCCCTTGCAGAAAGGTTTGAACTTGAGCTTGGACTATATATTCCTTTGTATTTAGTTAGATGTAACACAACTCTCTCTCTTTCAACCGTCATTTCCCCATATCTTGCTTTCTTGTAGTTCCAGCTTTTTTATCACACGTCCCAGTGCAAAGCACTTTGGAACATGTATGCCCAATATGTGTAAATACTCTCACATATACACTTTATAAATAAGATTATGTTCATTATAAAATAGAAAATTAAACTGGACCTGGTAAAGTCAAATATAAAATATTCTTAAATGTCTTGCTAATTATGATGACTTCATATTATATTTCATGGCAGAAAGATATACTTAAAACAACATTCACAGTTAACAATAGGGAATATAAATACATATGTTCAAATTGGTCTTTCTTGATAATTTAGAATTCAATAGCCATTTTCTTGTCTGAATGGTATATTATTATGGCTTTTACAGAGTGCAGCTAATTAAATGTTTTTCATTAGAGTAAAAAGTACCAGTTTTACCATTTTATTGGTTTTCCAGAACCATGTTAACTTTTCTATCTTATATTTTATGTAAGGCAGTTTAGTTAAAATTGTCATAAGCTACAAATCCACGTAACCAAACACATGTCAATACTACACGTCCCACCACTGATCAGGAACCAGTGAGTGGAAGCAGCACTGCTATCCCTCAAGCCTATGGAATCTCCCTTTGCTCTAGGGAACACCTTAGATACAGCATGACCTTCCAACTAATTTTTAATATAAAAAATAAGAACCATCAGTTTGTTCTCCGT
Organism: Callorhinus ursinus; assembly: GCF_003265705.2. Lineage (NCBI taxonomy): Eukaryota > Metazoa > Chordata > Mammalia > Carnivora > Otariidae > Callorhinus > Callorhinus ursinus. The sequence continues at coordinate 62,023,768 of NW_027397067.1, read as the reverse complement.
ACTTAAGAGTCTGTTTCTCAGTTTGCCCCCCTCTCTCTTATCCTCCTTTGCTCATTTGTTTCTTAAATTCCAAACTGATGGTGACCAGAGGGTGGAGATGGTTGGGGGGATGGCTGAAATAGGTGATGGGGCTTAAGGAGCACACTTGTGCTCCAAACCCCCAGGTGCTGTATGGAAGTGTTGATCACTATATTGTACACCTAAAACTAGTATTACACTTTTTATTAACTGTACTGGAATTTAAATAAAAACTTTAGAAAATTAAAAATAAATTAGAATATGTCACCTGATGTTTTCTTACGACACCCTCAGGAGTCATCTGACATTCCCCCCTCCCAGGGTGCAAACATGCCATGATGAAAGCAATTGACATAGAAGACCTTTAATAAATATGTTGCGCTAATTTTAAAAAATGTCTGACACGAAGTAGGCCCTCAGTATTTGTTGAGTGTAGGATGGTAGTCCTATATCTGCAACATAAAGAAAATTGCAAAAATCTCCATTGTTCTCAACAACTCACCTCCTTCTTGAGCTAGTCAAAACATTGTGGAAGATGAGAACTTATTTTCCTATGAAATACATTCCCACTGCAGGCCACTTTGAAAAATTAAGTTTCTGTATCAGTGAAGATTAACAATTTTTCCTCCCTTTCACACCCTTCCTATTTGTAACTTCATCTTGATGTCTGGGGTTTTACATTTCCTAACAGCCTCGTAAATCATTTAATTTCCTTCAACAATTAGCGGAGTTGAGTTAGTATTAATATCCTTTTCTTTACAATGGAAGAACTAAAGCATATTGGGTTGAAATTTCTTTCTGAAGGCCTCTCAGAGCATCAGTAACCACACTGGGATTAAATTTTTAAGTTTCTCGCTCAGAGGCTTTACATGGGTTCATTTGAGCCACTATGGCTTTTTGATCTTTGCTTGAAATAAAAGAATTCTTGACGATTAAATAAGTGGACTTTATTTTAGACCAGCAAATAATGGAGCTTTCAAAACTAAAAGCAGTTAGCAAAACACATTCAATATGAATGATATTTTGTGAAATGGAATTGCTATTAAATTGGAAAAACCAAGATAGCAGACTGTTCTGGTGCTTTCAGAATCCTTTCAAGGAATGTAGAAGATGAAAATGTGTTTACCTCTGTCCCACATTTTTACATATATGTGTACACCTATTTACACCTCACTCAGCTCATGACATAGAATATTGTTGTCATTTCAGTGGAGTTCATTGTGCCTCCTCCCAGTTTTCTGACCTCCACCACTATAGATTTAGCCAATTTTTAATAAATCTGTTGGTAGGTATTAGAGCATAAAAATGAAAGAGTTCTGCCCCCTCTCGGGTTTTTATGCAAAGCAAAACTCTTCCCTCTGATGGTGATGTTGGGTGGTTGTTCAATAAGGAGCCTGGGATCCCAGAGAGAGTGGAATAGCAGTGTTGCAGAGTTGAGAACAGATTCCCAGAAAGAACTGTTAGATGGGTCTGAGGGTCCAGGTGAGGATGGAGAACATGACTCAGTTTGTAGTGGCAAGAGGCCACAAACTGGTGCAACTTCTCTCTGGTAATGTGTCAGTTGGGAAGGCAGATGGTTGGTGTGATCTTTGTTTAGCCAGTCTTTTGCAGCATTGGTACAAAGGACACTGGATTTGAGGATAGTGTTAAGGGAGTCTGGTATGCAATTGAGTGTAGGGTTGGAGTGAAAATAAATAGACATGGGAATTGATAGGCATGGGGCAAAGGAAGGTACAAAGAACCTGAGTATCCATAAAGTTGGAGGACAGGAATAGCTGGAGTGAGGGAACAACTGAGCAGAGAGGAGGTTGGTGATGAAGTTTAAACTCTAAGAGCTCAAATAATTCAGTGATGACAAAGTCTAGAGTGTGGCTTTGAGGGTTGAAGTAGGGTAATAGTTGGATAATCAATTCATTTGTATGGTGGAGAGTAGGGTTTGGAGTAAAAACAGTCTGGGATCCAGGTGCCATAGTCCTCAAGGGATGTGGGTGAACGAGAAGGTGGATAATGATGAGAGAGGTAAAGATGCAATTGGAGGATGGCACAAACATCAAAAGGAAAGGCTCTCTTTTAAAAGAACAGAGTAGTAATTTAGAAGCAGCAAGAGGAGACTGTTGCCAACAATCACCCTGGACCCACCTCACCGCCCCTCCAGTGACATTTGTCAAGGAGGTAAGAAGGAGGATGTTCCTAGTTGATTATTTTAAAAATAATAAAAATTGTAAAATAAAATGGAGACTTTGATCCATGTCCTTCCTAGTTTAATGAAAGCAGAAATAGAGGCGTGACCTCCATCTTCTACCTTCACATTTTCCCTGCTGAGTTTATCACTTTGTGATTTATTTTAAGAATGCATAGTGTTTATTTTAACCTAATTGTCGCATAATAAATGTTGGAGCCAGGAATTTCAGGGAAAGTCTTGTGTATTTTTCCTCTGTAAGACTCTTTTCTGGTCAGAGGGAAATACTTAAATCTGGTTCCATCCAGTTTATGTAACTTAGTTAAATCAACATTCCCCAGCCTCCTGAAGCCATTGAATCTTGTATTTTTCCAGGGGAATTTTTTTTTTTTTATGACTGACCATAGAGAGAAAACCAGAAAGAAGTTAGCAAGATGTTCCTTGTTATCTATGTGCCCATATGATTTCTATTGATTGATAATATTTATTAACAAGAGATATTTTCTTCATCCAGATTTCCTTTATAGTCTGGGAACATGATGGCTAAAAAGGAACATAAGAAAATCTGTGAAGTCGTTAGCGGCAAGGACCAAAGGGCTTTCAAACAACTTATTTTCCAGATTTTCAAAATCTAGAACAAGGTAGTTTATCTTTATATTCTTTCCTCCTCCTTTCCTTCCTTTTTTGTTTTTCTGTGTAACTTACAGTAAAGAATACAGATTGTAAACGTACAGCTCAGTAACCTCATGTAAACTTCACTCAGCTCGTCAACAGAGAATATTTCTATCATTACTGTAGTCCCTTGTGCCCCTTCCCAGCTGACTTCAGAGTGAACCACAATTCTGATTTACCACCATAGATTAGATTTCTTTTTTTCCTTTTTTTTTTTTTTATTCTTTGTGTCTGGCTTTTTTCACTTAATATTTTCTCAATGAGATTTATCCGTTTTGTCATATTAACTATAGCTGTAGCGTGTGGTTGGTTTTTCATTGATAAATAATATTTCATTGTGTGAATATTTCCTAATTTCTCTATTCCATTGCTAAGAAATATTAGATGATTTTCAATTTGGAACTCTTTTGAATGAAGCTGCTATGAACATTCTTGTACATGTCTCACTGGAAATGAATACTCATTTCCATACCCAGGAATTGACTTTCTGGGTCTTAGGTATATTCAGCTTAATAGACACTATGAAGGTTTTAAGAGTGATTATTCCAATTTACACTTTGCCCAGCAGTTCACGATAGTTCCTATCTTCCACATCCTTGCCAACACTTGGTATTGTTAGTGCTTTTAACTTTAGCCAGTCTAGGAGAGTTTTAAGAACAGTTCATTCTTTAACTAAAGGCAATTTTAAAGTACATAAAAGGAAGTTTAGATTCAAGCAGAGTACCATTAATCTTATAGAGCTTCTTAGAGTACCACAAGCAGAAAATAGTAAAGGATTTGTTGAGCTGATATTTCTGTAAATATAATACCCAAATCTCTTTTCTCAGCCCCATTCGGAGCACTTGGCAAGCATACGTACTCCTGGCCTTACCCCCAGTCCACTGAGTCAGAGTTCGTGTCCCAAAATTCTGCATGTATAGCAAACCCCCCTTGTTAACTCTTAGACACATTAAGGTTTGTATGTACAATGCTACATATATACTCAAATGACAGAAACCTCAAATGGCAACTGAGAAACATTGTGTTAATCTATGTTGACTATATTTCCAGGCTAACAATTGAGGTTACCTAAAATCAGGACAGTCTCAAAAAATTTCAGCCACTCTTGGTATCAGATGCTCTAACATATGAATAGATGGTATTCCAGAAGGAAAAGAGAGAATGAAGCTGAGGAAGTTTTTTAATTTTTTTTCAGGAGGCTGAGAATTATCCAAAATTAGTAGAGGCACCAAACTACGTATCTAAGAAAGTCCTGGAACACCAAGTAGGATAAATACCAAAAATCAAGCAAAGCACATCATGCCAAGACCTATCCAATTACTAAAGACCAAATGAGATACATTGTCTGTATTCCAAAGGCATGGAAGCATTTTTGTCATTGGTCACCCCATGGCCTTCTGAATTCCAGTTATAAGTTCTTCTTATAGAGGGGCATAGGTTCTTCTGTCGTTCATCTACCTCACCTAACTTCCCCTCCCTCGGATTTATTTCTCATGGTGCACTTCACTGTATTCATTCGTGGTATGCCTGTCAGGTGCCAGTCTTTAAAGTTGATCCATTAAGGTCATTTTCTCCAAATATTCACAACTTATTTTTTAGAAACTATTTTTTGTTTTTAATTTAATAATAGCATCTCTTACCAAGCCCTTCCTGAGGGTCAGGTACTAGCTATATATGTGTATCATCTCCTTTTATTCTCATTCTCATGGTAACCTTATTAAAGAGATACTATTCTTTTTTTTAAATACGTGTAGAAATTGAGGATAAAGGGACTTAAAATATTGTTCAAATTTAGCAAGCAAATAAGTAAAACAGCTAGTATTGAAACCAAAGCAACTGGACTCCAGAACTGCTACCTCTTTTTCCTTTATCTTTATTGAGGTATAACTGGCAAATAAAAATTATATATATTTGAGGTATATAACTTCATGTTTTGATATATGTATATGAGGGAAGAAAAACCCCTATTTTCAACCATTCTATAACTGTATCTCAATTTAAAACCACCACCACCACCAGAGAGATTATGTTATATGTGATATTTATAAAATTATAGCAGACTTAATTCCCCATTTCCACTGAGAATTATATCCCAATTTGCTCAACAGGTTAGGGCACATTTTATCTCTTTCCCTTTGTTTTCATTAGCCCGTTTGCAACAGTGACCTGCTTGAAATGAACAAACTCTCCTGAATTCTGAGCGTTGCCTTAAAGGAATCGGCAGGCTGGCGTGAAGGAGCAGCACACCCCACACAGGCAGATGCTAGCCTCAGTGTTTGTGTGGAAAGATGTGACACCTCAGCAGAGAAGCTTTGTACCCACTTCCCAGGGCAGGGTGTGTGGGTGGACTCTTGACGCAGATTCTGATAAACTTTAACGATTGCTCACCAGCAAGTTCTTTGTACCTTATTTTCCTACACTTTCTGGTAGGCTTCTCCTTTTAAGTGGCTTATAACGACTAGTTAGTAGTGCTGTACTTTTTTTTTTTTTTTTAATGAAGAAAAGACAAAAGATCAACAAGATCGTGCCTTACAAAAAATTTGTGTCATCAGAGGTCATAGAGTGAAATCTGAAGATGCTTAAATTTTTGAGGTGATTCTGATCTGATTATCTTGGTAAATGCCTGCATCTGCTGCTCGGTTATGTTTTTTTGCTTTATTGTCCAGAACCCCTACTCCTGTATCGCCTCCCTCCCCCAACACACTCAGAAGAATGTGTCCGACTAGCCTTTGCTCTCTGCTAGAAGAAAAACAGAGCAGATTTCTGAGGGTTAAGGTACATTCCTTAGATGAAAGGTTGGGGTTTTGCACACAATAATATCCTTTAGCCTTTGACCCCTCTGGCTTTTCTGGCTGTAAATTCCCTTCTAAGCTCCAGTCCCTGGACACTTTGTCAGCATGGATGTCACAGGACTGGCATATCAAAGTTTCATCTCCGTGACGTTTCAGTGTTACTTCTCCATTTGCCTCTCATCTTCATCTTACATATTTCTCTCTGATATTTTGATCTGTGAGGACTTGCCTTTGATTAAGGACTGATTCTTAAATGTTCTGCTTTAGTTTCTCCACTTTATCAAAAGATTGGAGGAACCTTGGGGTGACCTGACATCTCTGGCATATTAAAGCTGGGTCTCAAAGGCATATACTTCCTTTGATAAATGACCTAATAAGCCTTTTCCCTCTCTAATTTCAGATGATTTTCTTCTCCAACTTTTTCCTGTGTTGCCCAGGTTTTCATAATTACATGCAGAGGATTGTTTAGAATCTAATCTTGGAGACTTGTGCCTTTTTTCTTATGGAAAGACAAGGAAGTGGAGCTTCATAAATCAGAATATTGAGCTTAAAATATAATTTATAAGGAACAAATAACGGAAATGTAAATCATGCTCAAGAAAGGCTTACTTTCATCTTAAAAGTTGGAATGAAAAATCATGTGGATATGTTTGTAAGTGATGAAAAGACTTTCCGAAAATAAAATCTCAAGGTTAAATGTAGAAGCACACTTAGTATATATTTCAGTAGTCCTAATATCTTTAAAAATTTTGTTTGTGTGTGCATCTGTGATCCCAGGAATGGATCTCCTGACTTAGCTCATCTAAAAGGTGAATTCTCATGGGTTCTGACTTCTGTGCCTTCAAGAGTTTTTAATGTTTGGGTATTTTATTTAGTTTTTTATTATTTATTTAGAGAAAGAGCATGAGCGGGAGGGGGAGAAGGAGAGAGACTCTCAAGCAGACTCTGTGCTGAGTGTGGAGCCCAGCATGGGGCTCAGTCTCATGACCCTGAGATCATGACCTGAGCTGAAACCAAGAGTTGGATGCTTAACCAACTGCACTAGCCAGGTGCCCATTTTGTTATTTTAAATAAAGCCCAAAGCTATAATCAACCCAGAAAATATATGGGACCTAGGGCAAAAAGCAATCTGGAAGACTGTTGCTTCACTATCAAAATCTGAAAGAAATGTTAATAAATTCAAATTTTCAGATGTGTCCAGTTTCCATGGCACTCTATCATTAAGGAAGAACTCTAGGAACATTCAAAAAAACATGTATTTTTTTTTTAAGATTTTATTTATTTATTTGAGAGAGAGAGAAAGCATGAGAGGGAAGAGGGTCAGAGGGAGAAGCCGACTCCCTGCTGAGCAGGGAGCCCGATGTGGCACTCAATCCCAGGACTCCAGGATCATGACCTGAGCCGAAGGCAGTCGCTCAACCAACTGAGCCACCCAGGCGCCCTGTATGTTCTTTTTGTTAGAAGTAAGATACAAGAATGGTCCAGGTGGCTTCAATTATACAACCCAAACCAAGAAAAATTTGATGTTCAAGCACAGATTTATGATTTTAGACTGAACAATTCCATAAAGTCCCATTTCTAAGGATGGTATCATCTAAGTCTTCAGTTTAGGCACATTTTGAAGCTATTCTTCACTGTAATAGTGAAGTTGTAACATTTGACATCTTTATGTAGAAGACTTAATTTAACCAATATCGTTTTCATTGAATTCAAGCTGTTGATGTTATGATAGCAATACATTTATGAGTTATAAGGTGTTTTTTCAGTCTCACTTCTGTTTTTAGTGGCTGTTCAGTATTCATTGTAATCAGCCCTTCCTTTGACAGAGGCTGTCTCCTGGCTTGTGAGGGTGTCTGTTCTCACAGCCACAACATGGGGGAGTGTGTGTTGATTTACAGATTTTTGTAGCTGAAGGCATGTATTCTGCTATGCTCCATTACTCTGCATACAAAGGAAAACATTTCAATTGTAAAAGCAAGCTTACTTCAGTTGTTGAGAAGATGTAGCTTTTGCAAGGGGCAAAGGACAATGCTGCATTTCCTTGTGACTTTGTTGTGGACTGTGACTTATTTGTATGTCTGGGTGTGTCCTGGTTTAAGGAAACCCATTATACAAATCCAGATTTACACAATGAGGGATCAGTGAGTCTTACTTTGTTTCTTTTATCACATTCACAGATTTTTATAAGAAATTTGCAGAAATTAATGTTCAGTGTGGTACAGTAATTAAAAGTACAGAGTTTGAAAAAATCTGGTGGTCCCAGAAGTGACTCAAGGCGTCAGCTCTTCTAGCTGGAAAGTCTTTGTCAAGATTCTTAATTTCTCTGGGCTTTAGTTTTCTCATCTGGAAAATGAGAGAACTGTGCTTGCCTGTGAAAATACGATGAGTTAATTCATGTCTAGCACTTATCACAATGGTTGGCATATAAGCAAGCCCTCAGTAAGATGGATTGTCCATAGGTTTTCGTGTACATGTGAATATTTTGTGTATGTGTATGCACATGCACCTATGTATTTTACGATTTATATAGTGCTCAAATACAATGTACACTATGATTATATAGTATTACTAGTGTTTTATGGAAAATGAGGCACACTTACAAAATCAATAGATGGTGTGCAAAGAGAATTTTTAGCAACAGATTTGTCTTATTAATTATATATTGCAGAGGCCACTATTAAAAATTCATTTTCATTCCCTGCACACACACCTACTAACAATGGAGGTAGGTGACCTCGAAGCATGCTGGATGGTACAGTGCAGCCACCTAGGCTGTTTGAAAATCCCCACAGGCAACACATAATGTTTATGTCAGAGAATCGATCAGGTACCCCTTTGCCCAATGAAACCCTGTCAGGGTTGCAGTTCCCCAGACGGCATGCTCAGAGGAAATCTGCATGTTGGGAGTGTATTGGGTGGTGTCCCCAGGTTCAAAAACTATGGAAGAAGTGAAAGAAACAGGACTGGACTGTGGGGGAGGTGTTGGGCTGTGATTCAGTCACGGTAAGACCATGGTCAACCCTAGCCCTGGAGCTGGGATTGACCTTTGGGGTTGTCCCAAGCTAGGGCTGGGTCACCTTGGGGGCCTGGATCTCTATACCTTCTCCCTCCACCCCTGTCCACCAGCATTGGATGCAGGCTGCTATCAGGAAGAGGGGCATGACCTTGGGCAAGTTAGCTTTTTGCAGCCCAGGTGGAAAGAAGGGTCAACAGCTGAGAGGGGACACCAGGCAACACTGTCTTCCAGCAGCTGGGAAGTTCCTTAGTTCTTAAGGGAGATCTCAGTGGCACAGCACAAGGTCTGTACCAGTCAGAACAGCATTGATTTGGTCTAAGTTATCTGGTCTCTGCTCTTCTCTGGTCTCTCTCCTTCAATGTTTTCCTTCTCTCCCACCCTTCCACCAGCCATTTATTGATGGCCTACTATGCAACAGGCCCTCTAATGAGAGCTAGACATATTTTTGTTCAATTCCCTTCTTTTTCAAAAGCTCCGTTCATATGCAGAGAAAGGCCAGGCTACATAATGGGAGGAGAAGATGAGTTTTGGAATTGAAAAATAATTCAAAGTTCTGTCCCTTGCTATCCATGTGATCATAGGTATTTAAATTGTTGAGCACCGTTTTCCTCCTTTTAAAAATGGGGATAAAAATGGAACCTGTCCAAAGAGCTGTCCCAAAGAATAAATTGAAGAATGAGAAATTATTCATTTACACCCAGCCCATCATCATTGTCCAATAAACTATTGATAATGATGTTTTTATTATTGATAATGATGATGTCAAAGTTTTATGGATCCATTCCGTACAACTCCTTTACCTTTGTCTTTTGGGTCAAACAAAAGCTATGTAACCTGGGAGAAAAGTTGTTGAGTATCCTGAAGTGTTAGTCCCTTCACTTTTCACACAGTATGTACACCCAGGGTCGCTATGCATCAAGGACCTTAGATTCCATGGTATGTTCTAGTGAGTACACTTTGCCAGTCTACTCAGCATTCAGCACAAATGGCACCTTCTCTTTCTTGAACTACCCTCCTCCTGACACCTCATGCTCCCACATTTCGTTCCATATCTCCAGTCATTCCTTAGCAGTGTCCCCATTGGCTTATCTCACTGATTTACCTCAGTACTAGAGTTCCTCAAAAGATCAGTCTTAGGGTCAATCTCCTGTTCATGCTTCCTTTCTCTTTGTGGGTTTGCCTGTCAACTCTATGATGGCGGCTCCAAGCTCAACTCCAGACCTGACTTTTGTTTGGAGCTCCAGTGTGTACACCTGCATGCTAACTTTACATTTCTACTGAATATCTCATAGATCAGATTTATTGCATGTCCTAACCAGAGGTATTGATCTTTTCCCTTAAATTTGCTCACTCAATATTCCCTATGTCAGCAACTACACTTTCTTTTATTGCCCAAACCAGAAATAGTGGGATCATCCTTAACAGTCCCTTCTCTCCTGCCTCAGATACCTAATCTACCACCAAATCCTTTTGATTCTACATGCAAAATGCACATCTTTCCATCATTACCTTTCTAGTAGAAGCAACCACCATCTGTGGGTTCAACAAAAGCTCCAGTCTCCTGACCAGTTTCTCTACTTCCAGGTGTCACTTAGATCCTCAACTGAGACTATTTTTATAGGCAGCCAGAGAGAGTTTTAAAATATAAATTGTATCATATCACTGCCCTGCTTGAAACTGTGCTGACTTCCTATCACACTTGTAAATAATGAGATCCTCAATTTGCCTCCAAGACCATGAATGATCTTGCTCTTGTCTGCCCCTCTGTCTTCATCTCGAGCTGCTGGCCTCCACCCTTTCTACGAGCCCACCTCATTGGCCTTCTTGCCTTCTCTGAAAGGAATACTCTACACAGAACATTGCATAGTTTTTCCTCTGCCACAGAGCACTTCTGCTCTTCTAGTCCTGTCTTTCTCGTCCTTCATCTCTTAGCCGGAAGATTCCTTCACATTTGCTTTCCCCATATCTCAGTCTCACTTGGGTTTCCATTGTTTCTCTCATGAAGAACATTTTGGGGTTTTTTCCTTTATTGAAAGTGTTTATTTGGGTGTTAATTTTTTTAATGTATACTTCCTCACTAAACTGCAGCTCTGTGAGCACAGCAACCACATGGGCTGGATTCTCAGCTTATACCCGGCATGTAGCCCCATGGCTGACATTAGAAGATCATTAATTTTTTATTAAATAAACACTGAACTCTTCTAAATAGAGGCAGCATGAATTTGAATCAGGTGTCTCGGTTCCGGTTTTTGCTCCGCTGATTACTAGCCGTGTGATCTTGAGCAACTCCACTTCTCTGGGCCTGTTTTCTTTAAAATGGGAATGATACCATTGCTCTCCCTCTCTCACAGGAGAAATCCATTCATTCATTTAGCAACACTTTAGTGAACCTTACCAACTGCTGAGCTCTGGAGTTAATTAAATGAAAGCCACATTCTCTTCATTAAGGAGCCCAGAGTTTAGAAGAGAAGACAGGCATGTGAACAAATTCATGATTATATTATAATATAGTAAGGGTAATGATAGAAGCCCACCTAAGGCAAATCTTTGTGTAATCTGTATGTTTAATTTGAAAGAAATGTGTTGAGTCAGATACTGTGCTAGGCACTTTCAAATGTACTACCTAATTTAACTTTCACATAGAAAACTCCAAGTGACCAAAATCATTATTCCCATTTTACAGATGAGAAAACTGTGACTCAGTGGCATTAAATAAGCTGTCCCAAGTGCATAGCACCCACGGTATGGAGGCACCAGGCTTCAAACCCAAGCACTCTACTACAAGTTCAGGTCCCTTCCCCCAGAAATTAACATGATTAAAGTATGAGTTATTATTGCTAGAAGAATGCTAGCTGCATTATTACTGCATTATTGCTAGAAGAATGAACTAACAATGAACTAAATATTTTATAACCAAATCTAAGAAGGAAGAAATCATACCAAAGAGTCTCACTTTTTTCCTTCAACTTCCTCTGTTTCTCTAACTTATTCAGAGTCCATTTTGATTATCATTTATAACTGATTGTAAAGAGTTCGTTATTGATTATAGCATGTCTTTATTTGTACCCACAGTGAACAAACTGTTAGTTACAATGATAATTTGAAACCTTTTGAGGTTGGAGAACCCTCATACTTGGCCGTTTGGTCCCAGAACACTGGCTCTAGCACACTTGGAGAAATCCCAAGTTGACCTTGCTTTGCTTTCTTTCCAAGTAATTCTTGAAATGTCTCATTGCAACTTAGGGTTTTTTAGAAAAAAAAAAATTCAATTTGAAATTACTTTAAATATCTGAGACACACATCCTATAAAGTGGAATTATAAAAAGGGAAATTGAGGGCAGCTAAGTGATCTGAGCATTAAGCAGAGGTTGAGAGTAACTGAGTAAAGAGGTTGTGCTTTTTAAGCATTGGTGTTTGTAATTAGCTTGGAGGTTTCCATACATTACACCTGTGGGAACAAAGCCACACTGCTGATCATAGGCTCACCTGTGGCTACTTCTCAGTTTTAGGACTGATCATCATCATCATCCATTGCTAACTTCTATTGAAAGCTGCTTATGTGTCAGGCACTGTGCTAAGTGCTTTCGTGTATCATCTCATTTATTCTTTATAAATATTTCTGTGACAGAGGTACTTTATCATACTCACTGTTAAGATGGAAAAATGAACACTTAAATCAGGTTAAGTAATTTGCTTACGGTAGGGTGTCCTGTAAGTGGTAGAGATGTGATTCGCACCCAAGCATCTGACTCCATGGGTTATGCCCATAATCATCATAAAGCCATTTGTCCATGCTGTCAGGGGCACCCAGTACCCCTTTCCCTTGTGATGCCACTCTACAGGAGTGATCAAACTCATCATAGCATGAATTCCCTCCCTTTTCTCATTCTGTTCTTCCCATCTTCTTCCTGCTCTAGCGTTATAATCTCTGAGATGAAAGAATAAGAGAAAAAAACTGTTATCCATTTTGTCTCAAGTCCTACAATCCTTAGCACCATCACCAACCTGGACTGTTAGATGGCTCTTGCAAGCCTGCAGATCTTTTTGCAAAGTCAAGGTATTGACATTACAGACATGGTAAAGCCGGTTAGTTCAAATGTATGTGACAAGGCAACATGGGACTGTTATCCTTACGGTCTGCCACATTCTCTAACTTGGGTTTCCTTTGACAGACTTTATTGTGACACTGTCCAAATATTACTTCAGTAGTTTATTGTGCAGTTTCTTGGATGTTGGCACTATGTAAATGAAAAGATATACTTTTGCTTTAAGGACCTTTAAGTAGAGAAGTAGAGACCCTTACTGTAGCACTTAGCACCTTATATTTTACCTGTTGCAAAGGTAAGTTTGCAAGGGGAGCCCGGGGGGCACTTCCTGAGAAAGACCTGAGCCAGTCCTTGAAGCCCATCAGACAAGAAGGGAGGGAAGGCATTAGAAGGAGAAGCATGTATGGAGACATGGATAAACACGACACTGAGAATCTGTTCATGTTCCTTATCTTAACATAACATAACCTTTAGTGATGTAACCTGTTGACCTCAAATTTTGGACTTCAAGCTTGGTTAGCTTATTTTTACTCCCTTTTGGAGTACAAAAGAGACCATTATGTAGATGTGTATTTTTATTGTTTCTTCAGCATTGAAGCACTGCCAAACAGTATCAATTTTATGGTCTCTGTTCCCTCAAATTTTGGTTACTTATCAAACAAGGAAACTTCAGTCAACTTTTATTACTAATGAGGCCCCTTAAGTCATACCTCATTTGAAGGGCTATGGTGTTTTACCTCCATGAAGTTTAGTTTCCTCATCTTTAAAATGAAGTTAAGAATGCTTTCCAGGGTGCTTTGTGGATTAAATGGAAAAATGAATGGAAAAAAATCTGACACACAGTAGGTGCTCTTCCCAAAAGTAAGTTTTGGGTTGGTTTGCCTTCTCAGCCACCTGAGTTCCATGAACCGTCAATGCTGAGAATTAGTCTGTCTCCTGGAGATTAGCATTCTGAGAATCCATTGGAAGCAAACATCCAGATAAATTGTTCTCAACCAAGGGGATTTTGCCCTCCAGCAGACATTTGCCAGAACTCTCAAGACATTTTTGATTGGCACAGCTGGGAGCAGGTGCTACTGGCATCTAGCAAGTAGAAGAAGCCAGAGACTCTGCAAAACATCCTACAATGCACAGGACACCCCATACCCCTAGCAACAAAGAATTATCCAGCCTTGAATGTCAATACTGCCAAAATAGACTAAGCAGATGAGTTCCACTCTACTTGCATATCTTGTTGATAGCTTTTGAAACTTCGCATGTCATAAGTAGAATTTCCTTTTGCTTGTTACCCCTCATTCCTGATAAAGGATTCTTGCTCTACCATTAGGGTCCCATCCTTTCAGGGAACCCCATCAGTTTTGGAGTGAGCTCCTTACCTTTCTTTCTAAAAGTGGCAACAGTATTTTCTATTTGCTTACTTTCTTGAGTACTTAATCAGGACAACATAGGAGAGGGTATCACATCATCCCCAGTTTACCAGTTAAGAAACTGAAGCCTAAAACGGTGAATCATCACAGAGCAATAACCAGGTAGCTAATAACTGGTTAATCCAACCCTGACTTTCAAGATCTTATGATCCTCATGGTCATTGCTCCAGGTTTTATCACATAATTGCTTTAAGGCTCTTTAATGTTCGCTGATCTTACATCACAGATAATTTTCATCTCCCTGAAGGCAGAAGTACTGTCTCCATGTCTTCTGTTGAATGTATCTGGACCAGGGAGAGTACTCACTTGTTAATTTTTCTACTAAAAAAAAAAAAAAAATCCCTGATGCTAATAAAGTTAAGCATTTAAAAGTTTAAGAAAAATCCCTAAGCGTCAGGAAGAAAGAGTCAAAGTAGCTTTAAAACTTTTCTTTAAGCATTACTTTGACTGAGTCACTAGTTTAAATTAATTCACGTGAAGAAGCCAGCATGCCTAGTGCCTGTTTCCAGCATAGGAACATTCTACATGCTTGGCTGTTATGGCCATGAGCAGAATATCAAGGGCTGGGAGGACACTTGTCAATAGACATCTCACATGCTTCTTGGCAATTAATTTTAAAAAGATGCCTAATGCACGGTGGGTTGCTCACCTAGTGACACTCAATTAACAGAGAATCCCAAAACAATGCATACAAATGCTAATAAATAAAGGCAAACATACCAAGAGGTTCAGTCTACCTATCAAAAACAGAAAAGACCTCGAAGGTTGTTTATGATACCATAAATCTTCAGCTCTCGTCTCTATTATGTTGGTACTAGATTTCTTTGCTTGAAAAATCTGCTCTGAGGTACAAGGGAAGTAATTACTGAATCTTCCAAGGGACTAAAACAATCCCCAAACAAAATGTTTTAGGGGATCTTAAATTAATTTTTGGAGGGGATTTGGTAACTCTATGTACTACCAACAACATAAAAGGATTTAACCTTTAATTTACTGTTTGGAAGGTGTGTATTCCTTCTTGGAGGGCTAAAGAATCATGCAAGGCCACATTTTCACTCTGTTTGAAAAGCGTCATAATTTCTTTCTGAATTTATATTTCAGATGGGATATAACATTATTCCAGTTTCTTCCTATTAACATCATCACCTGAATATACTCAACCAAAAAACTAGATTGTCAGGAGGGGGTTAGGAGGATGGGTTAATTGGGTGATGGGCATTAAGGAGGGCACATGATGTAATGAGCGCTGGGTGTTACACCTGAAATCTACCTCTGGAACTATTAATATACAATATGTTAATTAATCGAATTTAAATAAAGTTAAATTAAAAAAAAAACTAGATTGTCTAAAACAGTCTCTTTACCCCAGACTGGTTAAAAACAACAACAAAACAACGTGTCCAGTTCCCATCAGTATGGTAAATTACTTACAGTAACTACAGTACAAATGTCCATGAATCCTTCTCTTAGCCTTCAATTAGTGGCTAATCATTCTTCATGTAACCAAGTGAGTGACCAGTCTTGGCAGTGGGCTGTGCTCTCAGGTAGAAGTGAGAAGAGATTTATTGGTCTTAGAAGGTTTTGCACACATTCTTGCCAGCAAATGAGAAAATAGGTTTGCTGACCTCAGAGTCCTTGTTAGCTCTGGTATTGGTGGTTCACAGTCACCTTTAGGAAATCAAGCACTGGAGTAGGGGTTACTTAAGAAGATGGATTTTCAAGGCACATCCAAGTTATAAAAAACAGAGGGCCAGTTCACTAGTCTTCAACTCCCCTTGATCTGGGTTAGCTGTTAATTTGGAATAGTCTCTGGAGAATGGAATACCCAAACTTGGAGTCTGTTCCTAAAGTCTGATGAAACACTGAAGGTGAGGTTCCTGAATCACTTTCCATTGCAAGTGGGAGGGACAAGAGAGAGGGAGGGTTAAAAGTCAGATGTTGCAAGTGGCAACTTGTGAGCCAAATAGGACCCATATACATGAATTGTTTGGCTCTCATAGTACGGAAAAAAACAGGCAAATTTTAAATTGGGAGGCTTCATAAAACTTCTGGATTTTCAGTTGTTCTTAACTTAAAAATAGTAGAAGTAGCAACACTCAGCCTATGTTCTAGCATTGCAAAAATGGGTTGGAATTGCTCATTTTAGAAAATTAAAAGACCAAACTGCCCAGTCTACTGTGGTCCACCTACTCTCTTTGTCCCTTAGAGTGGTTCTCTTTACTCATTTGACAACATTTGAGTTTGCGACCTCCAGTCATAAATTGGATAAGGATTTGCCCCAGGTGCATTAAATAGAAATATGCAGTCAGATTTAAGGCGTATTCCAAACAATTTGTAAGGAATAAAAATTGAAATACCAAAATTTGCCAGTGATTAACTTTTTGAAAGCCAATTATTATAGGATAGGTTCATATCATTCTTATATACACCATGATGGGCTTTCTTGAAAATAGGAATAAAAGACAGTGCAGTGCCTCAACCAAGCATCACACATGAGCTTGGACCTGTAAGTCACGATTCCCTTGGAAGCAAATGGTGTAAATGAGCTCAGCTTGCTAACTGTCCCACCCCAATATTGCATTACATAAATGAAAAAACCAGGGGTACCTGACTTCAGGCAGGGCTGTATTCAAGAAATCCCTTATTGTTATCTTCCTTCCTCACTCCCCATTTTTTCTTTTTCCCTCAGCTCTGCTCCCTCTGTTGGCTTAATTCTATAGCAAATTCTCTCCATATGTTGGCAAAGATAGCCACTGACAGCAAGTCTAGGTTCATATTGTCCCTTGGGACATGATCTGAGAAAGAGAACTTCTCTCTTAGAAACCATGGCAATTCTAGCAAATTTTAGCAATTCTAATGAATTCTAATGAACACCCAGCATTAATTTAACCAATATTTATTTTTTAAATTTATTCATTTGAGAGAGCACATGTGCACGTTCATGAATGGTGTGAGGGGACAGAAGGAGAGACTCTTCAGGCAGACTCCCTGCTGAGTGCAGAGCCCGATGAGGGACTTGATTCAAGACTCGATCTCATGACCCATGAGATCATAAGCTGAGACAAAACCAAGAGTCGGACGCTAAACTGACCGAGCCACCCAGGCACCCCTAACCAATACATATTTAGTGCCTACTTTGAGTTAGGCTCCAGCTAGGTGCTGGAAACATCCATGAAACCCTGCTTTTGTGGATCTTTCATTATGGGAGGAGGTGGAAGGGAATCAGAAAATGAAAAATAAACATAAGCAAGAACATTATATGGTACTTCAGAAGTAAAAGGTACCATGGGGATTTTTTTTTATTATTATTATTATTAAAAGGCCCATTGGGTGAGGAGAACCAGCTCCCAAAAGTCAAGAGAGATTCTTTTACCAGAAATGAGCAGGGATACAATGTTGGCAAAAATAAGGTATTCATAATATTAGTCCTGTAAATGGGAGTGTTTTGCAACCGTGCACATCATCCCTTAGTGTTTCCTATGTGGTACTTTGGGGTGGACAGAGAAAGAAAGAGTAAGACTGGCTCCTCTATAGGGTAGAATATCATGAAATGGCATGACCCTGCGTGATGTGCTTGCTGCCTCATGCCTCACACACAACAAGTTTCTTGGAGTTCCCTAAATGCACCTTTTGGTTCTCAGATCCCTGTCTTAGCCTGTGCTGTTCCCTGTGCCTTGAATGCCCTTCTCCCTCCTCCTCACCACCTTGGCTTTTTTTGTTACTGTTGTTCAAGGACCCCAGCTAAGTTAGGTGCCCCTCCTGTGGGCTCTGAAAGAACCTGTGCTTGTCCCTCTGGCAGGGAAATCATCCTATCTTTCTCTTCATAGCTCCTACTGGTCTATTCTGTTCATGGGACAGACATAGATAATCTGTATGAGGGAGAGGATGAATCTGTTTAATGGCTGCTCTCAAAGACTGCTCAGTCCCCTGTGATACTCTACTGAGTAAAGACCAAAGAACGAAGGCCATCACAGCCTTGAGTATTGTGAAGTTATGCCAGTGTTTGCACTGCTTGCCTTTACGTCATCAGATATGATGACCTTTCTCTGATCCTCAACCTCTCACTGGCCCTATGGGTGCTCCCTACACAAGAATCAGCAGACCTGGGCTTGGGGACACATAAGGTCTATTTGAAGAATTATTGGGCAGCAGTTTAGGGGGTGATTAAGAGCATGGCCTTGATGTATATTGGTATCCCAGCTCTGCAGCTTAGTGGCTATATGACCTTCAGCTGAGTATAGTCACTCTTAATCAGGTATAGATTATAGTATCTTCAGAGAATTGGTGAAAGTAAGGTTATCCATGTCAAACTCTCCAATGCTTAACCCAGTGACTGTTCAGTAAATGTTTGTTATCACAATCATTGCTATGAGGAGGAGAAAGCATTCTCAGCCAGCCAAAGAACTATAGGACCCATATTGCATGATCTTAGTGGTTTCAGTTTGCAAAGGGCATGTGTATGTTTTATGTCAATTGATCCTCAGTCACCCTATAAAATAGTGTCATTTTCATCCCCATTGCAGAGATGAGAAAGCTAAGAGCTCACGTATGCTTTCCTGGGCATTTATCTAAACCTTTTAGCTTTTGCCATTCTACCTCTCTCCCTGTTTGCTCCAGATAATCCAACTTTGGAATGATGAGGAGATGGAGATACAAGGGTCAGGGACACTGGCTGTATGTCTGGCACTCATCAGCCTGTTGCTCTTGACCAGCCAAGAGTGCGGTAGATCCAGGGACATCCACCTGGTGCATGACACAGGCCTTTACCTGAGAGGAGGTTTGGAGCTAGCCCTGGGTACAAATGGCTCTTTCATGGGGGAACTGTAAGTGACCTCTGTTTCTAGCAAAAAAGAGCCCTGTGTTCCAGTCTCTTCTTTGGGAAGAATGGCAGTCCCCAACCATTATAGTGACACTGAGACTTCCCAGTAGGGTAGGGCCTGAAGCCACATCCCTTGCACCCCTGCCAGGCTTACCCAGAAATTTCCCCTTGTGCCTTATGGCATACAGTCACGCATCTTGAGAAGCTGTGACAGGGCTTCTGTTACAATTCTCTGAGCAGAAGGTAGGGAACATCTGAACTGGAGACCAAAGCCCAGATTGGGCCTGAAGGTCAGAAATGCATGTCTAGACCTAAGTCTTCCCCCCCCTTTTCCTGTGTGGCTTTAATCAGCTCCCTCTCGCTGGGCCTCACTTCTCTATGTGGAACATGACGACGGATCCTGTGCCAGACTCTGAAATCTCCAAGATTCCTTCCAGCTTGGAGCAGACTGCATGATGGCCACCCAGAGATAGGAACTGGTGGATGCTTACCTTATAAGGAAGAAGGGTCTTCGAAGATGTGGTCCGTGAGGAAGCCATTATCCAGGATTATTTCAGCGGGCCCTACGTCACATCACAAGTGTGCTTCCAAGAGAGAGGCAGAGTGAGAGTACACACACAGGAGAGAAGTAGAGGAGGTCAAACAAGGATACGCAGATCGGAGTGGCACGGCCGCCGGCAAGCGAATGCAGGCAGCCAGCAGAAGCAGCAAGGTGCGGGAACGGATTCTCCCCTTCAGCTTCTGGGGGGAGTGTGACCCTGCCCACACCTTGATTTCAGCCCAGGGAAACTGCTGTTGGACTTCTGGCTTCCAGAAGTATGTGGAATACATTTCTGTTGTTTTAAGTCCCCGTGTTTGCCGTTTGTCACCACAACTGTAGGAAACGAATACACGGCCCTCTGTGTCCAGAGCCCCTCGTGCGTTCTTGCTGCCCGTCTGCCCATCGAGCCTTGCAGTCTCACTTGGTGCCTGTTCAAAAGAAGAACGAGACACTTGTCTTTCTTGAAACCTGCAGGAAGGCAAAGTACTCATTTAGCGTCAAGTTCTCTGTTCCTTTCAACTTGGCATCTGCGGTCGCCACCAACACAATACAGCCTCCGCCCTCTGCTATTTTCAGTTTCTCCTCGTCCTGGGAGTCGGTTTCCAGCCAAGTCTCTTACATCAGGAAAAACAGTCAGTTAATGACCTTGAGATCATCAGTATGTGAGTAAAGAAGAGAACATTCATTTAGTAGCACTAAGTGTTTTCATTCAATAAATATTTGAGCATTACATGCAAGCATAGGGACTGACAGCAGGGAAGCTGACAGGACAGATACTGATTCTTATGCCACATTGTGGTGGATCACACTTGATAAAGCTTTTATGTCTATGCTCAAGCTTATATTGCAGCAAAGTACTAATTTTCCAGGCCCGTTAGCAGAGCATCAGACCCGTGTTTCTGCTGGGCAAACTTTCTCATTGTCTATTCCCTGGCTTGAGCTTCTGCAGAGGGTCCTGAGAAAGCATCTTTAGCACTGAGGACCGTTGTTGGGGACGAAGCAGTACAGAGCTTGGGTCATTACTGGTCCCTCGTATTTCCCTAAATTCTACCAGGATGTCTCCCCCGTGCTCCCCTTACCCCAATCAGCTCAGAGCTTTGGGATTTGAGAAGAATGTTGAAGAACTAAAAGCACTATGGGGAAGAAGAAAGAATATTTGAATCCTCCTTTGTTTAGTTCTGTTCTTTCCATTACTTCTCTGTATCCCAAGTGACCTCAAGAGAAAAAATAGCACTCCCACTACCATGATTTCCTGTGCCTCCAACCCACCCTCACTCAGAGTGGGGACTCAGCTTCCTACACTGAAATGGTGCCCCCGACCCTTGGTGGCTCTGGTTGAAAAACCCAATCATCTCTGAGGTCTGCCTTTTTTTTCACCCCTCACTTCTAGGTATCACAATTCAGAATTCTGCTTCTTACGACTTCTTCCCCTCCACCCACACCCGAGGCACCAGCCCCTCCTGCTTTGACTACCGTGGCCATGTGCTGGCTCCTCCCACTGCTCCTTACCTCCTCACCTCCACACCCTCAGTCCGTTCACACAGGGACAAGAGGGAGTCTTTTAATACATAAGATCACACCCACATCATCCCTTGCCTAAAATTTCCCATGTTCAGAATAAAATCCAAAGTCCTCACTGAGGCCTAGCAGGCCCTGTATGATCTGACCTCCTTTCTTATCATTCTCTTGTCTCCTTGGCCCTCGTGACACTGGCCTTCCTGCCATTCCACTCATTACTTTGACATTTCTGGATGTTCCGGGGTCACCTGTGGAAGGAGGCCTTCCCTCACCACCCAAACTACAAAATGCCATCCTTCCGGTAGGGGTCCCTGTCTGCCGCTGCGTACCAGTTCATTTGTAAATTATCCGTCTCTGGCACTAATTGGTAAGCTCTATGAAGACAGAAAAGACGACTCCTCTCCAGAGCCTCAGTACCCAGAATGGTGTCGGGCATACAGTGGTGCTCAGTACGTGCTTGATAAAGAGTCAAAGGTCAGCGTATGATCAATGTGGAGGACTTGAAGCTCCTTCCAACTCTAAGAATCTGAGTCTGTGAAGGCCGATCAGCCTGGATTAGCTAAATACCATTTATAACCAGATTGGAGTATCAGGAATACTTAGTTGGTACGCCTCTTCTGAGACTGAATTGATTTTTCTCTTCTGGATTCCACCCTATGAGGACCACTGAGTGCAGAGCAAGGTGCCCAAGGCCCTCTCTGGAGAAAAGGCAGGGAATGCAGAAGCCATCACAGTGTGCCTCTGGTCTCTGTCTGCAGTAGTGGTCTCCCTCTTCATCCACGTGGTTGCTGGATTTTCAAAAATCTTTGCTTTATCCAGCGGTCTTGGTCTGACTACCTGTTACTCCTGAAGTCCTAGGTTAAATGTTCTTTACTCAGTGACAGTTTCCTGGTACCCAGACTAGGTTAGGTCACGCAGTTCTGTGATCTGTGTTTGCCCTTTCTTAGCACACATCACATGCCTGTCAACGTTTATCATTAGCTGCCTGCCTTGCCATTCTGAAGGCACCAAGATTGACCCCATCTGTCCTGTTCATCATCATACTCCAGGTGAATAACAAAGTGTCAGGGACACAGTAGGTGCTCAATAAGTGTGTGTTGAATTAGCAATTGGATTTTTATGCTAAACAACAAAAAGTGACAACATAAATTGCAAAAAAAAAATGTGATTGATGATTGACTACTTATCACTTCCCCAACACCAGCATCAAAAGCATCACCACCCTTATTTGGACACTGTTTTGTGGTCAGCAGTAGGTGGTGGGACAGGAGATTAATGGGACATTTGCTGCTGGGAATGATCTAATTATTGAGCAGATTTTTCTGAAGCATGGACCTGGGTGGCTCTGTAGAAACCATCCAAGGAAGACAGTGAATCAGATTTTGTTCATACCATCTTCGGTGTGCATGCAGATTATGATCTTTTCTAGAGGTTGTTTTTTCAGGAAGTTCTATACAATTTCCCCATAATCTCTCTCCTTGTAGTCTGAGCCCTTCATTTTCCTCCCAAGGAAGATAAAGCACAACTGAAGATAGAGTAGGAAGAATTAGGCAAGGCTCTCCTGTTTTGAATATTTTTCAACTTCTCAATTTTCCTTTCTACAAAATGGAAATAATATCTATTTTCTCAGGATTTGGATAATAATAGTTTGAATAGCTGAATTTAGCATGTGAAATGTTTGATAAGCACAGTTGTTTGCCCCACATAGTCTAAAATGCACAGATTTTACAACTAATAGAATTTTGTAACTTACATTTTCAGAGCTAAAGCTTAACCCACCCAAGTAGGGAATAACATTCTAATAGGGCTTATTGATCCACACTTTGACCAGTCAGGTACATTAATGGAAAGGCTGAGGCTAGAGGTTCTCAGGGGGCCACCAAACAGGAGCTGAGCCATGCACACTGGAACAAAATCCTCATCTTGACTTATGAGCACTGTACTCTAGAGACAGACCAGCCAACTTACCATGACCCAGCTCCCATGTGTCTTCCCAGAGCCTCAGCAGCACTGGCTCCCAAATGGCACAGCTTATGAAACCATAGCTCAATTAATGGGGAACAGAAAGGAGGATGGGTGATCTATATTTTGGTGTTGAGAGGGATTTAGATCATCTGAACTTCAGGGAGCTTTTTATGTAGTAGTTGTAAGTTGAGAGCATGTATGAAGAGCTGGATGTCTTATTTGGAAGTGGATTATCCACATAAAGGGTACCAAATCCCATTCTTTATTTCCTGAATGAAACTTCAGGACCAAGGTCTGACGGTGAGGAGAGCATTTGAAGGCAGGGCTGTCCTGGCCTGGAACTCAGGTTCACCACTCCTTAACTCTCTACCTTTGAGATGCCACTGCCCAGAAATTAGGAAAGGGAATCTAAAGCCATCAGATGATTTTTTAAAAGTATGTTAAATTTCAATCAAAAGGTCAATTGCTGCTGTAACAAATGATCACATACTTAGAGGCATAAAACCACACAAATTTACTGTGTTATAGTTGTAGAGATCAGAAGTCCAAAATGGGTCTTATGGAAAATCAAGGTGTTGGCAGAGATGCTTCCAGATGGGAGAGTAGGAGAGAGAATCTGTGTCCTTCTCTTTTCCAGCTTCTAGAAGCCTGAATTCCTTGGCCTGTGGCCACCCCACTCTCACCTCTGCTTCCGTTGTCCCATCTCTCTCTGTGGCTCTCCTGCCTCTTTCCCTTATAGATCCCTGTGTGATTAGATTAGACCCACCTGGGTAATGCCAGGTACTCTCCCATCTTAAGGCCCTTCACATAATTACACCTGCGAAGTCCCTTTTGTCATGTAAGGTAACACATTCACAGGTCTCAGAGAAGAGGACATGGGCATCTTTGGAGGGGAGGATGTCATTCTGTCTATCGCAGGAGACAACCAGAACTACTTGGAGTCTCTGTATCTTCTTTCCTTCCTTTCTCACGGCCACCACAATCTGCCCGGTGTTGTCAGCTATGGCCATCTAGGATTCCTTTTCCCTGCCTCCTCTTCCTCTTCCAGATGCAGCTTTTGCTGAAGCTTCAGACCACCACAGCTCACTGCACTCACTTCCTTGCCAGACCCTGGTCCCAAGCCAAGTCTGTATTGGTGTAGTTCTTATCAGTGCTGCCTGTCAAATATTTCTCTCCCCCTCCCCCCACTGGATGCACAATTCATAGGTGAACGCTGTGTGGGCGGGAAGGTTCATGTGATTAGTTCTGGCCAATGATTTTTAAATGACCTCTAGGCTATGATGCCATGAGACCTTTTAACACCTTCTCTTTTCCCTTCGGTACAATAATCAGCAATGTTCAAGGTGGATGGACTTGCATTTGATGTGTACAGGACACAGGAAATAAACCTTATTGTAGCCACCCCCGTATTTGGGGATCATTTGTTACTGTAACATGTTATGTAACTTATCCCAGCTGATGCATTTAGCAAGGGTTAATGGGAGGTAAAAGAGAAGAGCAAACAACACAGATCGCTCCTACCTGATTCTTTCTATTTGCCTGTCTCTATTCACAGGCCTCATACACTTCCCTATATCTCTGATGAAAATGTCCATTAACCCCATCTCCTGGCTGGTGGGTGGGTGTCTGTTCTGAGGAAGTAGAAAGTTTACTTTCTGAGGTATATGTGATAATCTACCCAAAGATATACCATTGATCACACATAGTTGACTCTACATCAGTTGAAATAAGAAAGCTCTACATGGTGATGGGGTCTGGGAGAGAACAGGGTGGTGCTACAGCGTTTAACCACAGTCATGCTCTTTATTTCTCGTGCTAAGCCCTCACAATGGAAGTCGGTTTCTTTCAGGGCAAGCACTGAGTGGGAGAGAATTTGGGAATTTGATGGAAACTACAGTAGGAAGGGAATCATGCAGACGTCCTGGAGAAAAAGAAGCCATGCCAGGCTGGCCTGGGGCCCAGGGTGTCTGCACACCACAGGTACTCACTCCCAGAGCCACCTTGTTTGGCAGTCTTTAGATGCCCTCCCTCAGCCTGCTCCCCTTATCCACAGTGCTGCTGCAGCCCTTGCCTGAGGCGAGAGATTGGGATCAAGGTTTAGCTCCCACCAGCTGGAAATGGATGTCTAGCACACCAGTAGGGGGGCAGCAGGCAAATGCCTGCAGGTGACAACAGGAACTTTACATGCATGTTTCACAGAAACGTTATTGTAACCTGGCTTAGGCATTGGTAAGTTTCTCTCTAACCACAGCTACCACATTCCGGTCTTCCGCTAGGCTGTCCGTGCATGAGTTCCTACGGGCCAGCCTCAGGACCCATCGCCCGCCAAAGTGCATTGTTTCTATGGAAACCTGCAATCTGGGTCCAAAATACCCAGGTTAAAATTCTGCTATTCTATTTGACTCTGTGTGTTTTCAGTGGAGGATGGCCAAAATTAGATAAAAAGAGGGTTTCTTTTCTAAATGTGTGCATTTGCCTTATCCAAATGATCAATTCTTGTCAGTAAGATTAACTGAGGACCCCCTCTCCTAAAGCGTCTGTTTAGAAGGAAACTACTGTTCTGGGAGGATTAGCCAAAAATGAAGATGGAAATCCTCTCCAGCCATTGTTCATTTGCTTTTTCTTTTATTTCTTGAAACCCTGCAGGGCGAGCCCTGCTAAGACTGACGGACAAAAAGCTTGAGCGGATGGGGATTGCACAGGAGAACCTCCGGCAGCATATCTTACAACAGGTGCTCCAGCTGAAGGTTCGCGAAGAAGTCAGAAACCTACAGTTACTCACACAAGGTATCCTGCTGCTGCCTAGTGGGTGGATGGAAGGGGAGGATGGAAAGAAACCCTTACCATCATGACAAAGGGGATCCAGGGAGAAACTATTACTGTGTTTTTGCAGAATTTCTTTTATTTAAAAAAAAGGCATATAGATTTAGAGGCTACTTCCCTCCTAAAACTTCTCTTTTTCAGAGGTCACTGGGGGAAGGATGCACAAATAAGTAATGGATGAGCAGATGGAATTATCTGATGACCTAATTTCACGGACATCACATAGAGTTGTATAGGACCCCAGAGATATGGATACAATTGCACCCCTAGAGTTGTACAGTGCGGCCCAAGCTCTCTTAGTCTGACTACCAATTCTGAGCGGGCCTCGGAATTTGCATGACTGCATAGTTCATACGATCATGACACAAGTGGGATTTTTGTCATGTTTCGTTTTACTTTGCCTTTCACTGACTAGTGGGAAAAAAATATTTTAAAGGTGTCTGTATATATATGCATATGAACACATACACTCTTGGGAGATTTTTGAGAATGCTATTTAACATCCTGAAAATAGAATCATTTTTTTAAAAATAGACTGTAAAGAATTTAAGCTCAGAATATTATGCCCATATAACTCTAAACAAAAATCATTAATAAATTCGATATGTTAGACCTATGACAGGAAATGTCTGAAAAAAACTGGAATTTGAAGAAAACTTTAAGTTGCCCTATATGTAACTCATCTGTCTACATAAGATTTGGTTGCTATCAACCTCCACTGGCTATAATCCTTTATTTATTTTATTTTAATGTCCGTTACACACCGTTTTAAGTGAAAGGATGATAAAATATGTATTTTTGAGAGCCTGCGGTATTTTTCAATCTGTAGAATATTGTAACTGCATGCATACTGATACTGGAGAAATCTGGGTCAGCCAAGTTTCATGTTATTGCATTTAGATTATAACCCAGTAATAGACCATTTGCCTAGAGAAAGTGATGTACTGACTAAAGATGACTGCTCTAGAAGGATGAATACAGACTTTGAGTGATATGAAAATAGTGTGTTTATTTGATATGCATTATTTGCATTTGTCTCCAGAGGCTTCCAGTGATAAATTTATAGGTACAAGTACACTGAGTGATTTAAATTTGAATCTGACATACTGATATACTTTTTATTTTCTTTGAAGAAGTAAATAGAGATTCAAAGATTTATTATAAGAAAGTTCATCCTAGTGCTATTTATAAAACTGAAAAATTATGAACAACCTAAAGGTTCAGCAATATGGAAAGAAACAAATAATTGGGTTTAAATTTGTAAGATACAATATAATGCAGTCATTAAAATTAAATCTTCAAGGAATATATGACAACATGGGGAAGTACTCAAGAAATAAATAGGAAGTGAAGTGGAGGTGGGGGGGGAAAGACCATGTAAAAATTTTTATTTATAGTATGAATCAAATTTCTTAAAAAGAACATATTTTTATATGTACACAGAAAAAGGGATGCCAATGAATGTGCCAATGTTTTGATAATAGTTCTCTCTAGGTGGCGGGATTGTGGGTGATTTTAATTGTTTTCTTTGTATTTTTTTAATATTTTCCAAATTTTCTCATTTAAATCTGTATTATGGTTATAATCAGAAAATACATGCACATTTTTTAAGCTTCAATCATGTGCATCATTCTGCAGGTTCTGGTTAGTGTCTTGAGGTTTTCTCTGCTCTTTTGTTTTCTGATGATGATATATAGAAAATGAGACCTAAACTCATCTCGTGTGCCTTAGACTCTTTTTTTTCCCTCTGCTACTGTCAGCCTGCAGTGTGTTTGCTTTGCAAAATCATTTTCTACAGCTTTCATTGCCCTAGATGCATAATATATAAGATTTTTCCTGAGATAGTACTCAAGTCTATTAAGCTAAATATATGTTTGTGTTCTGGGAAGGTAATGCTAAGTTCAGCCTTTTCAATTCAGTTGTCACTTTCTTTAGCTTTGAAAAGCTGTGCATTTTGTATTCTTTCATTCCACTCCCTTTAGAAGAGATCACATTCACTAGCTCTTGGATATTCTGTCTGCACTCATATTACCTTTTTTATTGCTTGTCCTTTACATGTTAATGTTCAAATTCATTTCATGCCAGGGAGACTTGAGAAAATCTATAGCCTTATTGAAGTGATGGTTTCCTTTTTAAAAAAAGTGAAACAAAAAAAATTGACAAGTTGTTTTTATGACTGATAATAGAAGTTCTAAAGACAGCTGGGGTAGGCTTAAAATATTTTGGGTCTGGGTTTGCTATAATAAAAATTGGAATGCTATTCTACCCAAGTAACGGACTGGCATAACATATATATCATATGGAAATTCACCATGGGGGTGATATGTGATTCAGTATTGAATATTTGATTCCTCATCTCTGCAAATATTAATCAGTAGAAATAATATGCTGAATAAGTCCAAACAAAGATTTTAGAATGCTACTTAGCTTCTGGAAATCCCTGAACATGTTTCTAAAGGAAATAACAGCTAAGCCTACTTTTCCAACTTTCTGATGGCTGTTTTAAAACTGGCCTTAAGCTACTGATTCTGTACCATTCATTTTCCCACCATTGGCCAGGAGCCCCATGACAGTAATAGGACTAAGATGGTCTCAAAAGGACTGGGAAAGCTCCTGCTGACTACTGTGCTCATCTGAACACAGGGAATATGGAGTTTCTACCCTGCTTTTTCTTATTCTCCTCCTCCTGGTTGCTGACCCAGAGACAAAAACTATGAGGTATTTTAAAAATGTGCATGGTGGATTCATAGTAAATACATCAGTTTATAGGCACTAACAATGAATCATGACAAAAAATTTTTAAAACAGCTCATCATCTAAAGCCAGAACTGTCCTTCAGCTAAAATGCTGGCCTCTGATTTCCCTTCTTTTGTTCACAATGGTCCTATAACTGCCTGACATTTGCAAGAAACAGAAGCCATGTTTGGCCCTGCCTTGGAGACCATTGAGGTGGTTTCTTCCTCAATACAGTCTTTTGGTATTCTGTGTCCTGTCCATGAGGTAGCCAGGATGTCAGTCTGGTGGACTTGCTAAACAAACAACTGTTTACTGCTCATTCCTGCGGAAAACTCACCCATGTTACAGCACCTGCAGTTGTCTTGGGGAATGCAGTACAGAACTGGAAACATCATCATTCTCTCCTGCTTGATTCATGAGAGATGGGAGAAAGGTTCCTTACGTAACACACAGCGGTGGTGCAGAATATCAAATTAATTCATAACCAAGCTTATGAGGGTCATCTTTAGCTTTTTTAATAATGGACAGTATTTGTAGGAAGAAAAAGACCCCAGGGATACTGAAAGCTGACTGTTTCTCATATGGCTAATGAGTTTTAAATTTTTACTATATACAAATCACTGCACAGTTATGTCACATCAAGTCCTGACAGTTACCCTACCGTGATCAGTGCTGTAGTTAGCCCCAACTTACATATGGGGAAACAGAGGATGAAGAATTTGAGTAACAGACCCAGTGTCAGACAGCTAGTAAAGAGCGCAGTACAGGTCTGTCTGCCTCAACAGCAAACGTCTATCCATTACATTTCAGTACCTCTGATACATCAGATGGGGGTAATAATTCCTATTTCATGGTGGTGTTGTGATGGTTAAATGAAATTTTATGTGGAAACCATATAGCATAGTTTGTGGCATAGTCTATGAAAAGGGGTTGGCAGACTTTTTTTTTTTTCTGGAAAGGACCACATGTATGTATTTTAGTCTTTAAGGGCCATGCAGTATCTGTGGCAACTACTACATCACGTAAAAGCAACAACAGATAATCTTAAATGAATTGAGTATAGCAGTATACCAATGAAACTTTATTTACAAACATAGTTGGTGGGCCGTAGTTGGTGGACGCCTGCGTTACAAGGGCAAAAATATAAACTTTCAACATCATTATCAAGATTATTTTTTTATTCTTAGTATCTTCCCTTTTGAGTTGTAAATGCTTCCCTCATTTCAGGAACATATATATATCTCTCCTGGGGTGTCCTTTTCAATGTCTTCCTTGTATGGATTGTGTAAAAATGTAATCACAACTGTGAGGGTGGGGTTATTTTGGGCAGTAGAAACCAGTATCCAAACTGGATGATAAAGCAGATGAAGGTAGCAAATGCCACCATCTCCAAATGCCTTTTTAATGAGTGCCTACAAAGTGGGGGGGGGGGGGGAGACCACGATTGTTTACCAGGGCCACTTAGAGCTCATTAAACATTAGCGTTTCCCGAAGGACTTCTTCCACATTGTCCAAATATATGTGACAAAATTTAGTTAAGAATTGCATGACCAGAGGACTTTCCTAGAGCTTCATCTTTTGGAATGACACAAATTAGAAATACTACTTTCTAATCCAAGAAGACTTTTCGGAACCATGTGTACAGATTGGGTATTTTAGTCCAGTCACCCCCACAGTGATACTTCAGCAACTGAAGTAGGCCATCTGATCTGAAATAGGCCATCTGGTCCACCACATTGCTTAAAGAAGGAAGTCTTTGTAGAACATAGCAATAGACTCTTTGAGAAAATTTTTCCAATCTCATTTTACAGTTTTGGGCTCCAAGACCCAAAGAGGATTAGAGCATAGTTCATGGTTACACAGCTGGTTAGTAGCATAACTGAAACTGGATCCCTGTTCTCCTAATTCTCAAACCAGTGTTCTTTTTTCTTATTGTTTTCAATTAAGGTTTAATTTATATACAGTAAAATGCACCATTTTTAGTGTACAGCTCTGCGGCTTTTGACAAATGCATATAGTTGTGTAACCACCACCACAGTCAAGATATTAAATAAAAGTTCTGTAACTCCAAAAAATATTCTCCCTGGTGCCCCTTTGTTGTCAACCCCTCTCATTACCCCCAGCCTCTGGCAACCATTGCTGTGTTTTCTGTCCCTTTAGTTTCGTCTTTTCCAGAATGTCATAAGTGGAATCAGAGAGTCTGACTTCTTTCACTTACTGTGATTCACTGAGACTTAACAGAGCTGTGGTGTATATCACCAGTTCATTCATTTTAATTGCTAGTATTCCACTGGATGGATATCTCATAGTTGGATATATCCCATTCTCCAGTTGAGGGACATCTGGGTTGTTTCCAGTCTTGTAAATACTAATAAAACTATTATAAGCATTCATGTACTGGTTTTCATATAAACATGAGTTTTCATTTCATTAGCTACGTATCTAGAAATTGCTGGGTCATATCATAATTGTGTGATTATTTTCTTAAGAAACTGCCAGGCCAGTATTCTTAAGATAATAAAAGAAGAAAAACAGTGTTAGAGGCTGGCTTTCATACATACAAAAATATTACACGTTTTCTGAAAACCATTCTATCTTTGTAGAAGTCTTACCTAGCGCTTCCTTGAGCTACACCATCTTAAGAGGCCCCTGTTTTCCTGAGAGTTTCATAAATTGTCTCAAAATAAATCAAGGTTAAATATGTTTATGGTCCACTTGTTCATTTAACTAAAATTTTCTTAGCATCTCAGTTGTCATTAAGAAATACTTTCTTTGCCAGGGTGCCTGGGGGGCTCAGTCGGTTAAGCGTCTGCCTTTGGCTCAGGTCGTGATCTCGGGGTCCTGGGATCGAGCCCCGCATTGGGCTCCCTGCTCAGCAGGAAGCCTGCTTCTCCCTCTCCTTCTGCCTGAAGCTCCCCCTGCTTATGCTTGCTCTCTCTCTCTGTTTCTCTTTGTCAAGTAAATAAATAAAATCTTTTTTTTTTAAGATTTTATTTATTTATTTGACAGAGAGAGACACAGCGAGAAAGGGAACACAAGCAGGGGGAGAGGGAGAAGCAGGCTTCCCATGGAGCAGGGAGCCCGATGCGGGGCTCCATCCAAGGACCCCAGGATCACAACCTGAGCCGAAGGCAGATGCTTAACAACTGAGCC